>NC_057394.1:59756983-60074719 GCF_019320065.1 Cervus canadensis
GGAGATTTCTTAAAAAACTGGAATTAGAACTGCCATATGACCCAGCAATCCCACTTCTGGGCATACACACTGAGGAAACCAGATCTGAAAGAGACACGTGCACCCAATGTTCATCGCAGCACTGTTTATAATAGCCAGGACATGGAAGCAACCTAGATGCCCATCAGCAGATGAATGGATAAGGAAGCTGTGGTACATATACACCATGGAATATACTCAGCCGTCAAAAAGAATTCATTTGAACCAGTCCTAATGAGATGGATGAAACTGGAGCCCCTTATACAGAGTGAAGTAAGCCAGAAAGATAAAGAACATTACAGCATACTAACACATATATATGGGATTTAGAAAGATGGTAACGATAACCCTATATGCAAAACAGAAAAAGAGACACAGAAATACAGAACAGACTTTTGAACTCTGTGGGAGAAGGTGAGGGTGGGATGTTTCGAAAGAACAGCATGTATACTATCTATGGTGAAACAGGTCACCAGCCCAGGTGGGATGCATGAGACAAGTGCTCGAGCCTGGTGCACTGGGAAGACCCAGAGGAATCGGGTGGAGAGGGAGGTGGGAGGGGGGATCGGGATGGGGAATACGTGTAAATCTATGGCTGATTCATATCAATGTATGACAAAAATAAAAAATAAAAAAAAATAAAAATTAAAAAAAAAGATACAAGGGCCAAATAGTACAGCATGCAACAAAAAAAAAAGCATTCTTGTGCAAAACATCTAGTTCTACCACAAACTCTTAAATATCTATCACAAGGTTTTCCATTAAATGCTAAGAAACCAAGTTATCAAAAAAGTCATACTCATTTAATATGGTTAAAGTCATATCAAAGAAGCAGACCTTTTCCATTAAGTGTACCACACAAATGTAACCAAAGCATGGTTATAATGTGTCTGAACTTTCCTACTGTGTCTTTTATATTTACCAACCAAGTTCTGCTTTAAATCCCAAATCTAAAGAGGAAACAATGCACATCCAGCTATACCTACAGTATAAATTCTCTTGTCTGAAAACTTAAAATGATCCAAATGGAAAAGCAATGCTTCAGATTTTCATCAGCATTTCCATATTATCTCACGAAGAAATGACATATACTTGGTAGATTGCTATAAATTATTCTGCAATATATATTTATTTATATTTACAAATTGGAGTAGGAAATGGCAACCCACTCCACTATTCTTGCCTGAAAATTTCATGGACAGAGGAGCCTGGTGGGCTATAGTCCCTGGGGTTGCAAAGAGTCAGACTCAACTGAACACACACACACATTTATAAATAAAAGTATTTAATCTCAATAAAAAATAACTCAAAGACTATAATGACCTCTTTTTCTGAAAATTCCACATTTACATCATTCTTCTGAACATTCTTGATCATAAGTGTAATGATTACTTGAGATTCTGTTTGATACCAGTCATACCTATTAAAAAAGAAAAAGGAAACTTAAAACAGAACTTCTGGATTTCTTAAAGTTGTTGCTTCTTTGCTTGGTCAAGATAAAAGTTACAATCTGATGAACAACAAGAGCTCCACCTTGAGGAACAAAATAGCAAAGCAGCTGCTGGCTCACAGAAATAATTTTATGTAACCAATTCCAAATGACAACCCACTCCAGTATTCATGCCTGGAAAAATCCCATGGACGGAGGAGCTACAGTCCATGGGGTCACAAAGAATCGGACACGACTGAGTGACTTCACTTCACTTCACTTTCACACACTAATGGAAGAGAAAATAAGGTAGATGATGCCCCAACTCTCTCCAGTGGATTTAATAATTTACATAATTTTTTAGTTCTAAAGTATCCCCAGTAGTGTTGTGCTTAAGCCAATTTTTTTTCTTTTTGGCCACGCCACGCAGCATGCGGGATCAGTTCCCCAACCAGGGATCAAACCCATGCCCCCTGCAGTGGAAGTTAGGAGTCTTAACCACTGGACCGCCAGGGTATTTTAAGAATAAACAATAAAATTTATCCTAAACAGATCACAGTCCTAGTCAGCAATAGTTTTACCCTCTCATTTCAACCTAATATTAAGAAGTAAACAGTTCTATCCCAATTTTACAAAAACAAAACAAAACAAAAAAGGCTCAGAAGGATACGGCAATCAGTTTAAGTCAGTAGCAGGGGATACACTGGACCTGACCCCATATTCTAGGATCTCTTTACTGAAGCTGGGGGCAAACAGTCCTGAGCACAGGGAGCAGGAGTAAATGAGCTAAAATTAAAATAATTCAACTCAAAAATAAAATAAAATAAAATAATTCAACTCATTCTGTCAGGCACAGCATTAAATACAGCATCTACAATCTCAAAGTATGTGGGAAGATTGGTGTGTCGAGAAATTCTAATCATGTGTATCTTTCCCTCTGAAAGCTGGGATCCTCACTTTCAAATTAGACTAGATTAACTCTATGAGAGAAGAGCTATTGATCTATTCTGCCACTATTACATTCCCAGGATGAAGCACGGTGCACTGATATGAGGTATATTTATTAAACCATTGTGGGATTATTTTATATATATCCTATACTCCAAACACCATATTTATTAAGTTTATGTACCCTACCCCTGCCCGGCATCATAATTATTATTTCAGTTTATGTACCCTACCCCCCGGGCAGGGGAAGGATACATAAACTGAAATAATAATTACGGTGTTTGGAGTATAGAATATATATAAAATAATCCCACACTGATTCAATAAATACACCATGTATCAGGGATCCTCACTTGCTACTTACATTCATGATTGTAACTGCTGCCTTCTGCAAGTAACTTTCAATGCATGCAGAATTATTCCATGAAAAATTTACTCCAAATATAAAAGGCAGGTAAAGTTACAATATTATCAGGTCTACTACTAACTTACTGACCTATGTAATAACAACAACTTAAATGTAAGAGGTTATTCTCAATATATGGAAAGATGACATAATATGCAACCATGTGAAGCAAGTTTTAAGTTAACCTTAATATGAGCACTAATTCAAATTGGTTAATGGACTTACAACTATAGTTTTTCAAGGCTTTAGTAAGATTTATCTTAAAAACTAAGAAATACTTAAATGACAGGTAGGGACTTGCTTACTAATAACAGGGTTTCTTTTCCCTTTAGGCTCATTTATCATGCATTATGAAAAAGAAATCCTTACTTGATTTTTGACTGACGAGTCCTCTGGGATGCAGACTGATTTGGGCAAATCGAAAGAGAAAGATTTACGAGTTAGTTTAGTAACTGCATATTAAACATGCATTGTATTATTAATTTACCCAGTGCTACAGTTACTTTGATATGGAATAATTACATGAAAACTTCCTACAAAGCATGGTATACATCAATGTTAAATAATACTCATCTTCACAAAAATCAGAATATTCAACATTTTTAAAAATTTTATGTTTCCATTTCAAAAATCATTTTTCTTCTAAAATAAAAGCAGCAAAAAAAAGAAAAATTTCAGAAGATATGTTTGGAAAAGATTACAGATAAAACGTCCAGTTCCAAGATTCAGCAATGCTCTAAACTGAAAGTAACAGTAACATTTAAAAAACCATTTTCAGGAATGTAGTATTAACACTTCCAGGCTTAACAATGGCAAAACTGCCCTGGAAAAACCTATGGAGGAGTCCTTCCCCAGTGCCTTCCTGATATGGTCTGACCCTGGTTCATGGTCTCTGCAACAATCTACGTTGACCACTGAGAAACAAAGTTTGACTCTTTTTAGCCAATTCAAACTTTCCTAAACTATTATTAATAAATCTAAAGGACCTGCCCTGGGTCATTGGTGGCCTCTAACTTGTTCCTAAGGAAGAAGGGAAGAGACAGCATTTGGAGGAGGAAAATAAGTAAAACTGTCCTAGAGAGATATGGAACTGCCAGAAAGTGCATTCGGAGTACTGTCTCAAATGTATTTAATAATAATATAATTAAGCAAAAACACAAAGGATTAAAAACTTTGGACTTACCACCTCAGGCTGTGATCCTATTAAAAACATAAAAAAGAAAACATTTTCAGATAACAGTACCTGTATAGACAAAATTACATACATGATTTCTAAGGCACAAACATATTATTAAGGAAACCAATTCTCCATGCCTATCTAATAAGGGAAAGTGGTTTAATTTTACAGGCTGGAGTCACTTGAGACTCCTCAGTAATTTCTTACCACTGCAAAACAAATCCATTCAAATCTCCCTTTCAACATAAGGAACCATGTAAAAAAATCAAAATACCTTTGGAAATCCCAATCTAATAGAACATGCACTACTTAAATTATAAGTTATAAAGTTCAAAACAAAAAAAATTACAAACATTGACTTCTTTTTAAATTCAAAGACCATGGGAAATCTGCACACTTACCATTCTGAGCTTCTTGACACCTTTTAATCCAAGCAAGGAAATCAGCATCTGCACCTAGAAAGAACAAACTATAACAACACTCATCTGCACAACCTAACATACTCACTCAACAAATACTGACTGCGTACCTCCTAGGTTACAAACACGGTTCTAGAAACTATGGATCCAACAGTAAGTTAGATGAAAACATCTGTCCTAATAGTGTGTAGCTATCCTTAATATTATAGCTATTAGTTAGGTTTAATATTTATTTTGTTCATCCTGAAGAATTCTGATTTTTAAAAAATCAACTTTAATCAGTCAACCTTATTGGTTCCAAGATACAGATATCTCCATTTGCCCTCACCCTTTCCTCTTAAAAGAGCTTCCTCTCACACAACAAAATCAGACCTGAATCAGATTCCTAATATGCTGTCAGTTGGGGGAGGAGGGGTCTGCAGACCTGGCAACCAGCAGCTGGGCTAAAGCCCAGAAGCCTCTGTCCACCTGTTTGCTGTCCAATGCAGTTGCCTGTCCTGTCTACTATTTTTTCAGCAGCTTTACTTATGACCATGCCTTCAACACCAAGAAGCATCTTTCTATTCTGCAGAGTCCTGTCGTATCTCTAAGTTCCATGACATCCACGACACTACATACAGTGAATCATAGTTCACTGCATAGACAGCAATGCAAACATGTACATAAGCAAATTATTTCTGAAGACTCAGGGCAATGACAGTATGTAAAGAGTCATAGCATAGCATCTAATAAAATATAATGTTAAGAAAAATTATTAGAAGTGATCATAATAAAAGTTTACTAATTTAATCTAACTGCAGGTACCATTATTCTGAAAAACACAAAGTTTAAAATTTCTTAAAATGAAATTCTCTAATTCATTAATTTACAGACAGAATTTAACTATACAGGCCTTAAATTACATACACACACATTTTAGAGGTGAACATTTATATAAAAATTCTAAATGTGAAGAATCGATTATTCAAATTAATCAGTAAATAAGCTGATTCCTATCATACAAAGAGAAAAAAGGTAATATGGAGTTAAAATTTTTTTACCCTAATAAAATGGAAGCTGAACAGTTTAACCTAAGATTTTCCTGGAATTAAAAGATGAATTTGATTTTAAATTAAATATCCTCAACAGAAATTTTACCAAAGAGCAGACACCCTCTTCTGAGGTTACCTCTGAAATAATTCTAGGACAAAAGTCAACAGCATGATAATAAAGTGTCAAGGAAGGAACTTAAGCAGGGAACTTTCTGTTGCTCAAAAAAAAAAGAAGAAACGGGGCTTAGAAATCTAAAGATGAAGTGACACGTTTCATCAGCATTTTCAAGCATGTATCAAGGCACCAAGAAAACTGGACTCTAGAACTTGCCAAGTGGATACATGCTGGCTTGGTAACTGAATAGCCATATTATTCACATACCATGCTTGGGATAACCAAGTTTGAGAGTAACTCCTACTGCCTAGATCTCTTCTTTCCTAATTTGCAGGTTCTGTTTGCAAAGTTGGTCTTGTCACCCTTCTTAAGTAGGTACACAGCAGAAAAGCAAATATTCAAAGTCATATATATTTTACGGAGAAGGCAATGGCACCCCACTCCAGTACTCTTGCCTGGAAAATCCCATGGATGGAGGAGCCTGGTGGGCTGCAGTCCATGGGGTCACTAAGAGTCGGACACGACTGAGCGACTTCACGTTCACTTTTCACTTTCATGCATTGGAGAAGGAAATGGCAACCCACTCCAGTGTTCTTGCCTGGAGAATCCCAGGGACAGGGGAGCCTGGTGCGCTGCCATCTATGGGGTCGCACAGAGTCGGACATGACCCAAGCAACTTAGCAGCAGCAGCAGCAGTATATATTTTAATGTATAAAGTATAATCATATACGACTTTTGTACGAGGGTTTTCAACCTCAGCACTACTGACATCTAGGACCAGATGCTTCTGTTGTGGGGACTGTCCTGTTCAGGATGTTGAGCAGTGTCCCTCACAAGATGTCCATGGTATACCCCCCCATCCGCCAGTCAGGAGAGTCAAAAATCACTGCAGACACTCCAAACATCCCCCACGGAGGAAAATCATCCCCAGCTAGGAACTACTGCCTTAGAGAACTGTGGTTAACACTCTATCATAAGATGGAGATAAAATGAGAGAACACAGTTAAGACTATGTTGTCCATAATTATCTACGAGATTACTGACACTGTTTTGTATCTTGCAGATTTTTTTTGATACTTGGCTCTTAACAAGTTCTACATATTGTACATAGATATCCACACTGTTGGGATAATTTTCATCTATTTCTCCCAAAAAGACAGTATTAGAAACTCACAATACTCTCAAAGTTCCATGTTTCTTCTATACCCTATCATACTTTACCCAAACTTACACTTCACCTCTGAATAAAAATCTTTGTTCTAAAATTTCCTTATCTCAGCAATCTGAATAATAACTTAAATAGACTTCATAACGTGAGAGCAAGTTAAACTTACACTTGTCCATTAGGAAAAAATAAAAAGCCAGACCAGTACTGGGAGCACACCTATTGTTTAAACAGTTCTTTTGCTTCTAATGATACAGTTTTTCTGTGATTTAAATGCTAAGAAAGGCCAATTTAATCAAGTTTTAAGTAAACTCAAACTCTGCAATCAACACGAAATGTCATTAAGAGAGAAAAAAGTGTTTCTATAATTAACTTGAGGTTATACTATCAAGATTCAGCTATGGTATTTAAGATACACAGGTATGATGGACTAGTTTACTAACACATAATTATAATACTTACTATTTAATTTCTGTCCTTCTGTAAAAGTTTCTAGAGCAGCAGCATAGTTTTTTTCATGGTATTCACATATCCTGCATATTAAAAACAAGCATACACACGTAAGATCATGAAACATAGCTTTGTTTCTCTTTTTTTAAAAGAATTGAAGCATGTTAATAAGCCAACAGATGTTCTAAAGTACTCGACTGTAGCATCCGTGTGTGTGTCAGTCGCTCAGTGGTGTCTGACTCTGTGACCCCATGAACTGCAGCCCGCCAGGCTCCTCTGACCATGGCAAGAATACTGGAGTGGGTTGCCATTTTCTTCTCCAGGGGATCTTCCTCACCTAGGGACTGAACTCAGGCTCCTGCACTGCAGGCAGATTCTTTATCATCTGAGTCACCAGGGTAACATCTAATTCCCATTAAAAATGTGAAACTCATTTCAGAAGGAATTTCTTAACTGTACATACTTGCTTATTCCAAAATATAGTTACACTAAGGAATTAAAGAAGCTTCTGATTATTAAAGATTAAAGTTACACTTATTAACAGAAACAAGCTGGGATATAAAGTACACAGACACAGAGTCATCTTGAAGTGTAGTCTGTACAGCTTAGGTGAGAAATAGATGTTCTCTAGTCAGTTAAACACAGTAAATTTCAAATGATGACACAAAAAAGGGACTTGAAATCATTCAGTTTCATCTATACCCTGCAGTTATTTCAATCATCACTATTTTAAACTATACACACACATAATGTATCTCATTACATACTGCAGTTAATACAATAAAAGTATAAAATATACCAAAAATTGAATCCTATCTCAGCTATAAAATGTATAAACACAGAGTTTACTATTTACATAAAGTTTACAGGGAGAGTAGGTTCAGGATGAGGGGACCATGTATACCTATGACTGACTCATACTGATGTATGGCAAAAACCATCACAATATTGTAATTATTTTCCAACTAAAATAAATAATTTTTTTTAAAAAGGGAAAAAAGCTTATAATTAATTCATTTAACCACATATAGTCCAGACCCAACAAGAAGAGTAGTTACTGCCTACCCCTTTCTCAGCAGAGCAGTGGAACTATTTGGATTAAGTTCAAGGGATTTTTTTGCGTCAGCAACAGCATCTGCAGATGAAAAAGTGGGTTTTTTGGTCAGTTACTTATGGATCCTAAGAAATACTACACGCAAAATTTGAATTAGTCTCAGATTTTTAAGTTTTCAAGCTGGTGAAATGGACAAATGACTTGAAAACAGGAAAAGCTAATCTGAGATAAAATTACCCTCATATATTCCTATTGACCTAATCTACAAGCTCTTCAGGAAATGAATAAAGCTCTGTATCACAAAGTTCAGATAATTCATTAACATCATTCATGTAGTTTGACTCAAGGTATTTAATTTTTCCCTACTCAGATTCTCTATCCAGAATAATTAAAATTACAGAATATAGAATATATTCTTTTCATAAAAAAAAGAAGAGAATTCATTCAAATGATCTGTAAATTAGTAAATGTGATGCTATCCTTTGTTAGCACATCCAAGAACCAAAAATGAAATCTTACAAATTCTACACCCACTGCAGCAAGAATGGACAACGGTAAAATTTAAATGAGTGACACACAACATAATGCTTGTCATATTTTGGCTACTTCACCTTGTATGAAAGACCAAGTTACAAGTCCTGGAAGATAACCTCTGTTTTATTTGATTCACTGTATCTTGGGCAAAGTGTGTAAGTTACTTATAGAGACAATATATTTTGTAAGGAAAGTTACCACTGTAATTTCCAAGAAGAATGTGACAATAAGCTCTTTGACAGTAATACTGTGCATCATCTGGTTTCTGCTCCAAAGCCTTAGTCAGCTCCTACAAATACAAACATGCTGAGTGTCAGTAAATGTTTTTTAAAAGTCACTGAATTCTAATTAAACATGATCTTTAATAAAATAACCTATTATCACAAGCTATTTGGAGGTAAGATAACAGGGAAACAAGCTTGGAGCCTTTCTCTGCAAGAGGATCAATATCCCCCCTTCTCCCCTTGAAAGCCCACAATCGAATGTAGTATCTATGCAAAGCACTTAGCAGTTTCCAGCCTACAGTAGGAATTCAATAAATGGTAATTATTATCACCTGATTTATTCTGAAGAGTTTAGTTGATATACATTGACCATCACTGATTTTCCCCTTCTAATTTGGAGAAGATTCAAAGTCCATGTAGAATTTAAGATCCCTAGAAAATGTGAAGCTGCCGAATAGTTTTTAAGAACTAAAGTTAAATCTAGAGCTCAGGAGGTTAATGGAACCAATAAATACATAAGCAAGCTTACCTCGCCCTCTCCTATCCTCTTGTCAATGGCCTAAGAAATTACAACATTCTATCAAAAGCCCAGCCAGATACAGTATCTCATAGGTAGCTACTACCAACCGATCAAGAATTAAAGAACAATTAAAACTTCTGCCACTCTGGGCAGTCATAGTATGTGTTAGCTGGAACAATAACAATGCAAGAAGAGAGCATGATTAGTGAGGCCAAGGACAAATGCAGGCAAACAGAGAGGCTTTGATTCAACAGCCATTTACCCACACATCTAGGGATTCTTGGTAGTTTTCTTAGTTAAGTAAAATTACTTCAATAGTCATACATGAGGCTCTGCTTAAACCCTGTAGTGTGATTCTCACAAAGCAATGTGTATTATACTTGGTAATCATATACCTACAACCCAATATACCTAAAATCTAAAGCAATGTTTTACCATCTTAACTCCTATCACCCTGATTCAAGCAGTAATGAAAATTAGATCCTGCTACTAAATCTCTGTTCAAAAACTCTCCAAGGCCTTTCCAGGTGACTCAGAGCAAAGGCCCAAGTGCTCCAATGATCGGTTAAGGCCCTCCTTGACAGAACCCTCAGCTCTCTCTCTTATCTCATGTCTTTAAAACTCTTTCCCTTGTTCCACAATGGGCTCCTCGTTGTTCCTCAAACATCTCCAGACCCTCCACCCTCTCACTACAGCGTGTGGTGAAAATCCATCTCCTCACATCCTGGTCAGTGACTGTGCCAGAGACAGATTCAAGTCCAAGTCTGTCTGATTCCAAATCAAATTTTAACCACTATGCACTGCCTCCTGGTAAAATTACTTTACTCCAAGTTTCTTTCACACACCATCTAACATCTGTACTAACTCAACGCTTCCTAACGAAATACTTAAGCTAAAAACACCTTCTTGCACTAAAATTTCAAACAATTTGGAAAACAGCTGATGGCTTACGTACCTACTCCCTAAATCAAATTTCCAACCTCTCCTCACCAAGAACAGGCATACTATAGGTCAAAAAGGCTGTCATATTATAACGACATCTGGTTCATCAATTCAAAAAGTATTTTTAAACATATATTTTGGAACAAACACAGGCCAGACACTAGAGGTTGACAGATGCATAAAATATTCCTTAAGGAGTCAGGTATAAACTTATGAATTTTGAACAACCCACTTGCAAATGACCTTTAAAAACACAAACCAATTGTTGGATAAGAAGAACCAACTAGGGTGATTAGGTTAAATAAGCAACTGACTTACTTCGGTGTTAATAAAAAAAGTTATCCCAAATCACCCAACACAAACAGAACTTTATAACACACCAACTTGTATTTCATGAATAAAACACAACAATAAATTTTTATTTTGAATAAGGAATATACAATATAACAAAGCCAAAAAAGGTTAAGTTAAAATAATTGTGCTGTCCGAACTACCTCTGACTTGGGGCATGTTTTCAGCGTTGCTACTGTTCCTGTGACAACAGCTGCTAGTCACTGGCTGCTGACTGAAGGGAGGGATCTCAAAAGGTAAGGACTTCGGTGCTGACTCTTGAATCACAGCAACAAAAAGGCTATTTAATGCAGACTTACATGAAGCATATCCAAAGATACCCTTTTTCTCATGAGTTGCTATAGTTGAGCAATTTATAGTTCTCAAAAGTAATGAAATCTATTGAAGTGTAAAATATAATTACACTGAAATCTCTACCAAGATAATGGTAAAGAAAGTTAAGTACCCTGATAACACAGAACTACAGGGGGGAAACTACCTTTTAAGAAATTAACATTGTTTAAGATTTGGATCTTGGAAAACTAACTTCCAAATCTTTAGAGCTTTAGGCTCTTTGAAAATGCTAACCAGAAAGGTAACTTATTAAGATTAAAAGCAAAAGCAGACTGACTGCCCAGACTGACCGAATGTCTAAAGGCCTTTAGCTCTAGGTGTCTCATGCTATCTCCACTTTCCACTTTCTTCCAGTCACAGCTAATCCCCAATCATGGATAAACAAGAATACCAAGCCTTCTCCCTTCCTAAAAAGCAGTGCTGGAAAAACATCACATAATCATGTAGAACTGGTATGTTTTATTCCAACCTGCTATGCCCTCAACAAAGCTATCTGTGGTCAGCTACTTCAAAGTCAGCTCACAAACATTTAACTATATCATACACCTCAATCCTACCCACTCCTCCAGAGGACCAGCTTCATGCCCTGAACCCGAACTCGATAACCTGAGTAAGTTCATCTCTTTAGCCTCAGCTTCCTTGTTAGTAAAATGCACTGCACAGCTGTTCCAAGAATTACAGCAGGAATCATTTAATACATCTGAGCGCCTACCACATCGCAGGCACTACACTTAGAACACAGTGGTAACCAGGTACACGAAACCGCGGCTCCCCTGAAGCTTACATTGGGGCCTCATTCAGATAAAGTAGTCAGAAGAGACAGCGTCCTTGAGAAGGTGACATTTCAGATGAAATCTAAAGTGACGGGCATTTCCAAGAAAACAACAGTCAATAGAGAGGACATTCTAGGCAAAAGAACTGCTGCAAGTCCAAAGGCCCTGCACGAGGCCTGAGTCCAACACACCTGAGTAACAGAGAGCGAGCCAGTGGGGTGAGAACTTAGAGAGCAAAGACTCTCCAAGATGCCTACCTCAAGGGCCTCACTCTTGGACCTTACATTGCTTGTCATTAAATCATCCTTTCCAGTAGTCCCAGTCAGCCCCATTTTACGGACAGGAAGTCTGATCAAGAAGACAGCCGGAACTTTCCTGAAACCAAGATATGGTAGACCCAAGCAGTCTGATTCCAAAGCCAATGCTCTTAAGCACCACTCATATTGGGCCTCAAAAGATCCTTATAATCCACATAAACGTTTTCTCTCTCTGCTGAATTGAGACTTCCTCTACAAAGATTTTTTTACTTCCCCAGTTGGCCTCTATTCTACTGTAGCTTATACACCACTCCACTAGAGCATTTATCTTATACTCTAATGACCTGTTGACTTGCCTCTCTCTCTCTCTCCTAGACCACAAACTCCCTCACTACAGTATTTTCATCTTTAGATTGCTGGCTCCCAGTACAGCCTTCTACACTAATATACATTGTTTGTTTAATGAAACATGTAATCAGCTTGACACACTTTCTCTTTATTCTTAATAGGATGGTGTTATATAAAAATGTGACACTTTAACTGCTATAATATCTAGTGACCTTAATTTCAAAACAATTACTTTAAACCAGCCCTTGGGAAAAGCGAGGGGGAAACTGACTCTTCTCATCAAGGTTCCGGCCCTACTCATTATTACCAATTATCTAGGAATTAACATTCACCTGTTTAACCCGGTGAGAAGATCATCTCAAGATTTAAAAAGGACATTTCCTCTTAACACAGGCTGGTTCTTACCATGACCATCCTCCCCACTCTGGGTTTCTGACTCAGGTCCGTGGCAGGTCCTGAGAATTCACATTTCTAACAAATTCCCAGGTGATGCTCCTGCGAAGGGTCTGGGGTAACACTTTTGGAAACCACCACAGCACTAGACTAAGAGCAGGAAACTCCTGTCCTCAGGCCCCTATTCTGCCTCTACCTGGCTGTACACATCTCTGTGACAGATCCCCTGGATTTCCTTGGGTCTGTTTCCTTCTGTAAAAAGGAAGGGTAAGGCGTACTGGCCTACAGGAGCCTTAAGTAGGTTCAGAAAATCTGCAGTGGGGAATTCCCTGGCAGTCCTCACTTCCACTGCAGCAGGGATGGGTTCCACTACTGCTTGGGGAACTAAGATGCCACATCAGGTAGTGCCCCTCCACCAAAAAAAAAGAGGAAAGAAAAACAAAATGTGAGGGAGGGGGCGTCCAAGAATTTGCATTTCTAAGGAATTCCTAAGTGATGCAAACGCTGCTGGTCCAAGAACCACACTTTAAGGACAAATGTACTAAAGCTAACCACATACCTACACTATGCAATTTCACTCCTAGAAAGAAAAAAAAAAAAAATTGCACTCTCAAAAGAAAGGAGTGCATGTGTGTTCAGCAAAATACATGTATAAGAAAATCCACAGTGGTTTTATTCATATTAACAACTAGAAATATCCCAAATGTCCACTGTTAAACAGTGCTATATTAATACAGTGGAATACTACACAGCAATGAAAAAGAATTATCCCTTCCCACAAACTTATGGATGTATCTCACAAAGTTTAAAGCAAGACAGAGTAGCTACACTCAACTAAGTATGATGCTGTTTGATACCGTATGATACTGTCTGTATGAAGTCCAAGGAAAACTAACTGATGGTGATATAGTTCAGAACAGATGGGTAAGAGGAATTATTGGCTGGGAAGAAACTTTAGATTTGTGTTACTTGCCACACGTCAATACATAATTTTACAGGTAAAATAAGTCAGATGTAAAATGACAATCCATTACATTAATATTTTTTTAATAGCAACTATTATACAAACTAGATTTCCAAAGGAGGCACAGGGCCTAAGAGGACCATACAAATGTAGACTCTGAAAACACTACTTAGCTGAAATAAGGAACAGTAGAGAAAAATTCTCAGTGCCTCTGGTAACATTATTCTAACAGTGACCTTCGAAGAATCACTAGGAAAAAAATCCCAGCACAGGAGTAATCAACCGCTTCATTTTAAGGTCTTCATATCCCAACCCCCCCCAAAACATAGTCCAAGCTACAGATAAAAGGCACCAATGGATTCGGCCTTGGCTTCCTCTCCCCCTCCTCTCTCACTCCTTTCATCCCATCCTAACAAACGGGCTTTCTCGCTGCTCCCTGTGCAGGCCAACTTCACTCCTACTTCAGGATCCTGACATTGGCTCCTCTTCCTGCCTGAAATAATCCTTCCGCAGAGCTTCCAAGCTCGCTCCCTCGTGCCTCTTCTCAAATGTCACCTCCTCTGCTAACCATGAGTCAATTTCTTTCAGAAGTCACAGCCAAGAGAAAGATTCTCTTGCCTCAAATTCCTAACCTTACACATGTTAGATTAGAGCAGCAAAACAAAGTCTCCTCTCTTTTTAAGCTTCAAAACAAGAAACCCCTGGCTAATTTTGAGACCCACCTGCCTCACGTATTCTTAGCTTGGGCTCTCTGATTTACTTCAAATTATTACTTAACTCACTCTTTTGGTTTCCTTTACAGCTTTAGAGTCTTTCACTGCACACAAAGTGCTTTATAAGTCATTTAACTGTATAAATGAAGACTTTAATCCATAGCAACCAGTGCCTTCCACACAGCAGCCCCTCCCCCGCCAAGAAACTGTTTTGAGAAATGAAACAAATGAGTGAATAATGAAGAGAAACAGGGACGCCTGGAAATTTTCAGGCACACAAGGGGAAAAGGTTTCTGTCCCAGTGGTGTGAGTTCAGACAGGCCCTCAGCACACAACCGGGAACATAAAAATAATCAAGGATGATCGCCAAACGAAAATCCGAATGAACAAACATCGAGCCGAGATTTCACTTTTTGTTCTAGTCACAAATGCCATTAAAAAAAAAGGTCCCTTGAGGCCCACGATGCAGGATCCCTAAGACAGAAGAAGGTTACGCTAAGGAGCTCCAAGGATGCATAAAGGGACCAGGGGTGGGAAGGGGACCCGACGAAGGATTCTATGTAACCAGGCCGCCGCGGGGAAGAAAAAGGAGGGGCGGAGGCTGTCAACATCGGGGCTGACCCGCACAAGAAGCAGCGGCCCCGACCCCCGGAAGACAGAACCGGGAGGAACCCGACGCGGCCGCCTGCCCCGGGGCACAGGCTGTCTCACCTCTAACGCCGCCTGGGGGTCCTGCTCGATGAGGGCATCTGAGAAGCTCCGGAACAACCTGCCAGGAAAAGAAGGACTTCAAGCAAGGCTCACGAACCAAAGAAAGGGGCGGGGGGGATCCCAATTACACCAAAGGGAAGGAAAAACGCGCACCTCGCGGCAGCCGCAGGACCCGCCGCCGCCGCCGCCATCTCTAATCGTCACGGTTCCCGCTGCCGGAGCTGCTCTTCCCGGGGTTACCAGCGCCGCCGCCACCGCCGCCGCCCAAGGGGGAAACTTCTGGAGAATCACCCACCGAGCTTCCGTCCTAAGTAGCCAACGAGCAGCCGCGCAGCGTGCAGAGGGGAGGGGGGAGGGGAGGCGAAATGCGGGCGCGGGGCGGGCTGGGACCGTGGAGGACCGACTCTCTGGACCCCGCCCCCCCCGGCCGCTGACTGGCCGCGCAGGCCCCGCCCCACCGCAGCCATGGTTACGGAGGCCGCGGCGGGCCGCGCTCGCCCTCCGTCCTAGTGCGCGCGCACACTACCCGAGAGCCTCCGGGCGCGATAACTCAGTAGGACCCTTGTACGGTACAGCTACCCCTCAGGAACGTGTGGCGTTTGGGAGACGTTTGTACGTCTGTCAGTAACGCACGGCACATTGAGCTCCATTTCCCCCTACGGCTCTCATCATGGCTCCCCAGAGGCAGCCAAGACTTTCGCGACCCGTGACGCTCTCGGCTACGTGTTCTTTTCCGGGAGCCACTTCCGGAGGGCGGCCCGTTGACGCCGGGATCCTGGCGCCGGGAGACTTGAGGGCCTCAAGCTCGCCGGGAGTCGCTCTACCCTCGCAGTAGCTAGACTGGAGTTAACGCCTTTTTGGTTCCGGTTCGGGCGGACCGCTTGGTTCCCCAGAACTTCACAGGCCGAGACTTTCTCCCCACTTGGCTTCCCAGATACAAGAAAAACGTGTTCCATCCGAACGCGCGGAAGGGAGAAAGGGAGCCTGAAGTTTGTCCCAGTGCCGCTCTACTTTCCACTCAGCGGGTCCGGCCCTCCTCTCTCAGTACTCCTCGACCCATGCAATTCCAATAGAAGAAGCTTAGAGCTAATTCCACCAAGGCGGCAGCCGGGGAGCAGGAAGGCGTGGGAGTGAGCCGCCCATTAGTAGAGACGAACAAGGAACTGAACTGGAGTGTCTGCTCCATCCGAAATCTAAACTTAAAGTCCGGGGATTCAGTGGTGTTAACACCCTCCAATTTTGTTCTAAAGGCTAAAAAAGAAAGGGCAGTAGTCATTGATGTGATAGCAAGAAGGGACACAACTGAATATAATGTATACGGATGGAGTCCTCATAGGTTGTAACTGAGCCTCAGTCTGGCAAGAAGACTTAGTGAAGGAAAGGGAAAAAGCAGTTTAGACTGAATAGGACGCGTGTTAGAAAGTGATGATGTGAACTCAAATTGTAGAGCCAAAATTCAAGCTAGAAGCAGACTGGGTGGAGAGGTAGGTACATGCTAGGTCATAAGGACTAGGTGTACTCCGCTGAGAAGTTTGAATGGAATTCACTTAAAGATGCTAAACCGTATAGGATTTTTACTCGAAAAAGGCATTAACGTTTAAATTTCCATTTTTGTTTGTTGTTCTGTCTGTCCTATGGAAGACACAACGACTGGACAACAATAGAAGAAGGATTGAAGGGAACAGAACAGTTGTTGGGAGACAACCGCTGTACTACAGACCAATGTGTGCTCACAGCTCGGCGGGGTTTGACTGTTTATGTCGCCAGGGACTGTGGACGTCCAGGCTCCTCTGTCCATGAGATTTCCCAGGCAAGGATACTGGAGTGGGTTGTCACTGTCTTCTCCAAAGGATCTTCCCCACCCAGGGATCGAACCAAGGGCTCCTACATTGGGAGGTGGATTCTTTACCCCTGAACCAAAGTGTCTCTTAAATAGGTCACTGATTGTTTGGGATGGTGAGAATTACAGAAATAATTGAAGTAAAACTGTCTGGATTTGCTGATTTTTCTTTTTTGTGATCAATACTCTTTGTATCATACATAAGGCTTTGCCTGCTTCAAAACCATTAAATTAGTCACTTGTGTTTTCTTAAATGCTTTACATTTTTATCTTTCACAGCCAGATTTATTCATTTTTATAAAAGGTGGGAAGTCAGGATTGAGATTCCTCCTCCCCCCACCCCTATGGATATCCGATTGACCCAGACCTATTTACTGAAAAGACTATCATTTGCTCTTTCCCCCAGTAAATAATTATGGCACAGTTGTTGTAAAAAGTAGATAACCAGATATACGAGGGTCTATTTCCAGGTTCTCATTTCATTGGTCTGCCTAACCGTGGTCCACACTATCTTAATTAATGTAGCTTTATAAGTCTTAAGGAGCCCTGTAACTTTTTCAGTATTGCCATGGTACTCTTGGCTAGTCAAAGTCCTTTGTATTCACATTATTTTATACATTTTATAAAACTTACTTCCATTTGTTTATAAATTTTAGAATGAACCTGTCAGTTTCCAAAAAACAATTGTAAAAACTCTACTAGGATTTTAATTGGGCTTACATTGGATCTATAGATCAGTTTATTTGGGGAAAACTGACATCCTAGTATTTTTTAAAATTGAAATATAGTTAATTATGGTGTCATGTTACTTTCTTTTGTACCCGGGTGATTCAGATAGATAGCTATTCCTTTTCATATTTTTTCCATTACAGTTTAGTACAAGGTATTGAATACAGTTCCCTGTGCTGTACAAGCAGTTTGCTTTATATATATAGTAGTTTGGATCTGCTCATTTTTCCCTCCACTTTCCTCTTTGGTAACCATAAGTTTGTTTTCTGTGTCTGTCGTGTCTGCTTTTTAAATAAGGTCATTTGTATCGTATTTTAGATTCCACATATAAGTTATACCATATGATATTTGTCTTTGCCTGACTTCACTTAATATGGTAATCTATGTAGATCTGTCCATTTTGCCACAAAAAAAATGGCATTATTCCATTCTCTTTTATGGCTGAGTAGCATTCTATTGTATATCTATATACCACATCTTCTTTATCTATTGATCTGTCAATGGACATTTTGGTTGCCTCCATTTTTTTTTCTGACATCTTTGTATTTCCTCCAATCCATGAATGTAATATACATCTCCATTTATTTAAGTAGTCTTTAAGTTCTCTTGGCAGTGTTTTGTAGATTACAGTGGAGAGGTCTTACATATCTTTCATTAGATTTATTCGTGGGTATTTAGGTTTTTTTATGCTTTTTAAATGGCATTTTAAGTTTTTAATATCTACTTGTTTGTTGCTAGTATTTGTTGAAACACTGCTGATTTTTACATATTGACCTTATAGTCAACAATCTTGCTAAGTTCGTTTATTATTTCTTATATATAATTTCCCTTATTATATAATATTTTGTAGATTCTTTTAGAATTTCTTGTCATCTGTGAATAGATGGGTAAACGTCCTCCTGTGCAGTCATTATACCTTTTATTTTTCTTGCTGGTTGTCACTGGTTTGGATGTCTACTATAGTGCTAAATAGAAGCAGTGATGATGGACTTCCTATCCTGGTTGTAACACTTAGGAAGAAAGCATTCAATATTAAATGCTTTTTCTGCCTTTATTGAAATGTCCATGTGTATTTTTCTCTAGTATGTTAGTGTTAATTAGTTTGGTTGGTTTTCAGATGTTCTCTAAATGGCCAATATGCATATGAAAAGAAGTTCTACATCAATAGCTGTATCAAGGGACAGTAAAAATTTGATACTAAACACTCCCATCAAAATGGCTTAAATTAAAAGGAGTTCCAGTGCCAAGCACTGACAAGGATATGGAGCACCTATAACTTTCATATATTGCTAGTAAGAGTGTAAATTGGTATTGCTACTTTAGAAAACTTTGACACTATCTACTAAAGCTAGTCGTATATATACCATCTTGCCCAAGAATTCTACCAGTAGTCATATGCCCAAGAGAAAAGAATACTTACATTCATGTACAAAAATACTGATTGTAGCATTACCAACAAAAGCTGGAAATAATCTAAATGTTCTTTCACAAAAGAAAAATACTACAGAGCAAAGACTAGAATAAATTATCAGTACATGCAGCAATATGGATGAACCTCACACACATAATATTGAGTTAAAGAAGCCAGACAGAGTACATCCTGGTTGAGTCCCATTTTTATGAAGAGAAGAAACATTGTGAGGGATGACAGAGAATGATCTCCTGACTGGGAAGGGCCATGAGAATGACTTCTTGATGTGGGAAATGTTATATATCTTGACTAGGGTCATAATTACATTAATGATGCAGGAGACCCAGGTTCAATCCCTGGGTCAGGAAGATCCTCTGCAGAAGGGAATGGCTATCCATTCCAGTATTCTTGCCTGGAGAATTTTATGGATAGAGGACCCTAGTGGGCCACAGTCTATAGGGTTGCAAAGAGTCAGACACAACTGAGTGACTTTCATTCAGGTGTCAAATTTTTCAAGTTACACATTTATGGCAGAAAGTGAAGAAGAACTAAAGAGTCTGCTGATGAAAGTGAAAGAGGAGAGTGAAAAAGTTGGCTTACAAAGTAATCTTGAGAAAGAAGAATGGAACTGGAGGAATCAACCTGCCTGACTTCAGACTCTACTACAAAGCCACAGTCATCAAGACAGTATGGTACTGGCACAAAGAAAGAAATATAGATCAATGGAACAGAATAGAAAGCCCAGAGATAAATCCACGAACCTATGGACACCTTATCTTTGACAAAGGAGGCAAGGATATACAATGGAAAAAAGACAACCTCTTTAACAAGTGGTGCTGGGAAAACTGGTCAACCACTTGTAAAAGAATGAAACTAGAACACTTTCTAACACCATACACAAAAATAAACTCAAAATGGATTAAAGATCTAAATGTAAGACCAGAAACTATAAAACTCCTAGAGGAGAACATAGGCAAAACACTCTCCGACATAAATCACAGCAAGATCCTCTATGACCCACCTCCCAGAATATTGGAAATAAAAGCAAAACTAAACAAATGGGACCTAATGAAACTTAAAAGCTTTTGCACAACAAAGGAAACTATAAGCAAGGTGAAAAGACAGCCCTCAGATTGGGAGAAAATAATAGCAAATGAAGAAACAGACAAAGGATTAATCTCAAAAATATACAAGCAACTCCTGCAGCTCAATTCCAGAAAAATAAATGACCCAATCAAAAAATGGGCCAAAGAACTAAACAGACATTTCTCCAAAGAAGACATACAGATGGCTAACAAACACATGAAAAGATGCTCAACATCACTCATTATCAGAGAAATGCAAATCAAAACCACAATGAGGTACCATTACACGCCAGTCAGGATGGCTGCTATCCAAAAGTCTACAAGCAATAAATGCTGGAGAGGGTGTGGAGAAAAGGGAACCCTCTTACACTGTTGGTGGGAATGCAAACTAGTACAGCCACTATGGAAAACAGTGTGGAGATTTCTTAAAAAACTGGAAATAGAACTGCCATATGACCCAGCAATCCCACTTCTGGGCATACACACTGAGGAAACCAGATCTGAAAGAGACACGTGCACCCCAATGTTCATCGCAGCACTGTTTTAATAGCCAGGACATGGAAGCAACCTAGATGCCCATCAGCAGACGAATGGATAAGGAAGCTGTGGACATATACACCATGGAATATTACTCAGCCATTAAAAAGAATTCATTTGAATCAGTTCTAATGAGATGGATGAAACTGGAGCCCCATTATACAGAGTGAAGTAAGCCAGAAAGATAAAGAACATTACAGCAATTACTAAACACATATATATGAATTTAAAAGATGGTAATGATAACCCTATATGCAAAAGCAGAAAAAGACAACAGATGTACAGAACAGACTTTTACTCTGTGGAGAAGGCGAGGGTGGATGTTTCGAGAGAACAGCATGAATATTATCTATGTGAACAGATCACCAGCCCAGGTGGGATGCATGAGACAAGTGCTCGGGCCTGGTGCACTGGGAAGACCCAGAGGAATCGGGTGGAGAGGGAGTGGGGGGATCAGGGATGGGGAATACATGTAACTCCATGGCTGATTCATGTCAATGTATGACAAAACCCACTGCAATGTTGTGAAGTAATTAGCCTCAACTAATAAAAATAAATGAAAAAAAAAAAGTTGGCTTAAAGCTCAACATTCAGAAAACTAAGATCATGGCATCTGGTCCCATCACTTCATGGCAATAGATGGGGAAACAGTGGAAAACAGTGGTGACTTTATTTTGGGGGGCTCCAAATCACAGCAGATGGTGACTGCAGCCATGAAATTAAAAGATGCTTACTCCTTGGAAGGAAAGTTAGACCAACCTAGACAGCATATTAAAAAGCAGAGACATTACTTTGTCAGCAAAGGTCTGTCTAGTCAAGCTACGGTTTTTCCGTAGTCATATGGATTGAGAGTTGGACTATGAAGAAAGCTGAGCACAGAAGAATTGATGCTTTTGAACTCTGGTATTGGAGAAGACTCTTGAGAGTCCCTTGGACTGCAAGGAGATCCAACCAGTCCATCCTAAAGGAGATCAGTCCTGGGTGTTCATTGGAAGGACTGATGTTGAAGCTGAGACTGCAATATTTTGGCCACCTGATGTGAAGAGCTGACTCATTGGAAGAGACCCTGATGTTGGGAAAGATTGAGGGCAGGAAGAGAAGGGGGCGACAGAGGATGAGATGGTTGGATGGCATGACTGACTCAATGGACATGAGTTTGGGTAAACTCTGGGAGTTGGTGATGGACAGGGAGGCCTGGTGTGCTGCAGTTCATGGGGTTGCAAAGAGTCAGACACGACTGAGCAACTGAACTGAACTGAACACATTTAAGATTTGTGCACTTTATGCTTCAATAGAAAAGACAAAAACAAAATCAGCAATGAACAATCAATTTGAAATTTTAAAAATGATATTTGCAATAGCATTAACTATTAAATACTGAAAATTAAACCTGACAAAAGATGTGCAAAACATATACATTTAGAATTACAAAATGTTGCTGAGAGATATCAAAGAACACTTAAACAAATGGAGAAATATGAATGTGAGACTCAGTATTAAAATGTCAGGTCTTCCCAAATTGATCTATTGATTTAACCTGATCGCAGTCAAAATCTCAAAGACTTTTTCCATTTTATAAGTTGACAAACTGATTCTGAAATTCAAATGGAGATGTAAAAGACTCAGAATGGCCAAAGAACAGGATTGGAGAACTAACACTAGCTGATTTCAACACATCCACTTTGCATATTGGTACAAAGACAGACAAATCAATAGCAAAGAAAAGAGAGTCCCTAAGTAGACTCATATGAATATATACAACTGATTTGCAACAAAGGTCCAAAGATAATTCAGGGCAGAAAAGATAGTCGAATAAGTTAGTCTTCTCGGACTTTTCAATTGAAAAGGATGATCTTTTCAACAAATTTGATAGAAAAAGGAAAAAAGTGAACTTCAATTCATACCTTGCATTATCTACAAAAACTAACTTACAATGGATTATGGACCTAAATGTTAAAACTGTAAAACATGTTAAAACATTCCTGTGTCCTTGGGTTAAACAACGATTTCTTAAATACAACACCAAAAGCATGATCCATAAAAGAAGTTGATATGAGACTTTACCAAAATTTAAAAGTTTCTGCACTTCGAAGATACTTGGAAGTCATATATCTGATGAAGAGCTTGTATTCAGAATAGAGTTTTCAAAACTCAGTAATAAGAAAACAACAGAATTTTTAAATGGGCAAGAAAACTGAGCAACCAAGTCATCAAAGAAGATACATAGATACCAAATAAGTTGATGAAAATTGCTCAAAATTATTAGTCATTAGAGAAATATAAATCAAAACCACAATGAGATATAACTACACACCCATTAAAAAGGCAAAAATATATAAGACCATGTAGAAGAAAATGTAGAGCAACTGAAAGCCTCATATACTGCTGGTAGGAATGTAAGATGGTACAACCATCATATGATTTAGACAGGCCACTCCTAGGTACTTGTCTAAAAGATATGAAAATACATATCCAATATAAAGATTTGTACAGGACTATTCATAACAGCTTTAATGATAATAGCTGAAAACCACAAACCACCCAAACGTCCATTTACAGATGAATGGATACACTGAAGTATATCCATGTAATATAGAATAAAATACTCAGCAATAAAAGAAATAATATGCTGATACAGATTACAACAGACATGAACCTGAAAATAATTATGCTAAGTGAAACAAGCCAGACCAAAAAACTAACTCATACTATATGGTTCTATTTACATAAAATCCTAGAAAATTGCAAACTAATCTACAGAGACAGCAGATCAGCAGGAAGGGATTGGTTACAAATGGGCAAAAGAAAATTTTAGGGTAGTGTTCACTGAACGTAAGTAGTTTCACTACTCGATTAGTGATGATTTCACGAGTTTATACTATTTAAATATGTGCCATTTATTGCATGTCAATTATAGCGCAAAGACTATAAAACAAGTTTGGAGCTACAGGTAAGAACAGACAGTCATAGGCACATAGATGGTGGTTAGCAGCTTGAGAACATGAACATGAAAATAGGTAAGAACATGTGGCTTAGTCAGGTATTTAATAAATACTGAGTACCTACTATGTGGAGATACTATGCTAGAGACCAGGTGGGTACTAAGATGACTACAGTCTTGACTTTTTATAATGTAGTGTTGGAATCATACATATCACCAGTCAACTATTATAGTATAATCTGCCCAAATGAGAGAAATTAAAGGGCTCTCTGGGAATTCTCTGGTGGTCCAGTGGTTAGGACTCCATGCTTCCCTGCTCGGGGCCTGGATTCAATCCCTGATTGGGGAAATAAGATCCCTCAAACTGCATTGTGTGGCTAAAAAATATATTTTAACAATAAAAAATAAAGGGCTCTATGACAGTAACGGGGAATTTTGAAGAACTCAGAGAAAGCGCTCAGAGGAAGTAATATCTAAGCTGAGGCCTGAAGAACAGATGGGTGTTAGCAGAATAGAACGAGAGCAACTGTACCAAGCGGGGTGACGCAGGTGCAGACGCCCAGAAAGGAAAGGGAGCACTCAGAGTTGGGAGGTACAGCCCCTTCAGACCCTCTGATTTCATGTTGTGATTTTCTGTTTTCCCTAAATTAAGTCCCCCTCACCCATCCAATCACCAAGCTGTGTATCCCATAGAAATCTGGGTTTGCCATGATAGAGGGTATCAGTCATTCTTTGGGGCAGCCAATCACATAAATTGGTAGTTAACACAAGGAGTCAAGAAAGGACTTGCTTATTCTCTCCGGGTGAAGCAGCGCTTGTTTCAAGATCAGACTTCTGAAGCAGTAGAGACAGTGGTACAGAGCTCAGTGGTGGGGTGCTTTGCCAACAGTGGCTGCAGGCAGCCCAGTTGTGCAGTACAGCTTTGTGACTGGTTCTTAGCTGTGTGGCTCAGTTCGACCCTGATTCTCTAGTCTTTCTATTGTGAACTGCACAATATTCTCCTAATAAAGTTTCTTTTATACTGAAAACCAGAATCCATCTCTGTTGCTAAAGACCAGGAACCTAAACTGACAGTTTGGTGTTCAGAAGTGTGATGCTACAGAACAGATTCTGGTATGTATAACCAGGCAGATGAAAGAGGCAGGATGGGGGACACGGAAGACACAACACACAAGGGGAAAGGGTGACCCTGAGATAGGACATCAAGCTTACACCATCAAGAAATGTATTTTCAACCTGAGAAGGCTTGAAAAGAGATTTCACCCCAGTGCTCATACTAGGTGTGGCTGTGGAGGACAAGAAACCAGGGAGCCACAGCTGATCTGAAAAAGAGGACTGCATCACCTCAAAAGATCCCAGTCATGAAACTGGGTCAAGTAACTGGATGAGACTGGCTGATCTCACAGCTGCAGGAAACATGAGAGAAATCATGTTTCCTGTAGGTGTGAGCATTTTTGGAAGTACATGTATGGGCTCTATCATTCCTCCCTTTATTCCTTGCTGTGGAGCCCACTTTTGCTTGACCGCCTATCTCCCCAACACATTGACTAAATCATCCATGGTAATCCTGCATCCTTGGCCAGCCGTGGTCAGCCTTAGGAAGCAGTATATGAGCAATCTAGTTCTGAAAAAATGGCTGCTCAGGGTGCCCTGGGAAGGTTTCCTTACTGATAAACAGAAACACAGAGAACTACTGTAGACATCTTGCATCCATGGCAGGAGCCATTCTGAAAGCAAAAACAAAATACTGAGGATGGTAAAGCAGAAATAGGGAAGGAAAGCTGGTTGCTCAGGATCACTACTGTGCTCCTGAATTAGCCAACTTGGAAACCTCCTAACTAGTTTTGTATTGTTTAATAATTTTGAATAGGGTTTTTTGCTCCTTGCAATTGAAAGCATCCCAACCTACCTGACGGTATGATTTGGAGAGTAAAATTTGAAGATACTGCTAGTGGGATCCAGAAGAGCTGAGACCAAGGGGGTAAAAAAAAAAAAGGTGAGACCATGTAGGCCCTCAACTCCACCTGAGGACTATAAGGAACCACTAAATGGCTAAGTATAATTAAATATATATCTATTTCTATCTATCTATTAATATGTTCACCTGTTGCACTGGAGAAGAATGCATTGAAGGGGGACAAGGTGAAGACACAGAGAAGGAGAAGAGTGATCTTTAGATAAAAGTGGGGAGAACTCCAGCCTTTGAGAGAGTTTCTGGAGCAGCCCAAGAGCAGCACTAAGAAATGATTATAAAGGTAAGAAGAGGACAGGAAAGCGTTGGGCACAAAAGTAAAGGCAATAGAGACTTGAAGAAACAATGAATTTTAAAAGGTTATCAAATACTGGAAAGGTCAAAAAAGAGAATTTGGCAATATGGAAATTGATGGCTATTTAGTGACCTTTGCAACAGTAATTTCAGGGTAATAGGGCAAATGAACTACTACAGAGGGTTAAGAATGAATGGACTAAATGTCCATCAACATATGAAGGGATAAAGAAGATGTGGAATGGAATATTAGCCATCATTAGCCATCAAAAAGAATGAAATAATGCCATTTGCAACAACATGGATGGACTGAAAGATTGCCATAGTAACCAAAGTCAGTCAAAAAGAGAAAGACAAGTACCTTATCATATCGCTTATATGTCAAATCTAAAATATGGTAGAAATCAACAACATCTACTAAACAAAAACAGACTCACAGATAGAAGACAGATTAGTGGTTACCAAGGGGGAGGGGAGTAGGGGAGGAGAGGAGTGGCAGTCTGGGATTAGCAGAGGCAAGCTACCCATTAGAGGATGGATAAACAACCAACTCGCAACGTACAGCATAGGGAAGTATTTTCAATATTCAGTGACATAACACAATGGAAAAGAATAGAAGAAAGCATACACACACACACACACACACACACATATATATACACTTTGATCACCCATCTCCCCAATACACACATATATATACTAGGTTTGATGAAGAATGGAAAGTTGCAGAAAAACAGTGGAACAGAAGGGTATAAACTAAGGGTAGTAAGCAAGAAAACTAGTGAGGCCTGCTCCTTCACATTTTTCTCTGCTTCCATCTTCAGAGATAAGAATGCTCCTCTCAAAACCATATTTCAGAAAAATATTAAGTGACATGAAGAAATGAATAAGTGGAAGTTACTACTAGGTATAGAGGTATTGGATTAAGATTTTCATTTTCTTAACGTTTTTCTGTTTCTATGTTTTCTGAGTTTAACAATTAACTGATCTAATTTCTAATTAGAAAACTTGTTTTTTTAAGTGTGTTTAATATTATTGCTGGGAATATTTTATTTTCTAATTTTTGGAGCCTGGTAATCCATGGTGTCATGTCTGGAAACTGCCATCTGGCACTGTAGAAAGGAAAACTGAGAAGATAACATTCTGCAAGTCTTATCCGACTAATGGAAGCTATTATATAAACATTTAGTAGCATTGTAATACTAGTAACATTTTCTATTAAGAAACACTTGCTTGAAAACAAAAAACACAGAATTTTTACATGATTTATTTAATAATAAACCAATTAAAGATACAAAAATGTTTAGAGGATTTCAAAATTTAAATTTTTGTTTAAATACAAATTCACTCTGTAATATGAAAACATATAACATTAGACCTCTAAACATGATTTTTTCATCTACAAAAATTACTTTTTGCTATACTAAAAAATTGCAAGAAACAATTTTTCTTGTGAAGTTAAATGTACATTATTTACAGATGAAAAAGTAATCTAAAAAGTAATCTAGAAACATGGATATATAATGCATATTATCTTTGTATGTAATTCCCCCTCCCCCACTCCCAATAAAAAAAAGATCCAAAATATAAAGCAGCTACAGTTTTATAGCAACTGACTACTCAGTCAGATTAGCCAAGGCTTGGTTGCTTTCTGGGCCCTTAAAGAGCCCTGACTCTTTCAGAATAGCATTATATCATTTAGCACTCAGCAACGTAAGTTTACTAGTGGATCACAGTGCACAGGGGCCTAAAGAGTTAATGAACAAACTATTTAGGAAGAATTCAGGTTCATAGCAGGTCTTACAGATAACAGAAAAATGAATTTTGTAGGGCCATTAATTTTCTGTAATATTTTAGTTATATTTACATTAGGAGATAAGCTGATAATGTTTTAATTGATACTAACTTTGATAAATTGATAAAAGATAGGAGTTAGAATCATAAAATTTAGAACTAGATGGGAAATTGGAGAACTAGATAGGAATTAGACAGGAGTTGGAGTCTAATCCAATACACCATTCCTCTTAGGAGGCCCAGAAGATCAAGTGGCTTGCCCAAGGTTACAGAGCTAGTCAGCAGGAGAACCACTCCTAGGCTGATGATTTTCTATTATCCTGCTTCTGAAACAGGTTTAGCCCTATCATGGGCACATTTCAATTTTTAAAGTTATATTTTACATAGGCATAGCTCAACATACAGTGCAACAAACTAAAGTCAATCTAAGTGAAATCATAATTTTAACAAAGCATAAAATAGGTGTCTTGGATTTCAAAGAGTCAAGACTTAACCTTTGATACAGTGGAATGAAAACAGCTCCTATATAAATTTCCTGATGTCTTACATTTAAGTATTGTGTTTACAAAAGAATCAGAAAAGCTAATGTAATATAAAATTTAAAATGATGCTTGTAAAATGCTTATGATATAACCACTGAAAAAAATCTCAAAAGAATGTCTTCATAGTATAAAACGCCTGTTCCTTCACAACTGAATTCGGAAACTTTTGGAGAACAAACAGAAGCATTTGGGTTTTCCCCCCTTATCTAACAAAGTCAAAATTAACTGTTACTAACTTTTAACAAGTAACTACAAAATGAGGAACGGTGTGGAGGATTTATCTTAGAATCAATAGTTTGCAGACAATCAAAAATGTTCAGTTAAACAACAACCATCTGTAATTCCTTTGGCATATTCCTCAGAAGGAGCTGGGTTCCAGCAGTTCGTTTTTTATAGCTACCTGCGAAGGAAACCCATTGGAGACCACCATCACGTAAGGCTGTGGCTGCTGCTCGGGGTGATCCGCGCCTTCTTTCACAGCCTCTCCAGCCTCCTTCTTCACTTCTTCCTGTATGTGAGTCTTCGCCTCTTGAGCTTTGATAACTGAAGTGATTACAGTGCCAGGTGGGTGAGCAACCAGCTGTGAACTGTGCTGAGAAAAGGTCGCCATGGGCGCGGCGGCGCTGAAGGGCGGAGACGAAGCCGCGCTGACGGCTCCGTTGCAGACAGCCGGGACGCTGCTGGTGAGGACCTGCTGCACGTGGGCGGGGCTCAAGACGATGGAGGGCGGGGAGCCCGGCTTCTGCGGCTGCAGCACCACGTTTTCTTTGAGGACTGTCATGGGCTGTGAGGATGGGATGGCTTGTAAGATGAATTTCTGAGATCCAGCAGCTGACGACGGATCTGCGCTGGCTATCACTGTTGTGATCGGCACTGTCTGGAGTGTTACCGTGTGCAAATGCTGATTCCCAGGAGATACCACCACTGGAACTTGGGCTGGAGTCTGTATGGTCCTATTGAGATTACGAAATAAAAGTGAGGAAATAAGCATATTCTACATTGTTGAAAACAACACTTGACAAGTCACTTGAACAAAACATGAGTTATTTATTTCAAATGCTCCTTCCCGTTATTTCCAACGCAAGGAAAACATTGTGCCAGACCCAGCATTAAACACTGCACATACAGAAGTGGCCAACAAAAAATTCTCAGTCCATTAACTATAATGCCATCTGTGAAAAAAAATCTGTATAAAGCACTATATTAACACAAATGGGGAATCAATTTTTTGTTGAAGGAGGATATCAAAATGTTTCCCAAGGAAGTTACACATAAGCTGCCTGACAGAAAATTAGGAATATATAGATATGTATATATATACATACCTATCTATCTATATATATATATTTTTTGTGCTGAACCATGCAGCTTGTGGGATCTTAGTAACCTGACCAGGGATCAGTTCCGCCCTTTGGCAAAATGCAGAGCCCTAACCACTGGACTGCCAGGTAATTTTCGAAAATCAGGAATTTTTAAATAAACATTGGATTCACTATCATTTTAATATTTGACGGATAATGTCATCTATAAGCCCAACCAAATTACGAAACTTCACATGATTATAATTGTTTTCAACCTGTTTCGGCTCAAGATGGTAAAGAGTCTGCCTGCAGTGTGGGAGATCCGGGTTCAATCCCTGGGTCGGGAAGATCCCCTGGAGAAGGAAATGGCAACCCACTGCAGTATTCTTGCCTGGAAAATTCCATGGACGAAGGAGCGTGGCAGGCTACAGTCCATGGGGTCGCAAAGAGTCAGACACGACTGAGCGACTTCACTTTTCTATTATATAGAGAAAGCACTCAATTAACTAAAATTAAACAATACTCAACCTTAAACATATATGTGATAGTATTAGAAGAATTTTAATAATTCACAGCTCATATTACATAAAACAAGTCATGAATATAATTAACTCATGAGGGTTCTTTAGGATGGCAGAGAGAACAAAAGGTAAGGCCAAATCTTGGCAAAAAATAAACAAAGGTTGTTTTAGAGATGTGTTTTCTCAGCTCAAGTAATTTGCACAAATTTTAATCATAAAGATACAATTTTAACATAAAATCCAGTTTGTATAAATTGTTAATTCTATTTATTGAAGAAAAGAGGTACATAAATGGTATTATAAGTCAATCTAATTTTTAAAGTTCACAGCTATGAAATTTATACTCATGGCTATTGTCAATACAAAACAAATGTTGTTGAACAGACTCCGCGTCTGGATCTCAACTGTGTTTCCTCTGAATTCTATAAAGCTATTTTACAAAAGAGAGAGGATTGCTACTTCAAATGGCTAAGAGCCGGATTAGTCCCCATAAACGAAATGTTAATTATTGCCAGGAGACTATCACAGGTAAATTTTAGCAAGTTACAGTTATGTGGCCTGTCTCATGTGAAAAATGAAATTCTAGAGCAGAAACCAAATGGGTAAGGTGGAAGATAACTCAGTACAACTCAGGAGACATTAAGAGGAAGCAGAAAGACACAGGCTAGCTAGAGCCCACACCCACACATGCAGGATACTGTTTCTCAAGTTCCGTTTGTCAGCACAGTCACCACTGTGAGAATCAGTCCACGGCAGGATGTCAGCAGCCCTTTTGAAGGACATTGCTAGAAGAGAATATGAGTCAGGTAATGAAGATTTACTAGGTTGGCAGGGTATGGCTAGGAATAAAGGCCAGATATACTATTGGGCAGGCAGTGATGAGTTGGAAGGATATAGAATAACTTTGGGAACTAGGGCACTTTTCCAAAATACACTGTACCTCCCTTTTTCCCTGCCTGCTTAAAATCAGGATATCCTGGGTAGAATCTAAGCCTGTAAATGGTAGCTGACCCTACAGAATGATACCATTTTTTAAATAAAAAAGATCCAAGAGCTTCCCATGCCAAGAGCTCATATACACATACATACAGATAAAATAGAATTTGGCACATAGAAAGCATACAGAATGTATCTATAAATATGTATAACCTGGCCACCCAATAAGAATTATTATCACAATTTTCCACATGAAAAAAATTAATGCAGAAAGAAGCTGAACAGCTCACATAAGGTGAGCAGTTAGATAAGAAAAGGGATCGGTCAACTACAGAGCCTATGTGCTTAACCATTACAACGCACTGTCACTTAAGTACTGAATAACTTCAAGTAAAGAGGGATACTTACTATTAGATTTTTAAACAGTAGGGAGTTATACACCCACACACCCCTTTCTCTTTCCCTCTCTCAGGTATGGTATCAGTTCAGTTCAGTAGCTCAGTCGTATCCAACTCTTTGTGAGCAATAATGTACTTGGAAAAGTTCCATGTTGCTAATCAGGGCTACCATGAGACATTCAGTGCCTTTTATTGAAGTCAGAAAAAGATGGCCCTTTCCTGGGCATCTGACTGCCATCTGCCAGAAAATATATATACTGACCTAAAATACCTGCAATGTAAATATACTGGCTATTTGAACAAATTATAAAACAATAAATTTTCACTAATAAAAAATTCAGAGATTAAAGGATTAAATATTATGCAGCCTTTTCCCAACCACAGGAATCAAAATAAATTTTTTCTTAGTTAATTATTAAACTGTCAGTTGTGTCTGGTTATAATTATATTGCACAACAAAGGTTACATTACAGTTAACTACTTTTAAAAAGCCCAAGCTGCTTGTAACCAACTGGTACAATATTGGTTATTTAAAGTTCTTCAAACTTTCTGAAGCTAAGAAAGATATACAATATAATATTTGGCTTTTGCTGAATATCTACTCAGCTGTCAGGAAGTGTCATTTAATTGTTACAACCACCTGTCAGGTTAAATAACATCATCTTTATTTTATAGATGAGGAAACAATAGTTGGTTAATGTAATCCAATGTCATATCTAATAATTGACAAGGGTTGTAGGGTGAGAATTTTATGCCCAAATTCTTCCTACTCCATTAGATTGCTTTCAAAGTAACTTATACATTATATATTGATATTTTTAGAGGCTAATTTATTTAAAAGACCCTAAGACAATCACCGACTCGATGGACATGAGTTTGAGTAAACTCCCGGAGTTGGTGACAGACAGGGAGGCCTGGCGTGCTGTGATTCATGGGGTTGCAAAGAGTCGGATACGACTGAGCAACTGAACTGAACTGAACTGAAGACAAACTTAGTGCCTGGAAAAACATTGTAGAGAAACAAGTTATACTGGGTAGGTATATGGACTTCCAAGTTTACCAAGGGACAATTTTAGGAAAATACTTTATTAGAGGTTTATTTTTGTGAAGCCAAAGTTAAGATTTGTAAACCTGAACACATATACCATAAATCAATTAAGAAAAGTTTAACCAATTTCAACATAGACACAGTTGGCCTTCCATACTCATGGCTCCACATCCACAGATTCCACCAACCTCCCCCAGAAATATCCAGATGAGTCTGGATATCCCCAGGTGAAAATATCCAGCCTCACCTCCCCCAAAATTCCAGAAAGTTCCAAATCTCACAGCTTGAATGATCTGCCACATGCTGGCAACTACTTACATAGCATTTATACTGTATTAGGTATTATAAGTAATCCAGAGATGATTTGAAGTATACGGGAGGATATGTGGAGTTTATATGCTAATATTAGCCATTTTACATAAGGGGCACCCTCAGATTTTGGAGTCTGAAGGGAGTTCTGGAAATAATCCCCTGAGGACACTGAGGGATCATTCTATGTGCAATTGTGTGAGATAAAAAGAAACGAGCAAAGGAAAAACGGAGAAGAAATATGTTCCTAATTCTCGGTAAACAAGTGATAATTCTTGTGATCGTGTGAATTAACCGAGAGTATGTCAGATCACTAAGTTCACTGCTTTAGACTACACTGCTTGCATTAAAACACTATCTCCACCACTATCTCCACCTGTGACCAGGCTCCTTGGCCTCTCTTTGCCTCAGTTTCCTCAACTGTAAAATAGGAATACTAAATATTACCTATACCTCATTGTGCAATAAGGATTCTATACTTTAATATATGTAAAGTATATGCAATATAGAGTGCTTTGAAAGTTATCAGTTCCTGTTACACTAATTTAATAATTAATCTAAATTTAAGTCATAAGTATTCTACCTCCTCTCAACTACAGAAAAAAAATATTTTAAAGGTCTTTGGTTTTTTAAAAAACTAGTCAAGAAAGATATAGTCAAATTTCTATAACTTTTCTTAGGAGTGATAATATGGTTACTTGGGATGTCTGTATTCTTAAAGAGTTGTACATTGAAATATTTAGGGGTGAAATGTCATGGTGATTTCAACTGACTTGACAAATACCCAAACAAACAAAAAAAAAGGGTATAAATAAATATTGACAGAAAGCAAATAAGGCAAAAAAACAAATATCAATTGTAAATCCAGCTGGATGGCAAACAGGTGTTCAATGTACTATTTCAACCCTTCCATATTTTGAAATTTCTACAGTTAAAAGTTGGCATAATTACAGTGAAAATAGGTAGGACTTGTGGGAGGAAAATAAAATACAAGCAAATGAGAGAGGAATTGTTGTAAAATCAAACAAATGATTAAGAATGTATGTGGACATAACTGATTCACTTTGCTGTACAACAGAAACTAATGCAACACTGTAGAGCAACTATACCCCAATTTAAAAATGGATGTGGACTCACAGACAGGCACATAAACACACAGTAACTTCTACAGGAAGAAACTGTTTTGGAAATTCTCTGGTGGACCAGTGTTCAGTTCTTGACACTTCCACTGCCATGGGCCTAGTTCAATCCCTGGCCAGGGAACTAAGATCCCTCTTGTGAGCCGCAAGACATGGTCAAAAAAAAAAAGAATAAAAAATTGTGGTTTAAAGAGTTAATTAAATTTTATATTTGTTCATTTTATAAGTAGTCCACTTAGAGAACTCCTTATTCTAAAAGGAGATAAAGAGTAATCATATATACTACTTCCACACAAATTCTATGAATATGGAGTGTTCTATGTCAGACTATGTTAGGTGCTGGAAAAAGTATAGTGGCTAGAAGGTAACTTCTACAGATTTAAATGGATAGCAGGAGACAGGCATTAAAGTTACCTGAAAACCTGGATTATGCACTAGAGCATGGTATAGGCAAGCAGTCAGCTTCGGCTGGAAGGAATTCCAAGCAGAGCCAGAGCTGGCAGTGGGAGCTACGGAAGTGGCAACACTCTGTATGCAAAACAGACCTAACAACAGCTGCAAGAAGGCAAAGCCACAAGTGCTGACTCCTGACCCATTAAACAAAGGATGGCTCTGGTCAGAAAAATCACACAATGAGAGGCATCGGTAACACAGAGGTTGGAAAAGAAAAAACAGGAGAAGGAGGAATCACGCAGTGAGTCCACAGGACTCGTTTTTACCTTCTGAGCCACAAGAGGAGCCCACAGAACTCTCAGAGAATGTAAAAATGAAGATTCTGACAGGTATACCAAAGACAGCTTGAAAATCGCAGGAAGGAAGTTTTTTAATTACAACCCTTTAATACCTGGCACTGAGTCTTATTCAGAAACTGACATTCAAGTAATAAAGTATCCAATATAATACCATAATTTATTATCTTTCAGAGCTCGAGCTGTGTTTTTGTTTGTTGTTGTTGTTATTGTTGTTTTTCTTCTGGTTTGTTTTTATTCTCAAGGTCTAAAAAGGAACCTTTGGTCAGAGATGCTAAAAAAAAAAAAAAAAACTGGATCCATCCAAGAAGGGAGTCCCAGTGATCCACTGTGGCCACTGCATGTTTCTCATCAACACAAATAAACACAATGGCAACAAAGAACCTAGAAACCAATGGGAGGAACCACATAATTCCAATTAGATATTCAGTCATCGTAAGTAACCAACAGAACTTAAGAGGAAAATAAAATATTAAAAGGAAAACATAGTTAAGTACTTGTTTAATTAAGATAGGAAAAATGTGACCTACGCTCCTCACACGTCAATAATTTAAGATAATTCAATTCTCTTAAACTCGTCAAAAGTTTAATAGTGTACAAGGAAGACTGAATGGTCTAATAGGTCTGTTTTGATTCTAGGTAATTCATGGGAAACAGATGGGGAAACAGTGGAAACACTGTCAGATTTATTTTGGGGGGCTCCAAAATCACTACAGATGGTGATTGCAGCCATGAAATCAAAAGACGCTTACTCCTTGGAAGGAAAGTTATGATCAACCTACATGGCATATTAAAAAGCAGAGGCATTACTTTGCCAACAAAGGTCCGTCTAGTCAAGGCTATGGTTTTTCCAGTGGTCATGTATGGATGTCAGAGTTGGACTGTGAAGAAAGCTGAGCACCGAAAAATTGATACTTTTGAACTGTGGTGTTGGAGAACCCTCTTGGGAGTCCCTTGGACTGCAAGGAGATCCAACCAGTCCATCCTAAAGGAGATCAGTCCTAGGTGTTCATTGGAAGGACTGATGCTGAAGCTGAAACTGCAATACTTTGGCCACCTGGTGTGAAGAACTGACTCATTGGAAAAGACCCTGATGCTGGAAGGCATTGGGGGCAGGAGGAGAAGGGGATGACAGAGGATGAGATGGCTGGATGGCATCACTGACTCGATGGGCATGAGTTTGAGTAAACTCTGGGAGTTGGTGATGGACAGGGAGGCCTGGTGTGCTGCAGTTCATGGGGTCACAAAGACTCAGACATGACTGAGCGACTGAACTGAACTGAACTGAATGCTTACTTCAAGATCAATTGAATAAAAATCCAGTATTTATGCTCGAGAATACACAACTGTAACACAGGAGTCAGCTAATGAAAATAATCAAAAGAATCATATTTATTGGATTTGGAAGGGCTCTTGTAATTCATGTTCTGGAAGTTCACAGCAGTAGAAACTTAAAAAAAGAACCCTGAAAATGTCCACTTATCTGCCTTCCTCTTTTATCCCCATTCTAAATCAGTCAAAACCAGCCACAAGTTTCTGCAAAAAAGAGAGTCCAAGTTGTTGTTAGACTTTGTTAAGATATGTCGTCTCTGGGAGAATGAGGCAGATTTTATTTGATTAAGCCAAAAAACTATTCCTCCAACTCTGCCACTCTACAAACCTGAAAAAGAGGACCTTTGATTCCTGGCCTCCCAACCTGTTTGACTATTCTGGATACTATCTGAGAAGACTGTTATCTTCCCAAGGAATAATGCGTATTTCTTAGAACTCAATGCATCCCAAAGGGTCATTATATGTAAATGTATGTTATATTTTCACAGCTTGTAACTTTGTCCCCAAAAAGATCTGAAACCATTCCCTGGATTTTCTTGTATGTGGATCTCTTCTTATATGGATCAATCACTTATACAAAACTATATAGGACTGATTCAAATTGGTAGAATCACATCAAGTGCTGTCCAAGTTTAAAAATAACAAATCACTGATAAAAATCAGAGGACTGATGCCTTGCTGCTGAAACAATCTGTTGACCAAAAGTTCCAGCTTGAAATCTATATCATTTTTATTTTCACTTCTGAATCCCGACACATTTAACCAAAAATGACTCTTGTCAGAACATGACACGAGGATCTGCACCGGTCCCTTTAGCTTTCTCACCTAATACTCGGAACGGAAGGATTTAACGTCTCCTCTGGCATGCTGCTGGCTGCTTCCGCTTCCGGAACAGCTTGTACCGGCTGCACCACGTGAATAGTCCGGAAGAGCTGGGTAGGGTACGGGGTCTGTGTGGACTGTACTGTCCTCAGAGCCTCGGATGGCTGCGCAGCTTCCATGGCATCTTTGGGTTTTGCAGCTTTCGAATTCCCTGGTTTGAGAACTGTAGTGGTTCCTCCTTTCATTCCTGGACTTGAAGATGCTCTCCGACTTGCTGGGTTCCTACTCGAAGTGGTTGTTGACGGCAGTGACGGATCTGAAGAATCTATGCTGCAACTTGGATCCTCGTCATCTATATAAATAAGGTCTTTCGGCATATCCTTAAACTGATACACCAAGCGCTGACCTTCTACTTTTGCCAGAATACCCCTTTGGTAATAGTACCTATTCAAAACAGACAATTTTATCAATACTGTAGTCGGTTAAAATAATATTCAACACAGCAAAACTTCTGTAATCATAAACAAGAGTTTAAAGTTGGAAACAAACAAGTGAGAGAAGAATTTCTAAATGAAGGGTAGTTATTTTCTCTTCCATAGCTTAACTATAATGTCCCTACCTGTTTTAATGTTGATTCAGTAAATCTGAAACAATTTTCTATATAAAACTTAATGATGTACAAATAGATGTGATTCAAGTTTTGTCACTGATTCTAATTAGATCAAGAACCTAAAAAGTGTGAGCTAAAAAATAAAATGCAAACTATAACTAAATAGTTGTGGTTTAAAAAAGTTATCAAGTTATCAGATCTGGTTGTTTCCAATAAGTTTTTCTCAAACATATCCAGATCTTGACGACTAAATGACATTATCAAAGAAAAACAAACTAAAAGTGGGTTTAAGAGGTATCTCTGTTCAACATTTTCATGACGGTTAATATTATTCTTGAAGCATTAATTTATTCCAACATAATGTATCATATCTGAGGTTCATGCTTAAAAATGCACCCTCTTATTAAGTACCTGCATACCAACATTTGTTATTTTGTGCTGAATTTAAGTTTAATGGCTCAAAACATATGAGCCTTGTGGTCAATGTACAATGCCTGATGGTAGTTTAACATTTTCTGATCTCTTCATAAATAAAATATCCATTATTTGCATGAAGATTTTGGGGGGAAGGAGAACATTTTCCCAGACTGAAATAATATCTCAATTTAAATACTCAGTTCTATAAGTAGTATGGTTTAGCACTTCAATAGTAAAATTCACCATTTCTAAAGAAAACCCTCTGACTTTTTAGAACTTACTTGCTTTCTAGTATTTAAGAAACAATATTCTTCACACCATGAACTACAGAAATTTCACATACCTGAGAGCTCTTCCCATGGTCTCATAATTCATGTCAGGTTTGTTTTTGTGCTTCCCCCACAACCTGGATACTGCTTTAGAATCTACCAATTTAAAAATGCCTTTTTCTCGCTGAGTCCATTTGATGTATTTAGGACAAGTAGCTTTGTCCTGGAGCAGTGCCAGTAAAAACTCCCAAAGATAAATTGTGTTTCCTGAAACAAAAGCAATTTCTTTTTAACTGAACCAAAACTTTATTTGAAAGAGCACAATAAAACACAACTAAAGGTCTTATTAAGTTCCATCTATAATTATATAAAACAAGTTACACAGTTCAGTTAGTACTGGTGATATAATGGTCATAATTTCTAGAGTCTAATATAGATCTTTTTATTAGTCCCACATAAGTTATCTGAATAGAGCAATCCTGCCAATTAGATTTGTGATGACCTAGGGAGAAAGCATTGTAAGAAATTTTCTTTCAGCCTCTTTAAGAACCATTATTACATAGAATAAAAGGAAAAAGAAATGTAAAAAACCTTTCAATAGTTGTTCTTTTTATATTAAGAGCCAGCAGATTAGCCTTAACAATTTTCTTCAAATTTGGGAAGCAGTTATGAAAATATTAAAACTCCAAGACACCGTAATAAAGTGTCTATGCACTGAAAACCTAATGCGGCTGAATTCTTCCAAGAGACTCATTATTAAATGAAAGGATGGACGATTTTGACAGGGAAGTGAAAATCTCCTAATGAATTTCTTGGGCTACATTATTACCAGTGTTTCTATAGAAAGTGGTAACTGTGCATGGGGCAGCAATAAGATCCATTTCAATAAAATCTGGTGGTTTCTACTTACAGTATGCAGATATTTTAGAGCACTCTGAATGTTACTTGATCTATAATTATTATAAGGAAATTACAGGAGTAGTACTTACCCTTCCCATCTTTGTTTTTCTTCTTCACAGATATGTTTGGTGTAGTGGCTGGGGAATCTGGACGTGGTTGTTTAGTTTTTCTCCCTGAAATCACAATGGCTCTACATAAATATTTGCCCTCAAAAGTGAGAGAAAATGGATAATTTAGCTGTTTATAAAAGCTTTTTTGGTCATTTATCCTCAATTTCAAGTGCCAAGTATTTTATACATGGAACACATATTGGCTTCCTAAATACTACCTATTAAAAGGAAAATAACTTCAGTAAAAAATTAACATAGGTTAGATCACAGACACTTTTATGTAGAAAACAATACTTTGGCTCATTTGTAAAAATGAGATTAAGTTGAAACTTTAATTTTATCTTTCAGGTGACAATTCTTAACATTTAAATGAACATTACTGATACTGATAAAACTTGGGCTTCAAAATTAAGCCATATAAGTCTGTCTGCCTCTGGGTTGGTTCTCAAATACTGGAAACTACCCAAAACTTCTAGATATAAAAAATAAGGTTAAATTGAGGTTAAATTTTTGTGAACCACATACTCAATTTTTATTTTCTTGTGTATTTTCTTGTGTATTTTTAAAAAACTTATTCTATATTTCTTTCAGTTTACAGCAAACAAACTTTATGGTTATCCATCACCCAGCCCCAGACAAGTCAGAATTAAAAGTGTATTTTGTTCAGCCTTAGTCTGGGTCAACCAACTATTCTAAAGCCATGTTTATGATCTCTTCTCCCCTTATCTAGAGCCACAACCTGGCAGCAATGCTGCCTATGACTTTGGTTGGGGCGATGATGCTGTCTGAACAGACTACCACCCTGCATGAGACAATGGAGATTAAGCATAAGTGGATCCTTCAGTTAGTACTTCTAACCACAACGTTCTTGAATTTGACTCTCTCTGATCTAGATCACAAGGGCAAATGTTGAGGTAATTTAGGGAAGTAACTTAAAAAAGTGAATTACAGGGCTAAAGTCACAAGGTTAGTAGCAACACAAGACAAGTTCAGTTGTTCAGTCATGTCCGACTCTTTGCAATCCCATGGACTGCAGCATGCAAGGCCTCTCTGTCCATCACCAACTCCTAGAGCTTGCTCAAACTCATGTCCATCGAGTCAGTGATGCCATCCAACCATCTCATCCTCTGTCATCCCTTTCTCCTCCTGCCTTCAATCTTTACCAGCATCAGGGTCTTTTCCAATGAGTCAGTTCTTCACACCAGGTGGCCAAAGTATTGGAGTTTCAGCTTCAGCATCAGTCCTTCCAATGAACACCCAGGACTTATCTCCTTCAGGATGGACTGGTTGGATCTCCTTGCAGTCCAAGGGACTCTCAAGAGTCTTCTCCTACACCATAGTTCAAAAGCATCAATTCTTTGGCACTCAGCTTTCTTTATGGTTCAACTATCACATCCATACATGACTACTGGAAAAACCATAGTCTTTGAATAGACAGACCTTTGTCAGCAAAGGAATGTCTCTGCTTTTTAATATGCTGTCTAGGTTGGTCATAACTTTTCTTCCAAGGAGCAAGCGTCTTTTAATTTCATGGCTGCAGTCACAATCTGCAGTGATTTTGGAGCCCCCAAAATAAAGTCTCTCACTGTTTCCATTGTTTCCCCATCTATTTGCTATGAAGTGATGGGACCAGATGCCATAATTTTAGTTTTTTGAATGCTGAGTTTTAAGCCAGCTTTTTCACTCTCCTCTTTCACTTTCATCAAGAGGCTCCTTAGTTCCTCTCCACTTTGTGCCATAAGGGTGGTTTCATCTGCGTATCTGAGGTTATTGATATTTCTCCTGGCAATCTTGTTTCCAGTTTATGCTTCATCCAGCCCAGCATTTCACATGATGTACTCTGCATATAAGTTAAATAAGCAGGGTGACAATATACAGCCTTGATGTACTCCTTTCCCCATCTGAAATCAGTCTGTTAATAGCAACACATCCCAAGACAAACTGAATAGGAAAACACTTCTGAAGTTAAGGTGAGTAAGTCAAGGAAAGTGAAAAGTGAAAGTGAAAGTCACTCAGTCGTGTCAGACTCTTTGTGATCCCATGGAATTCTCCAGGCCAGAATACAAGTGGGTAACCTTTCCCTTCTCCAGGGGATCTTCCCAATCCAGGGTTTAAACCCAGGTCTCCCACACTGCAGGCAGATTCTTTACCAGCTGAGCTACAAAGGAAGCCCCAAACTACTACAGTGGATAGCCTATCCCTTCTCCAGGAGATCTTCCCAACCCAGGAACCAAACTGGGGTCTCCTGCATTGCAGGCAAATTCTTTACCAACTGAGCTATGAGGAGAAGAAAGTCAAAAGAGCCATTCTTCAGGCCTGGCCCCTCGAGACTACCAGATGTATACACATGGAAAACAGGCAGCTTGGCGTCTTAACCTCCATCACTGCAGACGTCTGCAGAGAACCTACAGAGATTTCCAGCTAACTGTGTTCATGACTGAGGATTAGAAGCCAGACTTCAGTCAGCTGCTATCCTTCCAACTGTTTTATTTTCTCTCATTTTTTCTCTTTTTTAAAAAAATTTCTTTATTTGGCTGCGCTGGATCAGTCGCGGCATGCGGGATCTTTGATCTTCACTGCAAATGCAGGAACTTTAGTTGCCACATGTGGGATCTAGATTCCTGACCAGGGACAGAGTCTGGGTCCCCTGCATCGGGAGCTCAGAGTCTTAGCCACTGGACCAGCAGGGAAGTCCCGATAGTACTGTTTTTATCCCGCTGTTTTACTCCACTAGTGTCAGTCACAGCAGATACTGTCAGTAGCCTACCCAGCATCCATCCTCTCCATCGTCTTCCTCACTGTTCATGGTGACGATGCACACAGCGTCACATGAACTATAGGTTAATTGGGTATATAAATTTTGTGAAGTTATTTCTCCTGATACGTTGAACATATCCAGTCCTTTCAGCCTTTCGTGGGAGCTTGTAGCCAATTCAATAATCAATCCTCATCAGGTAATGCAGTTTCTCCCTGACTGGTCCATTTCTTCTTCTTTTTTTTTTCCTCTTGCTTTGGCTGTAGGTTGCAAGGAGTCTTTGATATTCCACATTTTTTAGCATAATCTATTTCAGCCTGCATCTATTTTACTTATGCTACTCAGGATTCACTATGCTGGGATTAACATCATTCTGGAAAATTTCTCAGTCATCATCTTTGAATATTGCTTCTTCCTCACTCTACACATTCTCCCTTCCTGGAGCTCTGATTAAACGTGTAGATCTTCTCAAGCAATCCTCACATCTCTAACTCTTCTATTATCTTTTACTCTACATCAGCTCTAGGTTGGAGCTCACTTCAGCAGTGACTCATTTGCTATTTAACCCATATATTATGTGTTCTGTCTGGTTCTTTATCATGTCAGTCTTTCACCATTAAGTAGGATATTAGTCTTTTACTTTCTAAAAACAGCTTTATTGAGGTATAACTGAGATACAATAAACCTGCTTATGCTTAAAGTTTATAATCTGGTAAGTTTTGACATATGTATACACCTGTGAAACCATCACTCAAGATAATGAACATATCTTCACTCCCTAAAGTGCGTTTGTAATCCTCACTTTCCCCATCCTGCCCAATCCACAGGTAACCAACCACTCGTTTTCTATCATTATAGATTAATTTACACTTTGTACAATTTCATATAAACAGAACCATACTCTTCTTTTATGGCAGGGGGGTGGGAATCTGGCTCTTTTCCCCTAGTATAATTATGTTGAAGTTCATCCATTTTTGTCTTATGTACCAACAGTACATTCCATTTTATTGCTGAATGGTCTTTCATCGTATGGATATTACCACATGTTTAATCCAATCAGCAGCTGATGGATGTCTGGGTCATTTCCAGTTTGGGGCTGTTGCAGATAAACCTGCTAAGAACATTCATTCATGAATAAGTTTTTCTCTTAAATGTATAGTTTCATTTATTTTGGGTAAATACCGAGAAGCAGAATGGCTGGGTCATGTGTTAAGTATACATGAAGTTTTTTAAGGAACTGTCATACTGTTTTCCAAAAACTATCTTCTCCACGCAGGAAGGTGGGGTAATCACACCTCATGGTTTCCTATTTTCCAGGGATCGCTGGCTTTTGTTAACTGATGTCCACTTTCTTTAGAACCACTGCTTCAGATATTTTGTTTGTGGTTTCAGTTGTTTCAAACAGGAGGGTAAATCTGGGTTCTGTTTTTATTTTTTCCAGTTTTATTGATATATAACTGACATATTGTATAAGTTTAAGGTATAAAACACAATGTGAGATACGGCATACTCTCCACCCCACCCCTCTCCATGATGAGACCAAACAAATGATTCAGAGGTGAGATAGATTTTCAGTGTATTTCAAAATGCCAGCCTCAAAAAGCAGCTCGAGAATGCACCCCAGCTCTCAGCCTCCCTTGGAAGGAGTTTCAAAGCACCAGAGAAGTGGAAAAAGAGGGTGAAGAGAGAGTTTCTTCACATCATTTAAAAGCAGTTCAATGTCCCAATCCCCCTCCTACCAAATAAATGACTCTTGATTTTTTTCTAGCCATCTTATGATGTGAAGAGGTATCTTAACTGTGGTTTTGATTTATACTGCCCTGATGACTAACGATATTTAGCATCTTTGCTTGTACATGTTGGCTGTTTATATGTCTTCTTCAGAAAAATGTCTATTCAGGTTCTCTGCCCATTCTTTAATTGGATTTTTTTTTTTTTTTTGCTATTGTGTTATATGAGTTGCTTATATATTTTGGATATTAACCCCTTATCCAATACATGATTTACAAATATTTTCTCCCATTCTGCAGGTTGCATTTTCATTTTGCTGACAGTTTCTTTTGCTGTGCAGAGACTGAGTTTATTGTAGCTCCACTTATTAATTTTAGCCTTTGTAAAGCTTGTGCTTTTGGTGTCATATCCAAAAAACTGTTGCTACATCAGGTGCTATTACTCCATCTTGACTAGAGGAGGAAGTTTCACCTGGTATTTTTTAATAGTCTCATTCTTTGACCATATTTTCTATTCTTTTGCATTAATAATTATAATCATATTCATTGGAAGTTTCTATTTGATAATTCTATTATCTGAGGATCATAGTGAACTAACCTTAGGATTTATTTTTTTTGAATTCTGGCTTACTGTTGGACAACAGTGTTTCACACACACATCAAGCAGGCCAAAATAATAGTAATAGTAATAAACCACAACTTCATAGTCAAGGAAAAAAAAGAAAACTTTTATCACTGGCCTTTTTAACCATAAAAGTTAACCTGGTTAACTTTAACATAACCTGGTCATAAAAACCAGGTACTTATGGTACAGCTATGTACATGCACAAAAAGGGTTACTGGCATGCTCGAAATAAGATTGATTTTTTTGTTGTAGTTTTTTTTTTTTTAAACAACATTTTCTTTCTCCTTTGAGATTATAATGAACATGGTCACACCACAAGGAAAGTCAGAAGTAGGAGAGAGAATGCTGGGAAGACTGGTTTGCTCATCTGAGATCATTAAAAATGGCTGACCCCTACAATATGTACAAAAATATAAAATGTAAATATAAAACACAAATTTTCCTTTTAAAAGTACTTTAAGAAAAAAACCCTGGGCCTTGGAAGTTTTGGTTCCTTCTTCCTCTCCTGTTCCAAGTTCACGTTGTGTGGCTCTGGCTGGACAGTGGGAGCACGTGGCACCTGCGGGCGGCAGGCAGGCCGGACTCCACCTGACCGTTGGGTTCCGAGACGCCAAGAGGAGGCTGAATGGGCTATAGCAGCCTTTTCTGTAAGCTTAACTTCTCCTTTTTTGCTGTCTAGTCATCCTCATCCATCTTCCACTTTTTTGCGTCAGTGTCAGCATCCCCATCAACTTCAGCTGCTGCTTTGCCCACAGCTGCCTCAGACTCCTCATCTTCATCGCCACCCTCTTCCTCACCATCACCTTCCTCCTCCTCTCCCTCCCCAACTTCTTCCTCTTCTTCACCCACCACACTGTCAGCCTCCTGTTCCCCATCTTCCTCATTCTCAGCATTCCCATTCGCAGGTCCTCGCTCCCATTCCCTGTCTCCCCCACAGCTTCTTGAAGTCCTTGGTAGTGATCCTGGAGCTGGTGTCCATGGCTGTACTGGCACGATGGGGCCGTGAAGTCATGCAGCAAACTGGAAAGAAAGCAGGAGGGCGAGAACTCTGGCGATGAAGCTGCCGGAGTCCACAGTGGAGGCGGAGCTGGAGGTGGCTGAGCGCGTGAGGAGCCAGACACGGCGACAACGCAAAGACGGCTCCTGAGAGCAGCCAGTGGGAAACCAGAATTCCCTATGTCTGCTGCTCCTCATTCAGGAGGTATCTTTCTTATGTGTTCTGTGATACTGAAGTGTGAGTTCACCTTCAACAGGGTTTTATTTGAAGAAATACTGTGCAGCCTGGATTAAATATATGACATGGCAAAGCAATTTTACAAGAGCTTCTCCTGGGGCCCAAAGTTACTGCCAGGTAGGGGCCATTGTTATGTTAATTACTTGGCTGGACATTCCTAAAGTCAGTGATAATTTAAAATCTAGTCATAAACCTAGGTTAAGGTAAACCTAGGATTATGAGTTCTCAAAAGAACAATTTTTCCACTCAGCTACAAAATACAAGTTTCCTTAACATCTGTCTGTGCCAATGGGTGGATTGTTTTTCCCCTTAGGGTACAGCCTTCCGAGGACCCCATGAATTATATGCTGAGTTCTCTAATACCCATTTTGCTTTGGACCAAGACTAGCATGTGCCTCTACTTGGAATATAAAACCAAGTCCCCTGGACTTCCAGACGGACATATTCTTCTCAGCCCTTCAGAGCTGTTGCAGTGTCAGCTCATTCTTACTGTTGTTATTTTCCTCTTCACCTTTGGCTCTTGAAACTTCTCTTATTTCATGTGAAATTAGGTTACACAGTGGCTGGTGATGCCATAAACCAAGATATTAAACTCAACATGTTAAACAAGCTGGAGCAGAATCAAAAGGCCAAGAGAGGGAAACGTGTGAGTGTCAGGATGCAAGTGTGGTTCTCATCTGTGACTACTTTACAGTTCCCTCTGGCACGTTGTGTCCTCTTCAGGTACTTACCTGCTGGTTTACCACTTGTATTCTTCCCACTGGAATCTTCATTAGAATCTGTGCTGGTGGTTATCAAACTATGTTCCCCAGGAGAAAACTGAACTGGTCTTATCCCTGGGCTCTTTTGGAGCTTGGATAAAAGGCTTTAGATACAAGACTGAGGCTTAAAAAGTTGGGAAACATCCCTTTTCTATAAGACAGTCCAAATATTTTAAAAGTATAATTCTTAAAAATGAATCTAATATGAAGAAATAACTCAATTTGTTTTATACCAATTTTATCTTACAGAAGTTTTAACTGGTGTAGAAATATCTTTGAATAAAAGCTACCTTTAGATTCCACATCAAGAGTAGACTGTTTTCCCTAAACAGATTACCCACCTACCTTTCTTTCTCTTAGGTTGCTCTGGTGATGAGGGTCCTGGTGAGTGTGCATATGTTTCTTGAACGTGCTGAGTTTCCATCACTTCAGGAATCCCATCTAGTGTGACGGATACATGGGTGACTGGGGCAACAACAATGTCATCTTCAGAGGAACTAAATATATTATTATCTAATGGGAATAAAACCAACTTTGTATTATAAATCAAAATAATTTCGTAAAATATTTCCTATTTCTTTGAAGATTAAAGGAGAAATGAAATCTTGAATCTAGCCCCTGGTTTTTACTTCCTCTGCCCTAAGTCAAGTTCGCTGGATCAGTCCAGGCTTGACTGGACCATTCAGTGTCTTCCCGACTTGACTTCCTATCCCCAGTCCATCCTGTCTCTCTTCTGCATTTTTCGCATTGCCGCTAAAGTTTTTCTCCAATACCTAAGTCTGATCTGACCATATCATTCTTCTCTATAAAAACTTTACAGAGTGAAAATTAGAAAGAAGAATAAAACTGACATACCTTCTCATTGTTTACAGGTGGAAAAAAGATAAGAACAACCAAACTCCATAGCATACCATTTTGAACATCCACAATATGTAACCCACTGTGAAACATTACTTTAATTATACCAAAACATTTTGAAGCTTAAACCTCTCCTTCTTTCACAGATCTATGTCGTTGATTCAGTGGACTCCGTCTGCCTTGAATGCCCTTTCCTGCCTTCTTCTACACATGAAAAGCTTATTTGTCATTAACAGCCCAGGTCAAAACATTCCTTCCAAAAAGTCAGTCACCAGTATTTTCAGCTAGAGAAATCTCTCCTTCCAGAACACTCTGCTATCCCTCTTTTGGCCTTTATTTTTGGCTTTTACAGTTATTTGCATAAATAACTATCTTCAAAAGAAAACTGGAAGCTTGAGGAAAGAAACAAAATCTATTCATTTCTATATCATGTTATCGCCTAATGCATTGCTATGCATACAGAAAACCCTCAATAAACGTCTTAAATTGATTTAATAGTAATTCATTTTATAAGTCTGACCACTTTCTTGTCAGAAAAGTCCAAAGGAGAACATGGATTTAAAAGCAAATCAATAAATGTGGTAGTAAATTTTATGCCATGAAATCTTAGAAAACATTTCAATGGATTTTTGCCTATTCACTGATGAATAATGACAGAAATCACTAAATTTTCATTGTTTGGACCCTAAATACACTAATACTTCACCAATGAGGTTAAGAAGATACTCTGCATAATCTCTGTGACACCTAAATTACCTTTTTATTCTCAAAGTCTTCATTCCTCAAATCTAAAAAAAAAAAAAATCCTGTTTGAACACTTTAGTAAAGATACCTCAACCAGTACTGTACCTTAAAATACATTTAGGATGCTAAAAAAATAAAACATGACTCTGGTCTCTTGATGTTTACCATCTAAAACAGAGAGATGACAGAAAAAGTTTTTCAAAGCATATAGCCATAGTGCTACTATAGACCATAGGAAACTATACTCAACATCCTGTGATAAACCATAACAGAAAAGAATATGAAAAAGAATGTATGTATATGTATATATGTTACTGAGTCACTCTGCTGTACAGCAGAAATGAACACAACATTATAAATCAACTACACTTTAAAAATAAAAAAAAAGCATAAGAACGTGAACAGACGTAACACTCACTCATGCGCTTTTCATCCAGCATAGGGCCAGGAGAATCCATGTTGAGGAGTGCCTCAGCAGCCTCGATGGTTTCAATTGTTTCATCCCCATTATGACAGGAAGCTTCGACTATAATACATTTAAACAGAAAACAGAATTAGCACAAGACATCTGTTGTTCTAAAAAACACAGGTTTGGGAATTTCCTGGTGGTCCAGGGATGAGGACTCTGCTCTTCCACTGTGGGGGCCCAGGTTCAATCCCCAATTGGGAAACTAAGATCCAGTTCCTCCATAATAGTTAAAACCAGAAAAGATAAATACTTCAAAAAGCCTAGTAAAGTTATTAAAACAGGGCACTGTAACACTTCCTACTAAAAACTTAAGGCTTCTATTTAAAATCTTGTAGATTTACGGCATAGTAGAAAAGCAGATTACTCTTCTGTCAAAGCTCTGGAATTCCATGAATTGAAGGAAATATCCCATTAAAACTAATTTTTTCTAAAAAATCAAGCAAGTAAGGCACAGATAAGTCAATAATCAATTACCACCTTCTAAACATTTATATAACTCTAGCTATTCATTTATATAAGCTTTATAAATATTTTAAAGTTCTGCTAGGTAGATGAAAATGATAAAATTAGTATGTATAACTATTTAATTACATAGCAATTAAGAAAATATTACAAGGAGAATTTCAAATTACTTCTTTGTCAAGCTTTTATAGTGAGAAATATCAAATACACACAAAAGTAGAGGAAATCATACAATGAACTGAATGTATCAAGGGCCCAGTTTCAATATTTAACAATCAATTTTCCTTAATCTATACTCCCCAGCTCAAAAAAGACACAAGATTATTTCAAAGTGAACCTCAGACAGCCTGTCATTCATTGTAAATATTATAGTATACAGACAATGCCATGGTCACATCTTTTACAAATTAATTATTCTTTAAATCAGATATCCATTTAATAATGAAATTTCTCTGTCTCAGATTTTTTTTTAAAGTTGGCTTGTTCACAACAGATTTCAAACAAAGTTCATGCATTACACTTGGTGGCATACACCTTCCTTCCTATTTTTTCTGTTTTGCTGTTTATCTTAAGAGAAACAGGGTCAATCTGTTTGTAGTTTCCCACATTTTAGATTTTGCTGATTATATCTCTGTGGTGCCACTTACCACAGCCCTCCCCCATGTATTTCCTGTAAACTGGTAGATATTTCTACAAGACTGATTTGATTCACATTCAGTTTTTTGGCAAGAATACTTGAAGGTGATGCTGTGTGATTCTATGTGCTTTTTGAAAGTAGGTTGTCTTTCTTCAGTACTGCTAGACGGAGAATCAGTTTCAAGTGTTGTCAGCCTGATCCAGTTATCATTAAATTTTCCAACAGCCTTTCATCTAAAGGCTTTAGCAGTTACTGATGACAGTTTGCCTAGATCCAGGAGTTCATTAGGGATTCCAAAATGGTGATAATCATAATCTTATCATTCCTCTCCCATTTATTAGCTAGAATTCTCTACAAAGAAGAACTTGCTGTCATCAACTATCTGTTTACCCTGAGCCAAGGTTTATACAATAAAGGCAAATTAAATGCTTGGGTCTTTTTCTGTTATTCACTAATTTTCAGAGTAAAAAATGGGATCTTTCAAAAGTGACCACTGAGTTTAAAAGATTTTTATTAGTTTCTAGTTTATGTTTCTATGTTTAGATATAAGCAAACACATACATATCATTTTTACTCTCTCCCTTATCTTAAATAATAAATAACTATTCATGCTGTACTGACCCTTGCTTTTTAAACTTCATATACACTAGAAATCATTCCACAGCTATATACAGAAATCAAACTACCTTTCGAATTTCAAAAAACATAAAGCAAATTTAATACCAGTGATCTAATTTGTAAAAGTTTGTTTATTACACTCAGCCTCAGTGCTCAGGGCAGGAAATGCAAAATAAATTGGTGAGTCCTACATAAAACAGGAATGAAAATCAAAAAAGAAGTACAAGTAAGCTTTTAAAAATACAGAGAAAATGTTTTCCCATCATTAAATGGATTATATAAATAATTTATATTTATATTATAATTATTTTATAAGATACAAAACAATTTCTTGTAGGCAACACTAAAACCCACAAGATTTTTTTTTTTCCTTCCAGTTTTACTGAGATATAATTGACATGCAGCGTTGTGTGAATTTAAGGTGTACATCATAAGGATTTGGTCATTTCAATCATGAAATGATTATCACAATAAGTTTAGTGAATACCCATCATTTCATATAGATATAAAATTAAGGACACAGAAAAACTTTTCTTGGGATGAGAACTGAAGAATTACTCTTAATTTTTATATATAATATGCCTCGGTGTTACTTACATTTATCATATTGTATGTTATATCTCTAGTACTTTTTTTATCTTCTATATGAATGTGTGTGCCTTTTGACCTTTGTCCAATTCTCATTCCCCTCTCCCCCTACCTCTGGTAACCACAAATTTGATCTCATTTTTTCTGTGAGTCTGTTTACTTGTTTTCGGAGTACACCTGACCTACAACACTGTTACTTCCTCAACATAGTGATTGGGTATTTCTATACATTTCAAAATGATCACTACCATGTCCAGTTATGAAATGTTACCATACTAAGACACTACACAGTTATTTACTATACTCCCCACACTGTACAAAGTAATACATATATATATATATACACACACACACATATACACACATAAAGCTATTCATCACTTAAGTTCAAACGCATTTTAACAACTCTGCATTTTAAAAAATTAATTTATTTATTTTAATTGGAGGCTAATTACAATATTGTAGTGGTTTTTGCCATACGTTGACATGAATCAGCAATGGACAACCCTGCATTTTTACTCCCCAACTCCATGTTTACTGTTTTTTGACATCATGCTTTACATATTTTTGTTCTGTGTATCTCAACTACAATTATTGTGGATATAGATGATTTCACTATGCTTGTCTTTTAACCCTTCTACACGGCTAATTTACTCTTTGCCTTCCTTTCATGATTTTCATGTTTCTAGTTGTGGCCTTGTCTTTTTCAGTTAGAAAAGTCCCTGTAACATTTCTTATAAAGTTGGTTTGTGGGTGCAGAACTCTTTTAGCTTTTTTTGCTTGTCTGTAAAACTTGATCTCACCACCAAATGTGAATGAAAGCCTTGCTGGGTAGAGTGTTCTTGGTTGTAGATATTTTTTCCCTTTCACCACGTTAAATATAAGGAACCACTCCCTTCTGTTCTGCAGGGTTTCTGCTGAAAAGTCACCTCGTAGCCTTATTCAGGTCCTCTTGTTTGTAACTTGTTGCTTTGCCTTTGCTGCTTTTTAAATCCTTGCTTTATCTTTAATTTTTGCCACTTTAATTACAGTGTGTCTTGGTGTGGTCCTTCTTGGGTTGATCTTGTTTGGGACTCTCTCTGCTTCCTGGACCTGGATGTCTGTGTTCTTCCCCAGATTAGGAAAGTTTTCAGTTATTACGTCTTCAAATATGTTCTCTGCCCCTTTCTCTCTCTTCTCCTCTGGGACCCATATAATACAAATATTAGTACACATGATGTTGTCTGAGAGGTCTCTTAAACTGTCTTTATTTCTTTTTACCATTTTTCCTTTTTCCATTCAGCTTCAGTGATTTCTAACACTGTTTTCCAGCTTCCTGATCCAGTCCTCTGTATCATTTAATCTACTGTTGATTCCTTCTAGCACATTTTCATTTCAGTTATTTTATTCTTGCTGTTTGGTTGGTCTTTACATTTTCTAACTCTGGTAAAAACCTCTAACTTCTTGCTCTATGCATCCATTCTTCACCAGAGTTCCTTGAACATGTTTACAATCATTACCTTGAGCTCTCTATACGGTAGATCACCAATCTCCACTTGACTTAGTTGTTCTTCTGGGGTTTCATCTTCATTTAGAAGATTATTTCTCTGTCACCTCATTCCGTCTAACTTGCTCTTTTTATTTCTGTGTATCTGGTAAGCTGGTTACATTTCCCGATCTTGGAGGAGTGGTCTTTCATAGGAGACCTCCTGTGCCTCCCAGCAGCGCTCTCCCCTCTGGTCACCAGAGCTATGAGCTCTGGGGCACCCCCAAGTGGACCGTGTGGCTCCTTCTCTTGTGACAGGCTAGCTGTTGCGGGTGAACTGGTAGTTGTGGCTGGTGCAGGGTGGGCTGCCAGGACCAGCCTTGCACAGAAGCGTCCAGAGACCCTAGGTGGTCCCAGGGCTAGTGCTGGCTCACAAATGGGCAGAGTCGGGTTCTAGAGTGGGGAGGTGTGGGGCCTGGGGCCCAGATCTAGTGTTAACCTGCTAGAGGCAGGGCCAGTTCCTGACACAGCTGGTTGTGGGTCCAGGGCTGTGTGTCCCCTAACTGGTGCTGACCCACTGGTGAATGGGGCTGGATCCCAGAGCAGCTGGGCTGATGGGTCTAAAGGGGTCCATCTCCTTTAGTAATTTCACTTTCAGGTCCTCAAGACTGGTAAAGAAGAAATTCCACATAGGAGTTCTTAGTCAAACGCTTTTCAAAAAATTTTAACAACACAACCTTGTTTCAAAGGAAATTTTATATAAAACCCCAACATATAAACATATTAAAGTGGTATTTTAACATTGTACATTTCATAGGTTAAAACAGTGTTTATGAACAGGAAAATTTGAAATCAGGGATTATAGATGACAGTGGCCACCTAAGGTAAGTTTCACATCCATAAAAACAGTTTGATCTTTTTATTATTGAAAATTTCGAACAATCAAAATTATGGGACACAGTAAAATGAATTCTCACATACCCATTCTCAGCATCCATCATTATCAGAACATAGTCAATTGTCTTTCATCTCATGCATCCTCCACTTACTGCCCAAGGACCCCTTCCCCACACACTGTGACCTTCAGGATTTTTCTGAAGGAATCTCTGACAGCATATTTTATCTCTAAGTATTTGAGCATATGTATCTGAAAGATAAAGAGTCCAACACAATGCTATTATCATACCTAAAAATGTTAACAACCTTCTTTATCATCGGAAGTGCTACCTAGGTCTCATAATTACAGCTTATAAACTGCTCTATCCCATCACCACCAGCCCTGCAGCCTCTTTAAAGCATGGTACTCTCCCCTCCCCCACTCTGGACTAGGTGGGGGGCTATAATATCCTTTCATTTCTCATGACCTGACTCAGACAAGTATGGAAGAGTTAAACAGAGGCTTGGGTTGGAAGATAAGAAAGAGAGAAGAAACATGAAAACAGCAAATGTGTCAAAATATGGCTTATTTTCTGGATCTATTCTATTTTCTAAGAAGGAAGGCACTTGTCTGCATCTCATCATCAGCAGTCTTCAAGTCTAAGCCCAAGAGTGAAGCACTGAAAGGAAGAAATGATTCCTTCTCCTAAAGATACAGGATCTGCTTTCCAAGTCTCTATTTCTCCTCTGAGGACCAGTATCTTCCTTGGCCACTAAAACCAAGAATAAACACCGCCTCAGGGAAGACTCTGGTTCCCAACCCACAGAGTGTGTGGCCTCACCCTAATGCATCAAGAAAGTAGATCAGAACACACTGCAAAAACCCCATTAGCTATACAACACATCTATATATGCACAGAGGTGGTCACTCTGTTACACAAAACACAAGGATCACAGTCAGTGATGAGTAGAAACCTCTAATTTAAGTCATCTAATTCCCTTATTGATAAGGGAAAGACAGGTCTAGATTCATTAAAAACTTTCATTGAGCTGCTCTGAACAAAGATATGAATATATGAGAACATGCTTTGCAAAATATAAGAGGACAATACAAAACTTAAGTGCTGCTGGTCAATGTTATCAGTGAGGGCGCAGTCACTTGATGTGTGACATTAGGCAAATCACTGAACTTCTTTAATTTCATTTCTTTTTCTGCTGAAAATTAAGTGAGATAACGTACTTTTACGAAGATCTACTATGTTAATATGATACAACAAGAAGTAGACAACTCCATTTGGGTGGTATTCTTGCCCCAAAATGCATTATCACATTCCATCATGAAAAAACATCACAGAAATAAAACTGAGGGACATTCTACAATGTCTGACCCAGTACTCCTCAAAAGTGTCAAGGTTATGAGAGATAAAGAAAGACAAAGGAACCATCAGAGATTGGAAGTGCCTAGGAAAAAATGACTACCAACTAATTGCAGTGTGAGATTCTAGATAGGCTCCTGGAACAGAAAAAGCGCATTAGTGTGAAATGCGTGGAATACAAATAACGGCCAGGTTTAGTTGATTATACTGTGAAAAATATTCATTTCTGGTTTTTAAATTAATAATAAATATTCAGATAATTTTTACTTCCAAATAATTTATTTTCTCAAACACCTCCAACATCTCTGGCCAACATACAGGAAAGTTTAAGTGTATAAAAATAAAAACGCATGCATCAGTTTCCAAAACTGATGAAAAAAGCACCACCTCAACACTTACGCAGTGAACTCCTTGGTTTGAAATATCCTACTAGTTCTGACTGAAGAAATCTTGCTGAAACTCCAGCCCCTTCTCCTACATTTGGGTCACGGCCTCCTATTCTGCCTGCTGCAGCAGCAGTAACCAAAGAGCATTCCTATCTTTTGCCCTACAGGCCGCCTCTCGTCGTCACCAGGAGTGCGGAGGAGGCACACCGTGCTCAGTGAGGGCCTGGGGAACGGGGCTGGCTGGGCTCCTCTCACACACCTCCTGTTGTGTCGCGCTCATTCCGTCTATTTAGGAGAGAAGGGCAGGTGAGCAGGTGCTATGAACCACAGGCAGACCGGAAGGAACGTGGCACTTCCTTCTCCCTGCAGGGCTCTAGCTTCTGCCACTACTCAGAACCGAGTCGGGAACGTTCTTCCAGCCCCCGAATCACAAAGAAAGAAAGAAAAGAAAGTGAAGTAGCTCAGTCGTGTCCGACTCTTTGCGACCCCATGGACTGTAGCCTACCAGGCTCCTCCATCCATGGGGTTTTCCAGGCAATAGTACTGGAGTGGGTTGCTATTTCCTTCTCCAGGGGATCTTCCCGACCCAGAGATCGAACCCGGGTCTCCCACATTATAGACAGACGCTTTACCGTCTGAGTCACCTGGGAAGAGAGAAGCTGCTTAATGGCTATGATGACGCTGCCGGGGGCGCACAGACCTGTAAGGCTGATGTCGTCCTCATCCTCGTCAATGATCTCCTCCTCGGCGACGTCCAGGGAGTTCTCGGTGATCATGTCGTTGGGTTCCTCCACACAGGCCAGACCTGCGTAGCTGTTGAGAATATCAGCACCAGGAACGTGCTCCACGATGACGGCGGGGAAAATAGCTGGATCACCAAGCTGGGAGGGCAAGGGGAAAAAAAGATGAACAAAGTTCTGCTTTGTTAAATACAACCCAAACTGTTTTATGCTGGACAGCAATTTAGTTTTCACAGCATCAGCTACTTGTATATTGACAATCCTAGGCTACAGAGAATATACATCTACGATGACCAAATAAAACTTTCATTACTCAATTTCAGGTATTTTTTTTTTTTAACGTTTTACTTTGGGTTGGGGTATAGCTAATTAACAATGTTGTGACAGCTTCAGGTGAACAGGAAGGGACTCAGCCATACATACACGTGTATCCGTTCTCCCCCAAAACCCCCGCCCATCCAGGCTGCACATAACACTGAGCAGGTCCCCGTGCTTTGCAGCAGGTCCTTGCTGGCTATCCACTTTAAACACAGCAGAGAACTTCCCCGGTGGCTCCGTTTCGCCCGCCACTGCAGGTCACGTGGGTTTGATCCCTGCTCCAGGCAGAGTCCACATGCTGTGGAGCAACTAAGCCCATGCATCATAACTACAGAGCCCGTGTGATCTCCAGCCTGTGCTCTGCAACAAGAGAAGCCACTGCAGTGAGAAGCCCGGACACTGCACCGGAGAGGAGGCCCCATTTGCCACAACTAGAGAAGTCCCACACGCAGCAACGAAGATGCAGTGCAGCAAAAAAAAATGAAAAAAGAAAGAAAAAGAAAGATCCCATGCGCAGTAACTAGGACTCAGTGCAGTCAAATAAATTTTAAAAATAAATAAATAAATATTGCAAAGTGTACATGTCCATCTCTAACTCCCTAACTATCCAATTTTGGGTCTCAATAGCCAAGTTTTCACAAAGAATTTCTATAAAAGTATGTTTTTAAAGTCAACTAAACTAAAAACAAAAACTAGTATCATGAATAAGAAGTGGCATATGAATAAGCATACAATTAAATAAAACCTCAACCAAGGTTTCTTGGACAGAAAAATATCTGTGAGCTTAGTAAATATTACATCGTCACTTGGCACACAGGCTGTGTTTAACTGCTTTTGATTCAAACAGGAAAATTAACTTTCACTTTCTGTTCAGTCATAAGATCAGGGAATCTGAGAACCGAAAGAGCTCTAGCCCAGCCATCTCCTTTCACAGATGAGGAAACTGACCCAGAGATACTTTTTAATAGCCTACTCAAATATCAGTTAGTCATGAAAAAAACTAACGTTAAAGTGAAAACCAAATAAAAAATGCTTTCTAAGTATTTTGTTGTTGTTAGTCGCTAAGTCGTGCCTGACTCTTGCAACTCTATGGACTATAGCCTGCCAGGCTCCTCTATCCCAGCGATTCCCCAGGCAAGAATACTGGAGTGGGCTGCCATTTCCTTCTCCAGGGGATCTTTCCCACCCAGGGATCAAACCTGTGTCTCCTGCATTGGCTGGTGAATTCTTTACCACTGAGTCATCAGGGAAATCTCATATCTAAGTATACATGAATCATAATACTACATAATAAGAGCTGTCTGTAAAATAATTACTTCTTAAAGAAAAAGGCAGACACTTATTAACTTCTTTCATATTGCTCTCCTTGTCATATGGTGAGAGTACTATTCATTATACTTCACATTAATGTTTCTCTGCAAATCATCCTCTCCTAAGCCACTAATACATATTAAACAGTCTATTGATTTAAAAAAATCAATCAGTGATAGACCTCATTAAGTTTCTACCTCTTTTAAAAAGCTGCAGACTTTAAAAAGTTGTAAAAGTAGCACATTCTCTTACAATCTCTTTAAAAGTAGAATCTCTTACAACCTTCATTCATATTCCTCAAACATTAATACTTCATCACATTTATCATCCTCTTTCTATATTACTCTTTCTATATCTATAGTTTTTGTGATTTATTTGAAAGTGGAAAACATATTGATCCTTTAACCTTAAACACTTAAGCATATATTTTCTAACTATATGACCATTATCTTATATAAAGATAGCACAATTATCAAAATTAGGAAAGTAACCTTGATACAGCACTATTATTTAATCTATAGAATTTACTTAAATTTCTCCAATTGTCTCACTAATGTCTTTTAAAAAAATTTTTTTAATTGAGATCAAGATAGTAACTTTCATTTGGTAAATATCATGTTTCTTCATGACAACGTCTCTAATTTAGAACAACTCCTTTCTTCTCCTTTAACCTGGAGCACTTCTTCAGTTTGCCTTTCATGACCTTGACACTCTGGAAGAATAAAGGCCATTTGTTTCATAAAATGTCTCCCAATTGGGCTTGTGTGTTAGTAACTCAGCAAGAACACCAAAAAAGCAATGCTGTGTCCTTTCAAATACATCTTATCAGGAGGTCCAAAATACCTTTCACTCTCACTATGAGTGATCTTACCTTCGATCATTCATTTAGTTTGGATGCGGTCTACCAGACTTTTCTACCATTACTGTATTTCCTTTTATAATTAGTAAATATCTTATGGGAAGACAGCTCATGTAAATATCCTTTTTCTTAAAATATGTAGGGAGAAAATATTATTTATGACTTCATTATAACTTAAGCATCCTCAATCTTTTAAAATTAATATGTTTGTAGCAGTGCACAGAAGTTAAACACTACTCCGATCGTAAGAATTTAATTACCCAAATTAAATATATGATATCATAGGTACTAAATACCATCCATGCCTTCAAGAATGCTATGTTCTGAAATTTATAAATAATATTAATACTAAAGCATATGTGGATGGTTTTATTTTCAAATGTTTCTTCCTATTTCAAGAGGAAGTTAGTGAGAAGCAACCAGCTGTCCAAATCCTAAGTTTTGAAACAGAGGCTCAAACATTACAAAGAAAAACACACAGAGGGAGGCGCTAGAGGGAGTATCACACAAAGGGGCGACAGTCCAGCCACTGCCTTGCACTTCTCTCTTCTGAGAATGAATTCTTCCACAAGCAACCCAACCCAGCAGGGCATGTGCTTATCACAACACTTCTTTTCTTCTCTCCTAAGAGCTCAAGGTAAGCTCCTCATCTAACAAGGCTAAGCCCAGAGTGAGTTAATTTTCATGAATTCATTTTATGCCACAACAACTCTACACATCACGTAAGGATATGGCTTACTATTTCTATCTATTGGCAAGTGAAGAATTAGACTAAGAAATTTACCCAAGGGGACGTCCCTAGTGGTCCAGCGGTTAAGACTTCAAGCTTTCATGCAGGGGACACAGGTTCAATGCCACATGCCATGCTATGTGGCCAAAAAGTTAAAATATTAAAAAAAAAAAAATTTACCCAAGATTAGCAGTCAGTCAGAGACAGAGGCAGATCAATGCAATTCACAGAAGCAGCCCTCAAATGAAAGCAATGAATTCCTCCCTACCCACATCTATTTGGCTCCTGAAATTTGGGGAGTGAATATTTAGACTGTGGCTATCAAGAGGGATAGCACCAAAATTTTTCTGAATCCGTACAGTTTCTAAGTTTCAAATAACTACAGATGCTTGTTACTACTTTCTACCTCCTCCCAGTCTCTTATCTTGGAAGTGGACTGGAGCTGACGGCTCTGTTCTCCAGATACACAGGTGTTAGGAAACACCCTGTCATGTACTCCTATAACCAACACTGCTTCCCTGGCAGCTCACATAGTGAAGAACCTGCCTGCAAAGCGGGGAGACCTGGGTTCCATCCCTGGGTTGGGAAGACCCCCTGGAGGAGGGCACGGCAACCCACTCCAGTGTTCTTGCCTGGAGAAGCCCATGGACAGAGGAGCCTGGCGGGCTGCCGTCCCTGGGGTCGCAGAGTCGGACTGAATGACTAAGCACAGCACTCAGGGCCCCTCTCCAGAAGCAACCACTGTAGCCAGTACCTCTGCTCCCTAACAGAGGCAGTCTATGCGTGGTCACGTATACTCTAATTTGCTTTGAACAAGCATTTCTAGGGCACTTCCAGGTTTTAAGACGTATTTTAAAGGTACGGACATGAAAACTGCCTGTTTACAACATTACACCAGAAGAGATTACTCATTTTTAATGGGCTAAATGGGGGGGGAGGCAGTCATCTATGCACAGTGGTCACATACCTTCTGGCTTTGCTGCTGCTGTTAGCTAATATTTATTAGCACCAGGCATTTTGCTCATTGCGTCACACGGATTACCACCTGACGTCATCATCACAAAAACCCAATGAGAAAGGCACATCAGATGATTTATCTTATACACAGGAAAATGAAGTCTCAAAGAGAAGGAAAACAGTTTACTGTAAGTGGAAGAATCTTAACCTAAAGTTGACTCCAGAGACCAAGTTCTTTACCTTTTCACTATTATAGCCAGTCTGAAACATGATGCTGTTTTGTTCTGGAACTTTTTTTTTCCTTTTACATATTTACTTAGCTCTGTTTAGAAACACAGAATAGGGGAGGAGCTGTGTTTGGGGCATGACTTTCAATGTTATCTTTTTCAGGACTTCTCCGATCCAAATCTACTATAAACTATCTCGAGGGCACAGCCAGCTCCTCCCACTCCCCAGGGACTTCCCAGGATCACTCCCCATTTGGCCATACTGTCTTCTCCTTTAGATATTGGCTCGTCTCATGAAAAACATCGGCCAATCTTCTCTAGTCCACTGAGATGTATACTCATAGTTGTTCAACTCTTAATTTCTCCAGGGTGCTGTTAATTCATGTACAATAAATAGACCAACTCTGAGTCTTAGGTAACCAGCCTCAATCTATATACACAAAATAGATCCAGGAAACCCTTCTCAGGTGACTGGAAAGACACTCCCCCTCTATAACCGTAAAGAGAAGGAAAATACATACTCCAGAAATGCCCGCTGCTGATCTGGGCTCATGGTAAACTCCTGCCTTATGAACTGATGGACTAAACTCGCTGACTACTAACTGAGTCATTAGGAACTTAAAAGCTTCGTAACCACATGTTCTAAAATTCCTTACAGAGCATCCCTGGTGGCTCAGGGGTACAGAATCTGCCTGCCAATGCAGGAGACACAGGTTCGATCCCTGGTCTGGGAGGATCCCACATGCTGCAGAGCAACTAAGCCCCCCACCACAGCTGCTGCAGCCCAGTGCCCTGGAGCCTGAGCTCCACTGCAAGAGAAGCCTGCACGCTGCACCTGGAGAGCAGGCCCCGCTCGCCGCGACAAGAGAAAAGCCCGAGGAACACTGAGGGCCCAGCACAGCCAAAAATAAATCAAAAACAAAAATTGTTTTAAGTAATAAAATCCCTGATAAAGACACGGACCCTAATCTCTTGAGTGAAAAAAAAAAAAAGATGGTAAAATTTCAAATACTGAATTTTCCTAGATTTAAATTTTTAAAAATAAAATACGGGGACGTGTATTAATTTGCTGTAGCTGCTATAACAAAGGACCGCAGGCTACATGGCTGAAACAGCAGAAATGTACTGTCTCTGAGTTCTAGAGTCTGCATGGCTGATATCACAGTGATGGCAAGGTCAATCCCTGAGGGCTGTGAGGGAAGGGTCCACCCAGGCCTCTCTCTGTGGCTTGTAAATGACCCTCTTCATGTTCACATGGTGCTCTCCCTGTATGTGTCTCTGCCAAGATTTCTCTTCCTATAAAGGCACTCATCATATCAGATCAGGAGTCCACCCTATTCCACTATAACCTCATGTTATATCCACAACAATCCTATTTCCAAGTAAGCTCACATTCAGAGATACTGGGAGTCAGGGCTTAAACATTTGAATTTGAGGAGTGGAGGGCAATTCAGACTATAACAAGACTCAAGTTAATTTAGCTTTAAGTCTCTCATTTGACAACTAAGTCCCTTGACCCTAAACAATCCCGATAAGCTTATGGCAATAAATGCGACTTGCTCAGTCATGTCCATGGGCTGCACCCTGCCAAGCTCTTCTGTCCATGGAATTCTCCAGGCAAGAATACTGGAGTTGGTTGCCATTTCCTTCTCCAGAGGATATTCTCGACCTAGGGATCAAACCCGGGTCTCCTGCATTACAGGTGGATTCTTTACCATCTTTATGGCAAAAATATATAGCTGTGAAATTAAAAGATGCTTGCTCCTTGGAAGAAAAGCTATGACAAACCTAGACAACGTATTAAAAAGTGGAGACATTACTTTGCCAACAAAGGTTCATATAGTCAAACCTATGGTTTTTCCAGTAATCATGTATGAAAATGAGACCTGGACCATAAAGAAGACTGAACGCTGAAGAACTGATGCTTTTGAACTGTGGTGTTGGAGAAGACTCTTGAGAGTCCCTTGAACTGCCAGGAGATCCAACCAGTCCATCCTAAAGGAGATCAGTCCTGGGTGTTCATTAGAGGGACTGATGTTGAAGCTGAAGCTCAAATACTTTGGCCACCTGATACAAAGACCCAACTCTTTAGAAAGACCCTGATGCTGGGAAAGACTGAAGGCAGGAGAAGGGGACGACAGGGGACGAGACAGCTGGATGGCATCACCGACTCAATGGACACAAGTCTGAATGAGCTCCGGGAGATGGTCAAGGACAGGGAAGCCTGGCGTGCTGCCGTCCACGGGGTGGAAAAGAGTCCCACACAACTGCGAGACTGAACAACAAAACAGTAATTCAGGAATAGTAACAGGAATTGTTACAATAGTACCAATAGTAATTTGTTACAATAGTAACAAGTAATTCAGGAATATAACAATAGAAACAATGAATACATTCATATATATTCTACCTATATCATAAAAAGAATATATAAGAATATATATAATATATAGAGAACACATATAATATGTATAAGTATATAATATATACACTATATAAGAATATATTATATAATACATATCATATGAGATATAGAACATATTCTTATATATATAAGAATGCATTCTTATATAAGAATATATTCATATATATACACACACTTGTTACTATTCCTAAATTAAGATTAGATAGTATCCTTCAAGTTTCTTTGCTAGAGACCATCAACGTTTATCTACCTAGTTTTGCCATATCATTTCAACCAGACTCCTTCCTAAGATTTATTTAAAACAAGAATTTCAGGAAGGTCAGAGCTAGTCATAAAATGGCCACATTTCTAATAGTTAGCAATAAGATGCAAACTTCCTTTAAGAAATAAGGGAGTCAACACTTCACTGATGATCAAACAAAAATACTACATTTCATTTGGCTGGCTACTTAAAAAATCTTTTTCTCCAAATCCTCTAAATCAATTCTAAAACCTCTCCTCTTTTAAATAATTATGTTTAAATAAGCATCTCCTCTTTGGTACCTTTCACTTGAATCAGGGAATCTCAGTAAACTCTATCTGTAGTTATCAACCCTGACTATACACTAAGAAACATCTAAAAATATCAGTTCAGTTCAGTTCAGTCCAGTCACTTAGTCGTGTCTGACTCTTTGAGATCCCATGAACCGCAGCACGCCAGGCCTCCCTGTCCATCACCAACTCCCGGAGTTTACTCAAACTCATGTCCATCGAGTCGGTGATGCCATCCAACCATCTCATCCTCTGTCATCCCTTTCTCCTCCTGCCTTCAATCTTTACCAGCATCAGGGTCTTTACCAATGAGTCAGCTCTTCGCATCAGGTGGCCAAAGTATTGGAATTTCAGCTTCAGCATCAGTCCTTCCAGTGAACACCCAGGACTGATCTCCTTTAGGATGGACTGGTTGGATCTCCTTGCAGTCCAAGGGACTCTCAAGAGTCTTCTCCAAAACCACAGTTCAAAAGCATCAATTCTTCAGCACTCAGCTTTCTTCACAGTCCAACTCTCACATCCATACATGACCACTGGAAAAACCATAGCCTTGCCCTATATGGGAACAAATAAATCAGAATATCTAAGCATATGACCAGCGCATGTTATCAAAGCTTCTCAAATGATTCCAGTGAGAATGCAGAGGTCAGAACCACTGCTCCAGAGAATTAAAAGATTCTAAACTGCATTCCTGGGACTTCCTCTGGTGGTTAAGACGGCCTTGCAATGCAATAGACAGGGGTTCGATCCCTGGTCGGGCAACTAGGATTCCACGTGCCACAGGGCAACTGGGCCCAAGCTCAAGAGCAACAACTGAAGGGTCCACGTGCAGCAACTAAGACCCAATGCAGTCAGATAAATTGTTCAAAAGTTTAAAAATAAAATGGACTCCCTAAATTGAGTCAACTCGTTATTTATGCCAATGCCTGAGATCCTAGTAGTCCAAAGAGACAAACAGTTATACTATTATGTTATGAGATCTTTTGCTATTTGGCACTTGCAGGTTACTTTCCCATTTGGTTTTGAAAGAGAATCAAAATAAATCACAAATGATGGGTGGGAAGAGAGAGAGAAGGCTTCTTAGAGTTGGTAAAGAATGTGCCTGTAATGTGGGAGACCGGGGTTCAATCCTTGGGTTGGGAAGATCCCTTGGAGAAGGGAAAGGTTACCCACTCCAGTATTCTGGCCTGGAGAATTCCATGGACTGTATAATCCATGGGGTCGCAAACAGTTGGACATGACTGAGCGACTTCAACTACTTCCATGAACAAATTAAACTACAGTAATAAACTGTGGTAGAAATAAAATGACTAATACAACAACAATAGCCTAACTTTCGACTGTTTTGCAACTTTAGAGAAAGTGTTAACAGCTCCAGACAGAAAAATACAAATACCAGTTTCCCTTTCTATTAATTTCAGGTAAATTTATGACATGTGATGAAAGCAAAATAATTTTTTAGCAGCAATAATAAAAATCAAACCAAGTGTTAGCAGAGAGACAATTCCCCAAATTTCAACAGTGTCCACTATACAGTGACTATTTGCTGTGGGTGATGATATATGTGGCAATACCATCAAGTTAAAAAAGAGAAGACACCCATCTCTAAGCAGTATGATCCTACTCTGAGAGAGCTTGCTTGTTTTCTCAGTATACCACAATCCAAGCCCTAGGCGGACATTTAAATAACTATGGATCACTATTCCAACTCAATTTTTAAGTTTATTCAACAAATTTTTGAATATAAAAAAGGAAAAGAATTTTCAAAGAACTTGTTTGCCAAGCTTCTCCAACAGCAGAGCTCAATCTTGTCAGAGGCTGTTGTGAAACACCCTGCCAAGATCCCTTATGAAACGGCTTGAAATGAAGTATCCATCAAATGCTTTCCTAAATGAAAAGCTGATTAAAAACAGTCTTTAAAAAATCTCCCCAATGCAGGGACTTCCCTGGCAGTCCAGAGGTTTAGACGCTGCACTTCCATGGCAAGGGCCACAGGCTCCATCCTGTGTGCTGTGCAGAGGCAAAAGAAAGAAGAAACTCCCCCATGAAGACAATCCTTCTCAAAGGTAAGATGCGAAACGAGCACACTTCCAAGTTGCTTATACCATTTCTTGGGCCCCCAGGTGAGGCAATACCGGGAATAGGGGGGGGCCCACTAGTTCCACAACCTTCAGTGTCCCCCTGCACTCCGAGGCCACTTCAAAGAACACACAAACTAAGGACAGTGCACTTGCTCCAGAAACCTCTCTTTAAGAGAGATTCCTGCATCCTCTTTTCCAAACAGAATGCTGTCGAAGCCTCATCCTATGAAGACACCGCTTTGAAATGACTTCCTTCACCTATGATTTAAAAAACAACCTAGATGCCTATCAGCAGACGAATGGATAAGAAAGCTGTGGTACATATACACCATGGAATATTATTCAGCCATTAAAAAGAATACATTTGAATCAGTTCTAATGAGATGGATGAAACTGGAGCCCATTATACAGAGTGAAGTAAGCCAGAAAGATAAACACCAATACAGTATACTAACGCATATATATGGAATTTAAAAAGATGGTAACGATGACCCTATGTGCAGGACAGAAAAAGAGACACAGATGTATAGAACAGACTTTTGGACTCTGTGGGAAAAGGCGAGGGTGGGATGAGCTGAGAGAATAGCATTGAAACATGTATATTATCAAGTGCGAAATCAGGATGGGGAGCACATGTAAATCCATGGCTGATTCATGTCAATGTATGGCAAAAACCACTACAATATTGTAAAGTAATTAGCCTCCAACTAATAAAAATAAATGAAAAAATAAAAAAATTAATTAAAAAAATAAAAATAAACAAAAAAAAACCCCGAGCCCTTACTCTATCAGAACAGGATTTGACAATATTTACCATGCAGCAAACGCACCAGAAATACAGACGGTGAAAACAGGATGTAACTTTAAGTGCTCAGGCTCTAGAGTCAGAACGACCCTATTTAAGGCCAGACTGCACAGCATGGCCTGGGTGCTTGAACTCAGGCAAATAATTCAGTCTCTCTAGGGTTTAGTTTTTGTGTCCCACTAAAATAAGAATAAGAATATCTTCAAGCTGTAAAAATTCAATAACATGTAAATATATCACCTATACTGCATGGAATATATTAAGCATTCAATGTATCTTTCTGATGATAAAAATCCTTCAATATTTGATTTAAATAAAAACAAGCACTCTTAAAACTTGACTTACTACACACATATATATGCACACACAAATAAATATATATACACATATACAAATCAAATCACACTGTACACACTTTAACACTGTTATACGTAAATTACATCTCAATATAGCTGCGTTTTGGCGGGGGGGGGGGTGGTGGTTGTGGAGCTTGACTTGCTGAAATCTTACACTGACAGGCATGGTTTTGGTTTGGTTTTGTTTTTTAATGTGGCCATGCCACTCTACATGTGGGATCTTATTTCCTGACCAGGGATCAAACCCAAGCCCTCTGCATTGGAAGTGTGGAATCTTAACCACTGGATAGCCAGGGCAGTCCTTTTTGTTTTGCTTGTAGTAAGAATAAGTCCTCTCAGAAAACTAGTGCATGAAATACTATCATCTAATGTGGCTATCATTACCAGCAGACAACATTTAGCTTCAACCGAAAGCAAAAGCTGGATACATATGTGTTAGTGTTATGAAAATTTATCAAACTGTACACTTATGGTCTGTGTATCCTTGTGTTTATGCTATACTCCAATAAAAAGTTTAAAAAAAGCAGAGGTTCATATGATAGGAGAAACAAAACTTGACAATGTCTTCAACTCAGTACTCTCTAGTTCCCTCAGCTCTGAGCACTGTTCACCAGAGAGGTGAAAGGAGTACAGCTAGGGGGAGGAGACTGAGGCCAGACCAAACACCAGAATAACCTTCCTTCATCCCCTCCTACGAAACGCAACAAAATCACAGACAATCTTTAGCCACAGCACATCTTGGTGAATACACATGCACAAAATTAGGGTGACTGGGGAACAAAGTGAGTCAAAACCATAATCCTTTATACAAGCTCCCATGGTATATTTTTTACATTATTCTGGAGGACTTCCCTGGTGACCCAGTGGATAAGAATTATCCTGCCAATACAGGGGACATGGGTTTGATCCCTGGCCCGGGAAGATCCCACGTGCCATAGAGCAACCGAGCCCATGCGCCAAAACTAGTGAGCCTGTGCTCTGGAGCCCATGAAAGCAACTACGCCAGCCCGCGTGCCTTAGAGTCCGTGCTCGGTAACAAGAGAAGCCGCTGCAATGAGAAGCCCTCGCACTGCAACTAGAGAAAGCCTGCATGCAGCCCAGCACAGCCAAAAATAAAATAAAAATTACTATTTTTAGGGGATAGATTAATATATGAACATATCTGTATTCCAAGAGTATAAAACATCACCATCCCCCTTTCTATATAGTTCCCCATCCCCAATAACTCCCATTGTTACCAATTTCCAAAGTGCATTTTAAATGTTTTCAGGAACTGATGAACATAAAACAAGCCAGGATTGTGCAACTGGTCTCTGGGACTCAACAGTAAGTCCTTGGAAAGGATTCTTCACAGTCAGATCTCAGCATACTTTCAAAATCTGTCATTAAAACAGCTTCATTATCTGCAAATGAAACACTTCTGTTGACTGACTCAAGAGTTCTATAGGAACTTAACCCCTCTAGTCTTATTTTAAAAGAAAATGAACAGCTGTTTTAGCAACCAGGCAGCAGGGAGTTGCAGTGCACCACACACTGGTCTAATTTATCAAGTTTTCCTGACTGAAAGTGTAGTGCATAAATCTAGTTTTTAAATTTTTTAATACTTAAATGTACTGGGGGAAAAGCAAAAATCCTACTTATCACAACTGTAATCCTATAAAAGGCTATCTACTTAATATTCTTCCAGATTCCTTTTTCCCTTCAAGGTTCCTTTTTATCTCTTATATAGGTTAAGACTCTGGACTTTCTCGAGTCAAAGACTCAACTCCAGTGCAGGTGCTGTCACTTCACAGCTGTGTTTCTGGGCAAATATGGCCCTTCATTCCTCCAGAGATTCCTCTCTACAAAGACACTCTTTAGTCACAATGGGAAAAAATCAGTTGCCATACTGTACACGGTGTGTTGTGAGGATCAAAAGAGAAAATGCACACTGCCTACAGGACCTGGTAAAGCTAAGAGACAATAAGCAGTACTTTATATAGTTAGACGGGCTTCCCCAGTGGCTCAGACAGTGCAGAACCTGCCTGCAATGTGGGAGACCCGGGTTCGATCCCTGAGTCGGGAAGATCCCCTGGAGGAGGAGATGGCTTACCACTTCAGTATTCTTGCCTGGAGAATCCCATGGGCAGAGGAGCCTGGCGGGCTACAGTCCATGGGGTTGCAAAGAGTCGGACATAACTGAGCGACTAACACTTATCCATCTTGAAATTAGCCTGCTGGTCATGTGTGTATGCATGTATTTTGCCAGGTTTTGGCATACTGTGTTATACTGGCTCTGTAAAAATGAATTAGGGAACTTCCCTCTCTAACTTCAAACCATTTAAATGATTCACTAAAGTTTAAGACAACTCACCCACCAAAAACTCTTTGGGGCTACCAGTTTACGCATATGGAGATTGTTCCCTGGCGATTTCCTCAGGTTGTTGTTGTTACTAGTACATTTTCATTTTAAACAAATTACCAAATATTGATTACTACTGCACATTGTAAACAGTTAAAAATATTTCAGAGCACTAGCTCAAGCTGTGTATAAAATTCCTACACAGTTCTGTATCATCTCTTAATAGAAATATAAACAAACAAATCAAGTTCTGTCAAAAAATTAATAAGGAAATAAATAAGTGGATAATAAGGCAAACTATCCACATTCTAAAAGAATGCTATTAAATCAGAATAGGAATCCAGATAACCTTAGTAAATAAGCCAGGTTATTTTGAACACAACCCTGGGTACCTCTGTAACCCTGCCCTAGGAATTTATTACAGGATTCTAATATAGTTCTTCTGGTTATCCAACAATAAATTCAAGATGATAGTCTACTACAGAAAATGCAAAAAGCAGTGTATCACAGGGTGATTTGTGACAATCGGAGTGTATGTGGAGAACACTTTGTAAGCTATATAGACCCCTACCAAAAGTGAGGCAGTGGTATTTCTACACTTTCCAGTACGGCAGGTAATGTTTTCCTGGCACAGAGATTAATGTACAAAGCAACATCAGGGCCCAAATTTTAATACATGCTTCTTTTTAAGATTTTTTTTTATGTGGGCCATTTTTAAAGTCTTTTATTGAACCCGTTATAATATTGCTTCTGTTTTATGTTTTGGTGTTTTGGCCACAAGGTATGTGGATCTAATGCTTCCCAGGTGGCACTAGTGGTAAGGAACCCACCTGCCAATGCAGGAGATGCAAGAGACATGGGTGCGATTCCAGGGTTGGCAAGATCCTCTGGGGGAGGGCAGGGCAATCCACTCCAGTATTCTTGCCTGGAGAATCCCATGGACAGAGGAGCCTGGCAGGCTACAGTCCCTAGAGTGAGACCCACTGAAGCAACTTAGCACGCACACAACTCCCCAACCAGGGATCGAACCTGTACCCCCTGCATTGGAAGGTCAAGTCTGAACTGCTAGACTACCAGGGAAGTCCCAATACACACTGCAATCAGTCCCCTCACTTCTCCAATATCCTGTTTTTTTTTAATAATTATGTACCTTCTATATCATGATGTAGATAAATATTACATTATAGCCAGTGGCTCTGTATAAGGGAAAAATGATTCAGATTCTTGGCAATAATTACCATCGTCAAAGTCCTTCCTTAATCTGATTAAAAAGAAACTCATTACAAGGCTGTGTAAAAAGTATCCTCCAGTTTCTATCTTTGAGAGCTCGTCACTAAACAATAAACTAGAATAAAATAAAACTAAAATGATGTTCTTAATACGGAGCGGGTAAGGGTGGTGATGATGATGATGAAAACAGTTCCTCTGTCAAGGACTTCACGTGGCTCCTGCCAGTTACCCCCACAACACTGTACCGCTGCTTTGCTGACACTTGTCAGCCAGAGGCAGAGCTGAAACCTGGACCCAGGCAATCTGACTCCAGAGTCCACAAGCTTAATCACTGATAGACTGCAAGCACTGGATCTTACAGATAAACTACAGTCATAATGAAAGTTTCATCACAGCTAAAGTATGGGTTTTAAATACACACACACACATTTCCTAACGTGCACTGCGTTAGAGCTACAGCTGAAAAAATTAGTTATTTCTGTTGGCTTCAGTAGAGATGAGTGTTTCTAAAGAAGCCTTTTCTCTTGTACAGCACCATGAAAAATAGAAAGGTCTAAGTAAAATGTTTTTTTCTCCAGACTTCCCCAAGATAATGTTTGAAATTCCACTGTAAACCCCTGTGAAGTTGACTTAGCTAAGTCTAATCTCATTTTTTAGGTCTTTCATGACAATTGGCCTTATTTAGTCTTTGCCCAGAGTTTTCCCTTTTCAGCCAAGATAAATTACAACTTGGCCACACATCTTGAAGAAAGTAAAATAATTATTGAAAACAACCTGAGGGTTTTGTTTTGCTTTTTTAACTAGAGTACCCTCTTAAAAAGTTTAAAAGTGCCCTCTTAAAAGTACTGGTGGCGGGTATGTATATGTGTATGTGTGTGTATCTGTGTGTGTGTGTAGCTAGCTGAGTATGAACAGAGTCAATTATGGGGTAAAAAAAAAAAGGTAAATTTTGGGAGGTGTAGTAAGTTTTAACCAGGTTTAAATATTTACTTGCAAACTAACTAGGCAACATCATAACAGTCACTACTGGACTGATAAATGTTCTAAATACACAGATTCTATAGAACTCAAAGAATTTAAATATAATCATATTTAAAGAGGTTAATTCCTACTTCTAAAAGATGAAGTTTGACAAGACACTTACATATGCATAATTCACAAAATAAAATGAAGCACAATATTTGTGACTATAGTAGTTTGGCTACAACGAAACTAAGAATGAAATATCACACTAGCTGATCACAGACAATGACAGAAATCAGTCACTCTGAACAATTCCAGATCAAACTATGTCAAAAGAAACTTAACACGTTACAATGTCAATGGAGAGTGCGCCCCTACAGAATCAATCTCCCAGATTTTTAAAATCCTGAATAACAAATTTATTGGCTTATCCTAGAAACATGTCAGTAATATTCAAGTATCAAAGAAAAAATAAGAAAACATTTTTGCTAAAAAGAGGGTGAATGAATTTGTCTGGTATCCAAGTCATAAAAACTGCCTTCGTTTCCTCCCTTATCCAAGACAACTGAGTGGTAGAGAGTTCAGAGGGCAACATGACAAACTTTAATGCGTTTTTGTTATTTACCTCAGGTCATTAATACAGCAACTACCACATTTATTGACTGCTTCCTTTGTGCCAGGCTCTTACTAAATGCTTTACGTAAACATTTAAAGCTCATAACCTTGGGACACAGCTTTCACTTTTGGTAGAGGAAATCAGAGTTCAGTGCAATTTAAAATCTTGTCTCAAGTCACATAGCTAGTAAGTGGCAGAGCCCCGTTTCCAAGTTGATACTTTTGATGTATCACATCACAAAGACTCTTCATTGACAAGAGGTGGGAGCAGATTAAACAGATAAGCTCACAGATAGATCTCTGGTCATTAAAATTCTTCTTTCCAAGAAAATAATTGCATAATATTCGGAATTCTGGTTACTGTGTTAAAAAAATTCTGCCTGTATTCTACTTATTTAATCAGGCATATTAGATTTATGAACGTTATTAGGGGCATCGCTTTTTTAAATTCACATTTTAACAAACGTTTAACAATCAGTTTTCTTTTTACTTCACTAACTCAAGGACATTATCTTCATCAATAATCTCCAAATAGTATTGAAGATGACAATGGCTTTAAAAAAGGGAAAGGCAAGTAACACCGTAATACCATCTGCTTATATAATGTCTTATTCTATATGTGTTATGTGTTAAGTGAAATAGAAAGGGGGCAAAACATTTCAAGATTATATAGCTAAACTGAGTTACATCAAAGAGGTACTATTTACTCAGCAAGGCTGCTCTGGGTAACAAGAGTACTTACTTTCTGGGAGATCAGAGACTGCTAATTCTATTCTTTCTCTCTCTCTGTCTCACACACACACACACACACACAACTCTGATCAACACAAACCTCACTGAAAAAACAGCATTCTTTTGAAAGGTATATAAAGTGTATAACTACAATGTAGTATTAACAATACAATGGAACATTATTCAGTAACAAAAAGAAGGCAGTACTGCTTGATGCTACAACAGGAATGAACTCCACAAACACTCTACTAAGTGAAAGAAGTCAGTCATAGGAGACCACATACTGCATGCCACTTATAGAAATATGCAGAAGAGTCAAATCCACAGAGACAAAAAGTAGGTTAGTGGTTGCCAATGGCGGGGGGACGTGGAGGGAAGAATACCGCATGAATGAGTACAGGCTTCTTTTGGAGGTAATAAAAATGTTCCAAAGTTGGTTATGGTGATGGGTGCACAACTCTGTTTAAATACTAAAAGCCACTGAATTACACATTTTAAATAGGTAAATTATATGGCATGTAAGTTATATCTTCACCAAACTGTTACTTAGGGAATTTCGTGGTGGTCCAGTGGTTAGGACTCTGTGCTTTCACTGCCTAGGGCCTGGGTTCAATCCCTGGTCAGGAAACTAAGATCCCTCAAGGCAGGTGGTGTGGCCAAAAAAAAGAGGCAAAACTGAAGAAATCCTTGTTATCAAATAGAATGAATAACATTTTCCTTTTGCTAATATAAAAAATGCAAAGTATAATATTCTTCCACATTTAAAACTATTTTTTTTTTACCATTTACATGTATCAGGGGCTGGCATTATCCAAATACAGTTGTGTAAGGCACAAGCTGCCTTGCAACTCCCAGCTTTAGTATTTGTAGTCAAGTTGCTCTCCTTCTCTGAATGTCACTTACCCTTCTGTAAAGTAAGAATCAGAATACTTCAATTCAATTCAATTTCAAAGATTGCTGTAAGGATTAAATAGGATAATCTCTGCAAAGCACACAGCAGAGTATGCAGAGCAAAATGCTAAGTCAACACGAGTTGCTAAAATTCAAACTGAATTGTTTCTGGAGCCAAACTGGTCCATGTCCTACCCTATACAATGATCTCATCCATATTCATTTTAAGACATTGTCACAGGGCCTCAGTGTGATGGTTGGAGGATATTTAGAGGAAACCTCTGCAAAAGAGAGTAGTAAGTTCCTACTCCCCTCACTAACTCTTCTTTCTTACCAACTATCAGCTTCCTTGCTGCCAATAGTTGGTAGGGAGACAAGACAGGCCAAACTCCAGGCCACGGGTAGGGTTGGCCCTTCACATAATCTGCCTTATTCAAAGTTAGACTTTTCCCAAAGATAATATGGCTTGTCACTGGGGGCTCTATCGCATAACCCCTTTGATAAAGGCTTTGCAAAATGCACAGAAAAGAACAAGCAATCAACATCCAGGGTGGCACAGTGGATGAGGGTCCGCCTGCCAGCACAGGCGGGTTCAATCCCTTGTCGGGGAAGACTCCAAATGCCGTGGAGCAACTAAGCCCATGTGCCTCAACTACTGAGCCTGTGGCCAGAGCCCACGGACTGCAACTCTGGAAGCCCATGCATCCAGAGCCTGTGCTCTGAAACAAGAGAAATGACCATAATGAGAAGCCCACACTGCCACAAAGAGGAGCCCCACTCGCCGCAACTTGAGAAAGTTCATGCAAAGCAACGAAGACCAGTGCAGCCAAAAATGAAAAACCTTTTAAAAAGAAAAAGAAATAAGCAATCTCTGCATGCTAGTTTTACAGATGGTCAAACTTTTAATATATCTGATAAATGTGAACTGCCAAGATTAAGAATGGGGGTGAAAGGAACAGATAGAGCAGTTGGTATACCTGGAACGCTAAGTAAATAACAGGATCTAGCCTATCCATGTACAGGTTAGTAACATCATTTCAACTTCCTGTCTCCACAACACTGGTGCTGAACAAGTTACACACAGAACACTGTCAACACATTCCTTCTACTCTAAGGTAAACTAACTTCCTGGCTTAACAGAATTTTACCATTTCAACTAAAAAATGGCAGGTTGATGTGATCTATACTTTTCTCAGTCAACAAAATATGACCTTATTCTCAAGATACAATCATGTCAAAAACTCCCTCTCTACAACTTGAATGAGTATCTCAAGAAATGTGAAAACTTTCAATGGATACTTACTTATTGATAATTTCAATAACAAAACTTAAGTTATATGCGTGGCTTTCACTAAACACACTTAACAGAATAGTTCCAAATACATTTTCAGAAAATAAAACAAAACTCCATGAATATTTGTTTCTGCTCTTGGAATTGTGCTGACATGCCACACTGCCCATGCACTAGGTGAGAATGTGGACAAACAGGTCCCAGGGGGAAAAAAAATTGTAGTCAAGAGAGAGTGGGAAAAAAAAAAAAGAGAGAGTGGGGCAAGATATCACCCTTCAAAGGCCTTCTGATGCAATAAGGGCCAGAACAGAAACAAACACATACATCCCACATCATTTTGCCAATAGGATTAAGAAAAGAAAAATCTCTAAGACGACTCAGCCAATCAATGTATTATTGGTTCAGTCACTCAGACGTGTCCAACTCTTTGCAACTCCATGGACTGCAGCACGCCAGGCTTCCCTGTCCATCACCAACTCCCTCATGTGCATCGAGTTGGTGATGCTGTCCAATCATCTCATCCTCTGTTGTCCCCTTCTTCTTCTGCCTTTAATCTTTCCCAGCATCAGGGTCTTTTCCAATGAGTCAACTCTTCATATCAGGTGGCCATGGTATTGGAGTTTCAGCTTCAGCATCAGTCCTTCCAATGAACATTCAGGACTGATCTCCTTTAGGATGGACTAGTTGATCTCCTTGCTGTCCAAGGGACTCTCAAGAGTCTTCTCCAGCACCACAGCTCAAAAGCACCAATTCTTCAGTGCTCAGCTTTCTTTATAGTCCAACTCTCACATCCAGATATGACTACTGGAAAAACCACAGCTTGGACTAAATGGATCTTTGTCAGCAAAGGAATGTCTCTGCTTTTTAATATGCTGTCTAGTTTGGCCATAACTTTCCTTTCAAGGAGCAAGCATCCTTTGATTTCATGCCTGCAGTCACCATCTGCAGTGATTTTGGAACCCCCAAAATAAAGTCTGTCACTGTTTCCATTGTTTCTCCATCTGTTTGCCATGGAGTGATGGGACTGGATGCCATGATCTTAGTTTTTTGAATGCTGAGTTTTAAGCCAGCTTTTTCATACTCCTCTTTCACTTTCATCAAGAGGCTCCTTAATTCCTCTTCACTTTGTGCCATAAGGGTGGTGTCATCTGAGTATCTGAGGTTATTGATATTTCTCCTGGCAAACCTTGATTTCAGCTTGTGCTTCATATAAATTATTTTAAAGGCATGGAGACTACTAAGAGGGGAAGGCAACCCTTTCCTCAAGTAGCACTTATCTGGGAAGTTAATGTATATATAAAAAATTTAACATGGCAAATGTATGACGATAACAATAAGTCATGTAGGAATAACAGAATAAAGTTGTTAATTACTTAAGAGATGATTTTAGGTTAAGCTCCCAGAATAAGTAGGTTTTGTCCCAAGATTTTGAAAGGTGGTTAGAACTTAGAAGAGGTAACAGGTATGGATGTGGAAGGTCAAACAGCGGGGAAGCAGGAAAGCATCTGGGAAAATCATACAGCAGGCTGGCAAGACTAACACAGTACTAGAAAGCAAAGAGCCTGAAACAGCCGCACTGTGAACGGCTTCTAACCCAAAGTTACGGTGTTTAGACTGATTATACGGTCAAGAGAAATCGATCAAAAGTTCTGGTACATTCTACACTTTTCAAACATGTCCTCTTCCTCATCTGTCAAATAAACGAGATCTTCCTTCAAGATCCAGCTCTCCAAATGTAATTTCCACAGGGAAGCTTTCCCAAAGTTGCAGTGCCGTCCAAGGCTCCCTTCTCTGTATCCACAGCACTTTGGGCTAACCTCTGCTACACTGTGTATGAAAGCGTTAGTCACTCAGTCGTGTCCAACTCTGCGCGACCCCATGGACTGCAGCCCACCAGGGTCCTCTGTCTGTGGAATTTTCCAGGCAAGAATTGACTGGAGTGGGTTGCATTTCCTCTTCCAGGGGTTCTTCCTGACCCAGGGATCGAACACATGTCTCATATCTCCTGCATTGCAGGCAGATTCTTTACCGTCTGAGCCACCAGGGAAGTTACACTGAATAGTGATTCCAAAACACTGCGTGAGAATTAATGGGCAGCTTGGTGAAAAGACGGCAAGCACTGTTTATCCTTTAGCCTCTGGGAATCAGCACTCAGACCACACTAGTTTATACCCTAAGAACAAAAGCCATAAGGCCATGTTCTTACACAGATGGGATTTTATAAAAATATTTGTTTCACTTTCCCTATCATGTCATCAACCTTCTCCCTGGTGGAGATAAGTCTATTAAGCACAAGTAACTATGATACGCTAAATTCTACTTTTAGAACCAACAACTAAAAAACAGAAGTATAATTAATGTATCAAAATTATAAAAAGCATTAAACTACCAGCTGTTTTTCACACAATTAACTTCTAGAATACTTGAGCATATAGTCAATTTTCCTTCTCTTTAGAAACTTATGTCCACAACCTTCAGCTTTCTTTTTATTCTTATACATTCACCAGGCAAACATACCTGTTCAATAAGGTCAAACAAGGCACCTTCAAATAAAAGTATACTATAATTCAGTACTGATGGTGTGGCTCTCCCACAGAAGTATCTTATCTCACGTAACAAACAGACAAAGCTTGGAACAGACATCAAGAATACACTTCTAAGTGGCTTGTCAGAAATACTGTATATTAATGCATATATATGGAACTTAGAAATACACTAACAACGATCCTATATGCAGGGTAGCAAAGGAGACACAGACATGAAGAACAGACTTTTGGACTCAGTGGGAGAAGGTGAGGGTGGGATGATTTGAGAGGACAGCACTGAAACATGTATATTACCATATGTAAAACAGATGGCCGCTGCCAAGTTCAATGCATGAAGCAGGGCACCCAAGGCCAGCGCTCCAGGACAACCCAGAGGAGTAGGGTAGGGAAGGGAAGGGGGAGGTGGGTTCAAGAAGGGCGGGGAGGGGGGGAAACACATGTATACCTGTGGCTGATTCATGCTGATGCATACGTGAAAAAAAAAACCCATCACAATATTGTAATTATTCTCCAATTAAATAAATTAATTAAAAAATAAATAAATGGCTTGTCAGCATCAACAATATTGATATTTCCTTTCCAATACCCCCTTCTTCATCCCTGCCCAAAGGAATTCTTCCATGCAATTCTGAAAAGAGTAGGAATTAATATAAGGAGAAAGATCAAGGTGGTGTCAACCACACGTTAATGGTGTAAGTTTCTTTAGACAAATACACTAATAACCACAAACCATAACTAAAAGCAGGAAATACATTCTAATCTGGTGCCTTCAAAACAGTGATTTTATAAAGACCAACCAGTTAAGCCAATATAGGATCAAAAAACAGAGCAAATTATTTTAAAGACACAAATATTTTTTAACTTTGAAAAGTCAAAATCCCAATAGAGTTATATAACTTAACAGGTCAGTCCTAAAATTCATTCAAAATTCTACCCCAATTTTTGGAAGGGGAGGAAGAATATCTGAAAAGATATCAAACCTATGAAGTGATACTAATAAAAAGCAATGTGATACCGGCACAATACAAAACAGGTAAATGTAATAAAATACACTAGACAAGTTCAAAACTAGTCTATACATATGGTAACTTAGTATATAACAAGAGTAGCAGTCTTAATGTAGAAATCATAAAACTCAATAAATGGTGAAGAGCCAACATCCCCATTTATAGGCATGGAGAGTTGTCCCATTCCTATATCTTGCATCCTATAAAAGCAGTATTCATATGGACTAAGGCATTAAACGTATAAAATATAAAAAGAATAGTCAATAGTGTTAGGGGTAAGAAAAGCTTTCCTAAAGAAAAATCACCCCCCAAATTGGTAAATTTTATGATATAAATAGGCATCTTTGGTGGCTCAGACTGTAAAGAATCTGCCTGCAGGGTGGGAGACCTAGGTTTGATCCCTGGGTTGGGAAGATCCCCTGGAGAAGGAAATGGCGAGCCACTCCAGTATTCTTGCCTAGAGAATTCCACAGACAGAGGAGCCTGGTGGGCTACAGTCCACGGGATTGCAAAAAGTCTGACATGACTGAGCAACTAACACATGATGTAAATATTTTAAATTTCCACAGGGCACAAGACACCATGCTGCTAAAAGACAGCACCAGATCGGGATGATATACGCACACTGTGTGCCACAAAGAGACAGTTAACCATTAGCTGTGTAATGAATCGGAAGACAATGACACTGATGTAAATTCAGAACACATAAAGAACTCCAACCAGGCAAAAGGAATTAGTAATTCAAAGAAAATTCACATTAACAACCAATAAAGTTAATGGAACATCCCATAACCTCACTACTAGTAGTCAATGCAAATTAAATGGAAAAATGTAATTTTCACCCAAAAGACCGACCAAAAAGAAGAAAGGATTTGTTAGTGATATACTGTTATGGTATTCTTAGAGAGATGGGAGTAAGAGACCACCTGACCTGCCTCTTGAGAAACCTGTATGCAGGTCAGGAAGCAACAGTTAGAACTGGACATGGAACAACAGACTGGTTCCAAATTGGCAAAAGAGTACATCAAGGCGGTATATTGTCACCCTGCTTATTTAACTTATATGCAGAGTGCATCATGAGAAACGCTGGGCTTGATGAAGCACAAGCTGGAATCAAGATTGCCGGGAGAAATATCAATAACCTCAGACATGCAGATGACGCCACCCTTATGGCAGAAAGCAAAGAACTAAAGAGCCTCTTGATGAAAGTGAAAGAGGAGAGTGAAAAAGTTGGCTTAAAGCTCAACATTCATGGCATCTGGTCCCATCACTCCATGGCAAATAGATGGGGAAACAGTGACAGACTTTATTTTGGGGGGCTCCAAAATCAGTGCAGATGGTGACTGCAGCCATGAAATTAAAAGACACATGCTCCTTGGAAAGAAAGTTATGACCAACCTAGACAGCATATTAAAAAGCAGAGACATTCCTTTGCCAACAATGGTCTGTCTATTCAAAGCTGTTTTTCCAGTAGTCATGCATGGATGTGAGAGGTGGACCATAAAGAAAGCTGAGCACTGAAGAATTGATGCTTTTGAACTGTGGTGTTGGAGAAGACTCTTGAGAGTCCCTTGGACTGCAAGGAGATCCAACCAGTCCATCCTAAAGGAAATCAGTCCTGAATATTCATTGGAAGGACTGATGCTGAAGCTGAAACTCCAGTACTTTGGCCACCTGATGCAAAAAGCTGACTCATTGGAAAAGACCCTGATGCTGGGAAAGATTGAAGGCAGCAGGAGAAGGGGACGACAGAGGATGAGATGGTTGGATGGCATCACCGACTCGATGGACATGAGTTTGAGCAAGCTCCGGGAGTTGGTGATGGACAGGGAGGCCTGGAGTGCTGCAGTCCATGGGGTTGCAAAGTGTCGGACACAACTGAGCAACTGAACCCAACTGTTATGGTAGCAGAAACTGATACAGCTTTCTCAAGAATGATTTGGTAGTACGTTTAACTTATACTTTTAGTAAACTCAGTAATTCTACTTTTTAAAATCAACTACAGAAATAGTCATACAAGTGTACAAAGATATACTATACATACACGTGAACACACGTGTGTAATAATGAAATGATATGGTTCAGTAAATATTACTATATGCTAGGCATGGTTCTAAGAACTTTATGTGTATCGACTCATTTAATTTTCACAAAAAGTCTACCTACAGAATCAAGTCTGTTATTATCATCTCCCTCTTGCAGATAAGGAAACTAAGACACATAGAAGTTAAGTAACTTGCCCAAAGTCACAAAGGTAATAAGCAGCGAAGCAAGAATTCAAATCCAGGTGCTCTGACTTCAGCATCTGAGCTCTTAACCATTATAAGCTTACTGCCTCCCAAACCAGGATATTCATTTATAATATAATAGCAAAATATTGGGACTAGCCAATTGTCCGTGATCAAATACTGGTAAAATAAATTATGATCCATCCACTATGTGGAAAAAGAAATGATGCAATGCTGGGGTAGGTACACGCAAGTATTTGTAATACATTAAGTGAAAATAAGTCACAAAAAAGATACTGCATTCTTTCATTTGTATCTTAAAAATAACTTCTGTATATAGGTTGGTATGTATATATATTGTTCTTTCCTTTAGACCTTTGTTCAAAAAGTTACATATCAAATAGTTAATAATGGTATCTTCTGAGAACAGGATTGGGGGAGTAACTGTAAAGGGATTTTCATGATTTACTTTGTATCTTTGCATTGGGCTACTTATTTTATAGTTGGCATGTTCTTACTTTTAAACCAAAAACAACTTGAAGCAAATGAAAAGCAATGAAGTAGAGTAGTATCTACCTAATAGCTAAGAAAAGATGGTAATAAGCCTGATACTACTTGATCTGCATGAGTCAAGTTAAGTTTCCTATACTCCTGGCCACAGATGGAAAAACCCTAAACCTGACCAGTTCATTATAATACCACATGATCAGCATGCATCATGGTAACAGTATTCAAAATCATTAATGAAAGTCAAAGTGCTTGGGTTCAAGCTGCAGCTCCACTGTTTACTAACTGTATGACTTCAGGTAAGTAAACCTATTTTCTCAATTTCCTCATTGTAAAATAGGGATGAGAGTGTCTGCCCACGTTTCACATTTGTAAAGTCCTTAGAGTAACTTCTGCAAAAACTAATAAATACTCATTTTGTTAGATGAAAAATAAATGATGTGGTCCTTCAGTCACTAAGACATGTCCAACTCTTGGCGACCCCATGGACTGCAGCACACCAGGCTTCCCTGTCCTTCACCATCTCCCGGAGTTTGCTCAAATTCATGTCCACTGAGCTGGTGATGCTAGCTAACCATCTCATCCTCTGCCGCCCTTTTCTCCTTTTGCCTTCAGTCTTTCCCAGCATCAGGATCTTTCCAATGACTTTTAAACAAATAAATAACTTAAGAAAAATCATATACGTTTGAAGGTATGTGTACATCTCCCTACCCAAAGACATTAATAACCTCTCCAAGTTAAACTAAGTACAACATCTCATATACAGTAAAGGGTGGGTACTATCTTGTTTCCTACGGCTATACAGACACATGTATGAATACCTCACCGTAACATAAAACGTGCTTCTCATGGTCAAAGAGCATCAAAGCCAGTGCAGTGGAAGTGTGCTAGCGAGCGGCTCAGAGCTCTGTCCCGTGGCCACACCCCAAGAGCAAACCTCACCACATCAAGCCTCAGATCTTTCATCTTCCAGGCCTGCACAGTAAACACAACTGTTTTCAAACCTTAACAGAAACATTCTATTTTAAGACAAATTCAAAACACTTTCTCCTCCTAACATGTCTTTTCTATTGTTCCTAGATTAAACTGTTTTTCACTGGGATGCAATCCCTTCCCTCACACTCTTTCCTTCCTTAGCAAAAGTTCATCTTGATTTTAAGGCACCTTAATCCAAATTCTCACCCTTTGTAGGTTTACTTATAAATTTTTCTTCTGTCTCTGCATTCGACAGTACAATAGCAAGAACTGAGAAATTACAATGCCCTGCCAAAAGTCAGAATCACCTAGAATAAAAGCATGATATGTTACCATTGGCCTATTAAAGTCAGGTATTTAGAATTAGGCTTATTGCAGTATTTATATCAACTTTATAGACATATTTTAAACCTACCAGCTCTCAAAATATTTCTCCCAGTATACTGAACCTCTCTTACACACGATTTCTCTCACATCACATCTTACATTTCCAAATAATCTGTTCAAAATGAAGTAGATTATAAAGTCCCAAGAACCCCTGGGAGGGGAGAGAGCAGAATTAACTCAGTCCTTTTCTCATTATCTCTTGAATCTTTTTCATTCTAGAAATATTAACTCACACATCTTGTATAAATTCAACAAAAGAAAGCCAATTAAGAAATTCTCCCCTTCAATGCCCTCATTCAGCTGGTGATGAAATCAGGATCTAGAGAAGTTAAGTAACTTCCTCAGAGTCACATGCTTTGGACTGAAATGATGTCTGATGGTGAGACTGCTAACATCTTTCCATCCAAGGAACAGTCCAGTATTAGAAATCGTAACTAACCACATACATCAAAACTATTTAATCGCAAGCATTACAATCACCAGTCCTAAGAAAAACATACATGTCTTATCAGTATGTCATCTAGAACTTTTCAAAGTATTTTGAAATAATTACTTAAGATATTTACTGTTAAGTTCTCATTTTACAAAAAAACGAGCTAACCCCCAAAGTACTATATCTTTGTTACCACATCAAAGCTAAGGATAAAATTCTTTCTTAGTGAATTAACTAGGACTTAACACATAAAATCACATTACCTTCACATTTTAGATATCTGAGTGCTTCTATTAATAGTTTCTCCTGCTATCTTTTAAAGGAAGTAATTTTGAGACAAATAGAAAAAACATGATAATGCTTTTATTAAAATCCAATTTTCTCTTAAGTATCATTCATACCTGTTGTTCATCCTCCATGACGTTACTAGCAAATTCAAATACTAGGTCGTTCTGTTGGACAACAGCAGCCATAATAAAGCATTCCCCTTAGATCCACATGAGAAAAATTCCAAACAGGTTCAAGTACCAGGCAGCAGAGACCAGTGAACAATTTTCGTAAATAAGCCAAGCTAGACCTGTGAAGTTACTGTATACCCAGGTTTTCTTTAAGGAAGGTACTTCAAATTTTCTTGCTTCACTGAGATTTTACTTAAACTGAGGCAATTTTTCTGAAATTTTTCTTCTCTGGAACTTCTTGACCTGAAAAACATAAAGCTTAAGTTAGTTATGAGAAAGCAATCATATTATTTAGAATATAACAGTCAACACAGATGGCAATGTCTCCAAAGTATTTTTTAATGTTTTTAAACAAAAGTAACATGACTAGTGAATTTTTTTAAACTAAATATGTATTTTCTTTTAAGATGTCATTCCTGCTAATGAAACGTCACCTGTCATTACTGAAAATGAAGCCATCCTTCCTCCAACTCCCTATTAAACTACACAGTACCATTAATTACAAAAAAAAAAAAATTCTACCCAGCCATAACTAGGTTCTTGTAATTGCAATAAAGGACATATAAACAACTTCTTTCTGCTAACTTAGCAAACCACACACATAGGAATTGGTATTCCATGAGTAATTTCATAATATATATTTTTTGCCTAACTAGAAACATTCAGACAATATCCTCGTTTGGTCTGATATAAACATTCAGACAACATCCCTGTTAGGCTTTAAATTCGATCTAATACATTTAAAGTTTAACAAGTACTGTTTTAAGAGCTTTTAAAAATAAGCAGAAATTAAAGCCTACTCTTTCTATTCTTTAGAAAGTTTTCTGGTAAGTAGAAAGCTTTACCATGTTGAAGTCTGTCTTCAGTGGCTTCTTTTTTAATGCACTGAAATGTACCCTTATCTCTAGCACAGGCTTGCAAGCAACAGGAAGGAAACAGCACTTGACCACGTCATGGCAAATTAGAACATGCAAAGAACTGCACTTTACAATAGAAAAACAGAAGCGCAACTTAAGAGTGAAAACAATTTCACAGTGGAGGGAGAAAAGCTTTACAAAGTGCCTGCAAAGACTTCTGTCTATTTAATTCTTTTTTTTTAAAGTTACTACTACTAACAAAAGTCAAAGGAAATTTTAATTTAAATGTTGATCACAATTTTGTTACGCACTGCATCATGTGGTTATAGCCACATATATGACATAAAGAGACAAAGAAATACAAATAATCACATTAGATAACATCTAGTTCTTTGAAACAGCATCTACAATTTTAATTTTAAAGAGACAAGTTCAGGAATGAAGTTGATCTCATGAATCACTTTCCTGAAAAGGTAAATCCAGCCAGTGTGTGCTAGCTAAATCACACACCCATTTTCCTAATTTCAGTAGTCAGTTTCCTATATATTCCAGATTCTAGGGGTTATCATGGATGACTATGATTTCCCTAACAGGAAATTAAAAATTAAAAAAAAAAATTTAACGGTTAAGAATTCAATTCAGGTGATATTTCTACTCATTAACTTCTTACCCAGCGGTTTCCCATACTCATCTGGTACACTTCTTTTAATAATGAGTTCAACTCTAACACGGGGAAAGTAGTTTCAGCACTACTATTCAGGTAGTTTGAATTTTTAACTGGAGGATAATCACTTTACAGTGCTGTGTAAACATGAATCAGACCTGTGTACACATGTACCCGCCCCCCTCCCCCCCTTGAGTCAGGTAGTTTTTGACCAATGCACCAAGTCTAGAGGTGGGAAAAGTACTTTGACAGACAGATATACAGAACATACACACAATATTTTCCTTTAAGGTCTCATCCAGTTCTTCTGTACTAGGCTTGTCTTCCCAGGCTGTTCACACAAACCACATTCATTCTTGCCTCCCTTCTCAACTTTTAGTATCCTCTAGACCTGGAATTCCTCTCCCATGTCTTAGCAGCCATTTCTATGTTCTCCATCCTTCAAAATGCTCAACTCAAGGCCCATTTCTTTCACAGCCTCCCAACCTCTGTGACTTGACCTACGCGGGCCTTCAAAAATACACTTATTGCCCCTACCACAAAATTAGCACTAACTGTATACTGTCTCACACATGAAAATTATGTCCCCCTAATTCAACTGAATACATGTTTCAGTGTCTATTATTTGCAAAGCAATGTGCCAGGCACCATAATAATTAGAGCAAAACTTGTCTGGGTAAGTAACCACTGTCTTTAACATTTCTTCTGTAATTACCAAATCTATGTGCCCATAATAAAAGACAGATATTGATGACAGATAATTGTTTTCTGTCATCAATCTATCATATTTTTACAATCTATCATAGATGTTTAAACTCTATGTATATTCTTTATAAACAATGACTATAATACTTTTGATAAAGAGGAAACCAATATTCTAAATTTGATGAACCACAGTAAGAATAAAACCAGATAACCAGAATCAAGGGATGTTTCCTGATTTAAAAAAAGTTGTGTTTTTTTTTCTGTAAAAGGTTGGATTCCAAAAGACTAGTCCAAAATCCATTTTCTCTTAAATACAAAAGTAACACTGATTCAATGACCAACGTGAACACATCTAAGTGAAGTTTCACTTTCTTTTCCACTGCAGTCACAAACTTTTTCTTACCAGCACTTCCACAGTGCTATTATTCTTTAAAAAAATTTTTTCTAATTTCAAAAATAGGGACAAGCAATCAACATATTTACAGATTATAGTACATACTAGCAACCAACAGTAATCAACCAAAACTGAAATGATTGCCCATGATCACTAAGACTTTGTTAGGGTAGAAAGAGACACCATTATTCTGGTGAGTAGCTTTTGTTTATTTCTACACTTTCGTTCACATACTGAGAATGTGTAAGTAAAGGAAAGCTCCTGCATTCTTTTATTGGCTTTATTAGGCCTCTGACCCTCCGTCCTCTTTCACTCTATCCGACTGCTCCTTCTTTTCTCTGAGTATGCTTACAGCCTATGGCACCAAGGTGGTTCTTGGGAAGAGTTTTTCTAATTCCTGATCCAGAGGCACTACCCATACATACTGCTGTGCTGTGCCCAGTCATGTCCAACTCTCTGCAACCCCACGGAGTGTAGACCACCAGGCTCCTCTGTCCGTGGGATTCTTCAGGCAAGTACCCTGGAGTGGGGTGCCATTTCCTCCCACAGGGGATCTTCCCAACCCAGGGATTGAATCCGCACCTCTTGTGTCTTCTGCACTGGCAGGCAGATTCTTCACTACTAGCACCACCTTGTAAGTCTACCCACCCATATTAGCCGTACTTAAACAACAGCCTCAGTGTGTTAACATTTTTTCAGTAAGAGATGAGACAAGACACCTAGATCGATGATTCAGTTTTTCATGAGTGAACTGAGTCTCTGTGCCCAAGGTGTCACAATCTGAAAGCATGGCAGAATTACAGCTAGAACCTTCATCTCCTAAATCAGGACTCTGCCCATGACTAAAGTGCACAGTGTCTAAATCTACTCAAGTCCTTCATGCTGTAATAGCTTAGAACACAGTTTCTTTCTTTTTTAATGCTTTTTTCTTCTTAGTCATTTACTGAGGCTGTGCTGTGCAGCTTGTGGGATCTTAGCTTCCCGATCAGGGATGGAACCCACGTCCTGTGCAGTGGAAACTCTCAGTCCTAACCACTGAACCACCAGGGAATTCCCTAGGACACAGGTTTCTAAGTAAACACATGCATCAAATTAGAAAAAAACAGATCTCCATCTCTTGTTTAACTCTTGATGTCTAAATCTACCCATGTCAGAGTCAAAATGTCTAAAACATTCAAAACTAAGCTTATCATTTTTATTCCTCAAATTTGCTCTAGTATGGAAAAAACACGGGTTCTTAGGACAAAGTAGGGGCCTTCTATCTACTTCAACAAAATTATAAGGTCTTCAGTAACTTTTAAACATGGTTGAATTTACTAACCATTAGTTATATGTATTACATACAGGAACACTCTGCAGTATTAATAGTTACCAAGCATATTCCATAACTTTCAAAGCGTCAGTTAGTCTTTATAAAATAATAAGTAAAAAGTGAAAACAATTCATTCAACACAAAGACATAAAGAGTTAACTTATCTGCACAGTTCTGAGAGGTCATCTAGTTAGGAATCCACCAAATAATGAAAATTCCCCCAGCTGGCTCTCATCTCTTTCAAGTTGGGAAGGACCATATTCCTACTCTTCAAGGAGCCACGCCAGAGAGATACCTCATCAGTGAGGCTCCTCAGCTCTTATCGTCAAACTAAGCTTCATATTTAAGGTGAAGCAGTAGCTCAAGCGGAACAGAAGAACACAGGCTCTGGCACCAGACCACCTGGGTTTGAATCTCCCGCACTGTGACTATGGACAAGCTACTTAGTGTCAGTCCCTTCTTCCTGCAAAACCGCTATAAGCCACAGTTCCCTCGTTCTGTAAAATGATCATAACACCAGCAAAATCTAGATTTTCTATGAAGATGAGACGTAAATGCATGTGCAGAAATGCCTGGCATATAAATTTTACTCAATAAAGATTAGCTTCATTATAATCTAAATATGGCGCAAGAGATAATGTAACAGGTGCTTAAGTCTCATATCCACACGCCCTGGGAGTCTCCATTAACACAGTTACTTGCGAGACTGCAAAACAACACTGTAGCCCCATATCAACAAAAGTATCCTTCTATTCCAGTGCCTAAAAATTTGGCACCTATTTGATAAATCCAGTTGCTTCAAGGTTGGGACCACACCCTGTCTGGCAAGATTCCCTTAAGACAGAGTTCCATTATGCTCTTAATCCAAACAAAGCAAATTTACTGATTGTAAACACAAAACCTGCAGCCACATTACTGGCTACTATAACTAACTCAAGTGGTTAATTTTCTTATAATTTATTATAAAAGATTTCAGGTATAATAAACATGATAGTCAAAATCATTTTGTTTGTTTTTTTTTACGCCGCCCCCCCTCAAAATCAGTTTTTAATACCTTCTCACATTTGCTTTCTTAATCCCTAATTGAATGCAAATTTAAGCTTCCTTCAAAAGAGCTTTAAACACAAGAGTCTATAAACCCATCAATTCATCAATAAAAAAAAAAATCACTGCTACTCTTTGGAAGTTACTAGGGCCACCAACTCACTATGCTTAACATGAAAACTGATAAAGGGAACTAATTAAACAAAAAAGCAAAAACTTTTTAGATTAGACAGCTCTGGCCCAAAGAAGGTAAAATACACCAGCTTAGAGCAATGAGTGGTTGAATGACTACTTTTAATTTGAATGACTATCTCTAATAAAGCATTCAGATCGTGTGTGTGTGTTCATAAGGTTGGGAATATTTAAGGAAGTGGAATTATGTAGTAACTCCAGATGCCAAGTACTTGAATGGAAAGTATTTTTATACGATGTGGTAACCCAGTAAACTGCCCATTTCAACATATAGACATAGTCATCATAATACTTTGGCAAAACCATGAATCTAGAAGAAATACAATGAAAATTTTTAAAAAGAATGAGAAAAGTGAGAGACAAGAAGCTATGTAAGTTAGAAATGAGAAGCAAGCAATAAGTCCATAAACTGTAGTGAATGGAATGATTCTATGTAACAGATCATAGTTAGGCCTTTTCAATTTTTTCTAGTATGGTAGAATGCTTTCTATCAGCTCTCAGCAGAAATGAAAATAAGAAATCAGTGGTATCAATATAAATTCTATACAATCTTCCACAGACCTGTCCATTCACAATCTAAAAAATATGGAATCACACAGTTTGAGGTGAAAAGAATGTATGGATTACCTAGGAAAATTTATTCACTGAACACTCAAGAGAATTTGGGCCCAGAGCAGTCTGACTTGTCCAAGGTCACACACAGTTGATGGCAAAAAAAGCAACAACAACAACAAAAAAAAAAAGCAACAATTCTCTGCTTTTCTCCAATTCCCAGTCCAATTCTCTACTCAGGCCCCTCTATCTGCATTAATAGAACTTCATTAGTATTTTTCATTAGCAAAGTATCTGGACAAGTAAGAAATCTATTACACAAATATCTGTATCAGTTCAGTTCAGTTGCTCAGTCGTGTCCGACTCTTTGTGACCCCATGAACTGCAGCATGGCAGGCCTCCCTGTCCAACGCCAACTCCTGGAGTTCACCCAAAGTCATGTCCATTGAGTCGGTGATGCCATCCAACCATCTCATCCTTTGTCACCCCCTTCTCCTCCTGCCTTCAATCATTCCCAGCATCAGGGTCTTTTCAAGAGTCAGCTCTTTGCATCAGGTGGCCAAAGTACTGGAGTTTCAGCTTCAGCATCAGTCCTTCCAGTGAACACCCAGAACTGATCTCCTTTAGTATGGACTGATTGGATCTCCTTGCAGTCCAAGGGACTCTCAACAAGAGTCATCTCCAACACCACAGTTCAAAATCATCAATTCTTTGGTGCTCAGCTTTCTTTATAGTCCAACTGTCACATCCATACATGACCACTGGAAAAACCACAGCCTTGACTAGACCGACCTTTGTTGACAAAGTAGTGTCTCTGCTTTTCAATATGCTGTCTAGGTTGGTCATAACTTTCCTCCCAAGGAGTAAGTGTCTTTTAATTTCATGACTGCAATCACCATCTGCAGTGATTTTGGAGCCCAGAAAAATAAAGTCTGACACTGTTTCCACTGTTTCCCCATCTATTTGCCATGAAGCGATGGGACCAGATGCCATGATCTTAATTTTCTGAATGTTAAGCTTTAAGCCAACTTTTTCACTCTCTCCTTTCACTTTCATCAAGAGGCTCTTTAGTTCCTCTTCACTTTCTGCCATAAGGGTGGTGTCATCTGCTTATCTGAGGTTATTGATATTTCTCCCGGCAATCTTGATTCCAGCTTGTGCTTCTTCCAGACCAGCGTTTCTCATGATGCACTCTGCATATAAGTTAAATAAGCAGGGTGACAATATACAGCCTTGACGTACTCCTTTTCCTATATGGAACCAGTCTGTTGTTCCATGTCCAGTTCTAACTGTTGCTTCCTGACCTGCATACAGGTTTCTCAAGAGGCAGGTCAGGTGGTCTGGTATTCCCATCTCTTTTGGAATTTTCCACAGTTTATTGTGATCCACACAGTCCAAGGCTGATCCACATAGTCAATATAAAGCAGAAATAGATCTGTATATTATCTGTAGAAAAGTATCTGTATAGTATAATACAGTTTCTATGCTATTCTGTGCAACCTCTCTGATACCTGGAAAATTATTTTCAATAATATTTTTACATTGAATAACTGAAGCAGAGGAGTTTCTAGATCTATTATTGTTTTAAATCTTACAATTTTACTTTAGTTGTTCTTTCCCAAGTTCTATCATATCCTACTATCTTGCTTTACCTTCACTCAGCCTAAAGTGAAAAGGAAACATTATTAAGCCTTTTTACAAAGCTACCACAACTTAGTAGGTCATTAAAATACTCCAAACTTTAACTGACATTTTTCTTGCTAGTTCTTTGAATACAATACTGCTATCACAACTAAAATACCATAGATAAGAAAAAATTACTACAACTTACCAAAATGTAGTTACAGTTAAGTAACCAGACTTAACACTTCCCCAAGCAAGGGTAGTCTCTAAGTTCCTACTGAATGAGGAAGCAAACAAACCAAAGACACCAACTGTAGAATAAATCTCACTGCACCGTCCTCTCTAAACCAAGCACCCAGATTCAATCTCTGATCAGGAAGATGCCCTGGAGAAGAGAATGGCTACCACCCCAGTATTCTTGCCTGGAGAATTCCATGGACAGAGGAGCCTGGTGGGCTGTACAGTCCATGCGGGCACAGAGTCGGACACGACCGAGCAGCATAAACAAGATAGCAGAGGAAAAACTACAAGTGAATGTCGCAAGAGGAGCAAGTCATTCCCAACCACATGCACGGTTCTCTGAATTCAAAGAGAAAATGTTCCTATACTCCAACCTTTAAGTTTAAATTACTTCAAATATTCAAGAATTTAAGAAAACAGAAAAAGGTAAAAGGGCTACAGTCCACAGGGTCACGGAGAGTTGGATACGATTTAGCGACTAAACAATAATCTTTTAAGTAGCTCCCCAACTTTAGGCATCTTTCATTGAAAGTGAGGGGAGGCAGGGGAAGTGAAGTACCTACATCTTTTTCCAGAGCATAGTTTTATTTTCATGTGAACAAAACCCAAATTGATGTTTTCTGTATTCTGACGACATCTGCAGAACTGAAGCATACCTTAGAAACCTGAATAAGCTCACCTTAGCGTCAACCACGTTAAATGAAAAAAAAAAAAGAAAAACCCAAAACCCACAAAGTCAATATGATCAAGGAAACAGGCTGACTTCTCTGAGCTTGGCCTTTTCACTGACACCTGGGGACAGCTCCAGGACTTGGAAGGCAGGCTGCAATTACTCACTTACCCAGACCTGAAAGGCCAGTTCTTTCACATTGTTCTCCACTTCCCACCATTGGCCACTCGGGCCTAGCTGGTGTCAGATTACACTCAGGCAACAGTCATAGTACCTTGCAAAACCAGATCACATACCTAGACCTGTTCATACCTGTGGTCTCAAGATTAACCCTTTTTCTGAGCCTGTTCTGAAAATAAGAGAATTTAAAACCGAAAAGAAAAAAATAAAACAAAAGAGAAATACTCAACAGTAATCAGGTATTGTTTTAATCCTGGGTCATGAAAAAAGGTTTTACTTTCTCCAAATGACTAAAAGTGATCATTGTCAAAATGTCATTAATTGGTGCTTTTATTATGCAAATAAACTGACTGAAGGAGTTTTCTTCCCTCCAAGCAAGCTAAATCTGAACTCTGACGAAAACACACCTGCTTGGGAACACAAATATGCTGAAATGTGCTTATCAGCAAGACCTGTTCAGGCAGTTAACAATTTTCTTCCTATAACAAACAAGAAACAGCTTGCAATAAAGCTGTTTCATTTCTGTGGTTGTTTATTCTCCTGTTTAACATTTTCATCTTCTTAAAACAGACATGGTCTAGGGCAGCGGGTCCCCCATTCCAGAAGACAGCACTTTTCCATCCAGAACACTGCTTCATTCTGGCCCAAAGTGAAGGGGAAAAGGCCAGGGATACTGCTGAAAAGCCCACAGGAGATCTTGCTAAGGACACGCCTCCCCTCACCTCCAACTCCCTCAATGCGCTATATTCTTCTAGAAGAGACTGCTACTCTGTCCTAAGAAGTTTTCACTCTTAGGAAGAGATACGCCATCAGCTGAAAACAAAATAGAAGGTCACATAGAAAGCTTAATGGCCACAGACTGCATTATTAGGTGACAGTTGCTCCACGTGTTCAACTGAGGGGTCCTTACTACCTTTAGTCTAGTTCCCCCTGCAGCTCTTCACCCTGCAATAGGAACAGGTCACCAAAAATGAAAATAGAACCAACCGAGTTCTCTGCTTAAAAGTAATCAACATAACACTGTAAAGCAACTATACTTCAATTTTAAAAAACTAATCAGTGGCTTCCACTGCCTATAAGAAAAACTTCAAGTCCATTAACAGGGCTGAGGTGGCTCTTCATGATGCCCCAAAAGGTATGAGAAAACCGTAGCCATCAGATGCATAAAGCAGGATATCTGAACACCTGCACAGCAGAGTGAATGGGAATCGTTCACGGACCAAGTTTAAAAGGACACCCAGGTCACAATATTACTACTCTTCATTCCCCTCTCAGAAACAAGTACACCGGCATCTCAGCATTTCATAGTCCCTCTTGGCGTGCTGCCCCACCCCTGAAGTAAAGACGCCAGAGGCTGTCCTGCTCCAGTTCCCCTAGCACCCTGTACGTACCACCCTGTTCCAGGCTTGCTGGCTCAGTTCAGAGCTTTCCACATCTTCTTGAGTAATATAGCCTTTTATACCTGGGGCATTTTAGGGGCCTCTCCCAAGTCACACTGGAACCCGAGTTAAGGACATAAACCCTAGAGAAGCAAAGCATGTTTACCTTTTCCCAAGTCACCAACAAGTCTGATGGACTCATCCTCATGCACAAAACTTCCTGCTCACTATGCGTGAGAAGAGCTCCAATTTCATAGCATACCCCTTTTCTTCTTTAAACAATAAAAATCTATTTTCAATAAGTTTGGCTGTAATCAAATGATCCTGGTGCTCAATGTCAGGATCCCTAAAATGGGATTCTTTCTACAATCATCCTCATAATGACCTGGCTTGCACCTAAGATGGTAAACTCAAGGACACCAAAAAAACTAGAAGCAGCAAAACCACAAGATGAGAAATGAGACAGTGGAAGGGCATGGGCTGAGAATGAATTACATACGTCCTTTATATTTTCCTATTGCACAAACCTTAGATTGAAGCAAACTTTAAATACTATTCACAGGTTATATAAAGATTTGTAACACAGGGACTTCTCTGGCAGTCCAGTGGTTAGGACTCCATGCTTTTCACTGTTGAGGGCATGGATTTGATCCCTGGTCAGGGAACTAGGATCCCACAAGCCTTGCAGTGCAGGAAAAAAAAAAAAAATTATAATACAGAACAATTCAGTTTTTAGGCCTTCTTACAACATCCATTTTCACAAGAAACCATGCTCTACTGATCAAAAAAAAAAGAACAAAAAACTGATGATACTTAGTGAACTTCCCCTAAACTCGGCACTGTGGGAAAGACGAAGAGATAATGCATGGGCTGCTTTCCATGGAGCTTACAATCTAGTTCAGGAAACAAGACCAAGAGAGAAAATAACTGAACACTGAAAGTCAGTATTTAATTAAATGTTAATAAAGCTGGTCAATACTGCAGCATTTCAGAAGAAAGGATGGTCAAATGGGTCAAGGAAACACTTTAGACAGTGAAGGACCTAAACGCAACCTTCAAGTGAGGCAGGATGTGGAGAGACTGCACAGAAAGGGAAAGATAGCCAAGTACAGCGTGTGTGCACACATGTTTCCTTAGGCAGGCATACATGTGTACATGCATGTACATGTGCATGGACACGCATGTGTGTAAAGGCTGAGACACAAAAGAATAAAGAGAATTAAAACCGACCAAAGTGGGCATCCCTGGTGGCCGAGTGGTGGAGAATCCACCAACCAACGAAGGAAACACAGGTTGGATCCTTGATCTGGGAGGATCCCCCGTGCCGTGCTGAGGAGCATCTGTGTCCACGCGCCACCCCTGCAGAGCCACCCTCCAGCGCCCAGGGGTCACAGCCATGGAGCCCAGCTGCTATAGCTCCTGAGCCTCACGCCCGAGAGCACGTGCTCCAAGAGGGGCCACCACACCGCAGCTGGAGAGTGGCCCTGCTCACCCCAACCAGAGAGAAAGCCCCAGCAGTAGCGAAGACTCAGCATACCCACAACAAAAATGAATGAACAAAAACCAATGACCAAAGTACGTCTGGAGACAGTTAACAGACTGACCAGAGCTAAGAGCTGACAACAGCAAACAGTAGAAAATGTGAAGCAAAGCAAAACCAAGTTATGGAGAGTCTTGAAAGTCAGACAGTGGAATGCAGGCTTGATTTGGAAAGAAGAAGTGGAAAGTTCCTGGAGGTTTTCAAATCTGGTTGCAGCAACACTGCGTGGTCCCCAAGATTACAAAGCCCAAAGCAACGGGGTCAGGTAACTACCATCTAAAAATGATGAGGACAGTTTAAACAAACATCCCATAGCTTGACTGCTACACTGATATTATTAACTTCTAGCCACTGATGTGTATACTATCCTCCTTAAATTCTTCATTAATTACATGTAATAGAGATTCTCCACAATGGTTTATAAATCACCCAGGGTATAGGAAAATTATTTAAAACAAGCAAAAATCACTTGACTAGTTTACATCAAGTTTTTATTCTTTGCCTAAGGATTGAAAGAAGGCAGAAATAGAAAAATAAGATTTTCAAAAAGATATGACTTATTACCATACAACCTTTCTTACAAGTCAATCTACTGAACCTCAAAACTGTCCTATATCCATTTGGACAGCACAGAAACTTTGAAATATATGAACTCGCTGCATCTATGGATGACTGCATATTGCTGTTTATAGTATTAAATATTTTGAAAAGATGATGCTGATTCAGTTATTCAGTGAGGAAGGATATGACATCCATGACTGATGAAAGTTTCTTAGTCATTTAATAGAGACTTCTAGCACCAACTTTCAATGAATCTTTACTTTCCTCCAGGGCAATATTTAGAAGAAAGAAGTTCCTGTAAAAATGTCTATTTGCATTAAACTTGGCTCTTTATTAGATGCATTCTCTGCTTTGTGGCTTTGCTTGACTCTTCAGAAGTTCAAGAATTCAAAGTTGCTTTAGTAGATGTAGTGGGCACTTACTAGATTTTAAAAAATACTTTAGCATGAAGACACACTTAGAAATTTTACAACAGCACAATAAGGTCCATTTATATTATAATTTGTTGGTAATATCTAGTGTCTGATAAATGCCTTACAATTTATAAAACAAGACATATCATATCACACGTACTAAGTTGCTTCAGTCGTGTCCGACTCTTTGCAACACTATGGACTGTAGCCCACCAAGCTCCTCTGCCCATGGGATTCTCCAGGTAAGAACACTCAAGTGGGTTGCCATGCCCTCCTACAGGGTATCTTCCCTGCCCAGGGATCAAACCCACATCTCTTACATTTTCTGCACTGGCAGGCAGGTTCTTTACCACTAGTGCCACCTGGGAAGCCCGACATATACATACTATTTAATTCTTAAACATCTCTACAACCACTGACGTTGCTGTACAGACAAAAAAACATGATACTTACCCTTAAGGAATTAAGAAAGAGATGATAATAACAAATTAGAAAATAAATAATAAGAAAATAATAGCTACAGGTGTCAGGCTTCACATTACTTTGCTGTATCTGTCATTTAATCGCCATGTCAGTAACATCCATGGCTTGAGAGACCAACCAAATAAGGGCAAGGGCTTTGTCATGGTCACCACCAAACCCTAGAGCTTACCCAGATGGTCACAAACAATATTTGTCAAAGAAATACTCAAGATGCTCAGAGACACTTTGAGTACATGTCTGACCTCAGCTCACACTCATTCATTCATTCACTCATCCATTCAACAAATATCCACTGAGTACCTACAACATGTCAGACTCTGTTCTAGGCGGCAGGAATACAGGAAAAAAAAAATCATTTCTGCCTTTGTAGGGTTTCTAATCTAGTGATCTTGATAATCCCCGTCAAAAAATTCTGCTTTAAAAATGTGGGATTGTCAGGCAATATGGTTGTCTTACAACCCATAAACAGAAGCTCTGCCCCTCTCCTTCACATCTAACTCCCAGCTACCTCCAAACCCCTGACAACTGGACACAGAAAATGTGACCTCTCTAAGTGGACAGGAAGAGTTGTGGGATAATTTCTTACCTTTCAGACAGTCTATAGGTACATAAGGAGAGGGGAAGGGAAAATTTGAGGTGAAAATAGATACAGCTAAATTCAATGGCCAACTTCTTACAGGAAAACCTCAAGGCTACTATTTCACTTTAATTTTTAATTTGACTTTTGAGTTAATTAAAATTTAACAACAACTAAAAGGCTTATAGAGAAGGGCATGGCAACCCACTCCAGTGTTCTTGCCTGGAGAATCCCCATGGACAGAGGAGTCTGGTAAGCTGTAGTCCATGGGGTCGCAAAGAGTCGGACACGACTGAGCGACTAACAAAAGGTTTACTGGGGAGTCTTTTTTTTTTTTTAAGCATTCCATTCACAAATATAAACACTTCAAGGAGAAGAGTAAATTTTCCCTATATCGTCTTCTCCTATATACTAGGTAGCCTTCAGAAGTCATATTAGTACTATCTATATTCTTGTATTTATTTCACAAGGACTCACTAGGGACCCACCTGCTAGACACCAGTGGGTAAGGGTGGACAGGGATGAGACAAGTAGCTAAGACACTATGGGCAATCAGTCTATCAGCTAAGACCAAAGATGCAGCAGAGTTAGACACAAAACTTATTTTCCCATGTTATTCAGTAATTATTTGCTGGCGGGACATTCCAGAGAGAAGGAGCTAAGGTAAACCTAAAAGCTTAAATCACTGAATAGAGATGAAATGGGAATTTAATGAAAACAAACTTCTTCCTAAAAGCACGCAGGATCTGGCATCAGAAGACCTGTGTTCAAATGCTAGTACTGCCATTTAATAACTTTATTTCCTTGGGTAAGTCAACCTCTGTGACCTTTCTTTCACCATCTTAAAAGCTGTACCTACTAAGATTTTACTTTGTAAACCATCAAGTGCTCTAAAAGTTTTGAAGAATATCAATACACCAAAATAAAAAAAAAAAAGAATGCTTATCAAAATTTGAGACCAACATATTAGCTTATCATTTCATATTGAAGGCCAGTCTTTTATGACCTACAAAAATTTCACAAAAAAGTAAACACATTTTCATATTTTCTGTATCTAACTGTGATCCATACGATCCATATAATACACAACAAGCCTGTGACATGCCTAGAATTGACAAGTGACAAAAGTTTAATGAAACAACCTTTACACTTAACGTGTCCCCCTAATGGGAAATTCGAGCAGCAACTGTACATCTGTGTCTCTGTTCCTCTCATCGTGGTTTAACTGACAGGAAGCAGAGAACAAGATATGGCATACAAACATCAAGTACTTCCTGCCTTCTCTGCTACATCTTTATGTCTTGTTTTATAAATAGTCCAATAGTCTATGTGAAAATGTATCAAAGCCTGGCGCCAGAAGCATTAAGATATAATTGGTGAAGAGTGTTTATGAAAACAGAACAAATAAAAAGGTATTCTGAGGTGGGGATCTAAGTTCATTTCACACATGAAGACTCATTATTAATAGTTTTCTCAAGTATTCTTTGGAGTAAACAACTTACAAATTAAGACTTGAAAATCACAATGACTGACTACAAAATGAAATGTCTGAACAACAGCCCTCAAACTGTTTTACCCAACCAGTTACATAAATAACATTTGACCACCTAGATAGAAGACCTTTCCATTCAGCTTTTACCTCTCATAAAAGATAACCACCACTCAAAACAAAACGAAAACAAAAAACCTTCCAATAGTCAACTCAAAACAGCAGTATGGATACCTTGCCTCTTTGATCTCCGGCCGTTTTTACCATGGCGTCTTGTAAGCACTTTTTCCAGATTACAGTTTGTGTTCCCCCCGCCAATCAAACTATCTCTACTCCCTTGCTCTCTTCTCAGTATATCCAAAACTTGGCTCACATTATTTATTCACATATGTTCAACCATCAACTACAAACAGACCAAACAGAACTCTATTACTAATAGGTAAAGTCTTGCTGTTTTAAGTAAGTCATTTTAAGCAAGCGTTATTAATTACAACTAAAACAGAGATGTTCACTTTTCATCAGGCCTAGCTGCCTCATCAATGAATAATTTTCTAAGAGTCACCTCAATTCATCACTCACATGTCTCATATTCCATAAAAACCTGGGCACAATACAGTCATCTCTTCCATTCATAATGGTCAATTCTCACCTAAGCCACAAGCTACTGCAATCACAATTTCACCAGGCAATAGTGTTATTTGTCTCTAGGTCAGTGTCCCCAGTGACTCAATATTTTACTGCAAGTAAGCTCATCTTGTGGTTTTTTTCTTTAAGAGAATTTAATATACACATAAAAATCAACTTTAAGCATGGCACCATGCTCCTAAAGTAAGTAACATTTCTTAAATGAGTATCTTGGATAACAATTGCATTTTTATTCAGTATTTTTCAATGAAAATAGCCAATTTATACTTTTCAACAGTGTAAGAGTTACTAGTGCCTTACCAGCATATCTTTAGTATATTTCTGCTCTTACTTGTAAGTGTATTACCCTCATCTGTCCCCCGTATCTAGGGAACACATGCTCCCTGAACCTTAAGGGAAGTGTCCGCTTCCTCACACATTAGCTCCCTTCCCACAGCCTGTCGCTCTGACGCCTTGTCAAACCACCCTGTCTGAGGGCGCTCAGTCACACCCAGCCTTTTGCCACCCCGTGGACTGTAGCCACACAGGCTCCTCTGTCCATGGGATTTCCAAGGCAACAGTACTGCAGGGGTTGCCATTTCCTATTCCAGGGGATCTTCCCGACTGAAGAGGTCAAACCTGAGTCTCCTGCATCTCCTGCACTGGCAGGAAGGTTCTTCACCACTGTGCCACCTGGGAAGCCCTTGGGCCAGTCTAAATGGTGAGCAAAGTCCCAGGACATCTGCAGAGAACCTAGTGTGTGCCACCTTCTTAACAATGATTTGCTAACAAAGGCAGGCAACTGTTCTATTCTACCAAGTGCAGATGAACAGTACATCTTCCTTTCAGTTTATTTCTAAGACTAACAGGTTATAAATTATCCCATAACAACCACATATCTGTCTCTGCTCCATAGACAAAAGGATCAAATATAACACCCAGTTTTAACAGTTCATACCATAAAACATTTTGAATAAACAAATAACTTAGACAAATCTTCTGTTTCTAAATACAAACTGTCTTAACTGTCTCTGAAACTAAAACACATATAACTTTAATTCTGATTAATTCTAATTTAAATCTAAAATCTTCACATTCTTATTCTTCATGCTTTAATATATATGTGTGCTTTGTGTGGTACATATTAAACCTTATATAAATAGTACAATACTGTATATATTCTTCCAACATTCTTTAACAAGCTTCTTTAAGACATAAAATTCTGAATAAACACAAAGGTTACTTGGAAAGGAATTTTAAACATTAGCGAGGACTTAGTGCTTAGAAAAATATTATTACCAAAGAAAGATAAGTCATGATTATTTGGCTTCCACTATAACAAAGAGAAATATCTTACATACACAAAGCAGCCCATCTTCAATGATGCCTCTCACAACGTGTTCTGACCTTCTGCAGAACAAAGGTAGCCCACCTTAAGAATGCCATGTATAGAGATCTTAACAAGAAGTTCAGGAGTCTAACCCCAGCAGTCTCTTTCTAACTTGCCTAAAAGGTGCAGTCTACACATCACCACCAACACTGCATTGGTTCCATCAGTATGGCTATGTTCTAAACTGCGGTAAGAAAATCTCTGGCTGCTGTATCCCCAGCATCGACAATACTACAGGCAATAAACACTTGTCGAATGAATCGGTAAATTGTATAGGAGGAAAAGTAATATAATAAAAAAAAATCCAGAAGACCCCTGAATTGCATGACTTATGGGAACCCTTCCAATTACATAAATCCTATGACTTCTACTTCCGTTTGCGCCTCTGTGTTCCTGCTACTACTAAAAGAGACACTGTGGAAAACAACTCAAAAAAGAGAGCCAGAGCAGTTCGATATTTTGAGAACTTAATGAAAACTTTGATTTCTTTCTTCCCCTGCAATGGACACATATGCAAAGTTGGGTTTAACCAGGGCTTACAATTCTTTGATAATAAACCACTGTGTTTTCATTCCCAATTAAAAAAAAAAAAGAGCGCGTGCCAGGGGATGACTATGAAAGACAGGTCTATGTTTCACTTTTTATAGCAAATCCCACATTTACATTATTGAATTTTGGAAATCTTATATAAAGATTCCATATCAAGTTTATAACTAAAGATCCAGGAATTACTATCATTATAAGTAAGAATTTTAAGGAAACAAGATGAAACATTTATCAGGAAGCAAGACAATAATTATGGCAATAAATCTGGTTAGATGTAAAAGTCTAATTCAAGGTATTAGCAAGTTTAAAGTTTATCAGTGTATTGGTTATACTCCAATACAAAATAAAAAGTTTCAAGTTTGGGGGAAAAAAAATTTATCAGTGTCAATTAACACTATATCAATTATGTTTTAAGAATCTTTGTTCTAAAATGCGTTTTTGAAAAATTCTTGAAAGTGATGATTCTAAAGGCCAAATTATTTCTAACAAACTATTATCTCCAACTGGTTAATGGATGTCAACTGGAAATTATCATTTACTCATCAGAAGTATGCCTAGAGCCATCTTGTTAGTTACAGGGGACAGATACACAGTCTTACATATAACTTAATTCTGAATCTAGCTCATCTCCTTCACTGAAATGATGATTTTTTAAACTGATGTAGAGTTTACTCATCACTTCTTTTTTAAAAATCAACTTCTGGTCTTCATCAAATTAAACATTATTTCTCAGTTATATATAAATGCGGGGAAAAAATAATCTACCCCTTACGTAGCACAATTTAGTATGAAGTAGTTCAACCAAAGAAAGAATACAGTAACATGCCCATCACCCAGCTTTATATTAACATTTTTCCATAATTTGTTTCAGAGTCTTAAGAATAAAAAAGTCAAATTTAAATATACATATATCCCTCTCAATCTCTTCTGACCATTCTAAAATTGCTGTTGCCCAACTGCCTATATTTTTATAACTTTACTTCATATGTATCAATGATAGTGCTGTTTTTATGTACGTGATAGGGATTTTAATGTATCTATCAAAAAATGCTTACTCAAAATTGTTTGAAATAAATTCTAGCTAAACAAATAAATAAATAAACTCAGCTAAACTGCTGAGTTTATTTATATACTAATGCCCACAACTTATCCTTAAGACATCACCTGTCCACTTGTTTAGGGTCCTAGCTTCCCTGGTGGCTCAGCAATAAAGAATCTGCCTACAATGCAGGAGATACAGGAGACTCAGGTTCAGTCCCTGGGTCAGGAAGATCCCCTGGAGAAGGGAACGGCAATCCACTCCAGTGTTCCTGCCTTGAAAACCCCATGGACAGAGCAGCCTGGCAGGCTACAGTCCACTGGGTCACAAAGAGTCGGACACGACTGAGCACACATTGGAAGGTTTGAGCCCCCGGGGCAAACCGCCACGATGAGAGGCTGGATGGGCAAGAAGGCATCAATAGCATCTCTTCCTAGGAAAGATAATGAAAAACCCTAGGTCATCTTTAATTTGCATTCTCCCCATATACTTTGCAAACTCTTCACATACCTCAGTGTGATGATATAACAAAGAACTCTTGCACATATGTTCCAAGAATTACACCAAGAGTGTTCCCAAACTGGACACAATCTACTGCCATCAACAAGATGGTAAATACGTTCCAGTACAGACAGACAATGCAGTACTATACTGCAATTAAAATCAATCAAGATAAATCTCATAGAGTTAAATGAAAGAAGTAAGTCACTACAGAGTATACATGGTATGATCCATTTCAGTAAAGTTCAAAGGGGTAAAACTATAAAGAAAGGGTTACACAAAAACCAGAATAATAGTTATTTTTAAGCAAAAACAAACATGGGCAGAGTTGGGGATTTTTATCTTAATAAACATGCTCTATTTCTTAACCTAGGCTGTTGTAACATGGGTAAACACTATGTAATAACATTTAAACTGTATATGTTTTATACATTATCCTACACTCACATTTCATAGTTTTAAAGAAAAAAAGGATAATGAACTGCTTTACTACAACACTCAGGTTCCATTTAGTATTTTGATACAAAAAATAAGATGCACAGAAACTAACAGTTATTAAATCAACACCTCATTATTATTGTTTTATTATAAAATCTTCTAGTTTCAGTGTTTACAGGACTGTTTTCTAAAACACAGAAAAAACCAATTTTCTTTCATTTAATTTCTAAAACCATACCATACAACTCTGCACAAATACAATGACCATTGTATTATTGAGCATCTACCACATAGATTATGACCTTTATGTGACTTGACATCACTTAAAGTCACACTGGTTCCTGCTACCTTGAAGAACTTCTATTCCATAGGGTAGAAGATGGGGAAAGGATAAATCCAAGAAAATACAAATTTGAAAAATCAAGAAATTAAAAACTTGTATAAGTGGCTGCCTCTAGACAGCAGGACTGACATGGGGAAGGGATAGAAGAGAGAGGCTGCTTTTCACTAAAGGCTTTTTATTAGATTTTTAACAATGTGCAACACTTTGACAGCTTTTTAATATAAAAATTATTTAATCAATCTTCATAACTCTAGAAGGCATTCATATTGTTTACACTTGTGCTTTTTTTTTTTTTTGATGCTAGCAATCAATCTCAAGCTACAAAATGTGGAGACAAAAAAGAGCTGATATCTTGCTATGCTATGCTAATTTGCTTCAGTAATGTCCAACTCTGTGACCCAATGGACTTAGCCGACCAGGCTCCACTGTCCATGGGATTCTCCAGGCAAGAATACTAGAGTGGGGTGCCATACCCTCTCCAGGGGATCTTCCTGACCCAGGGATGGAACCTGTGTCCCCTGCATTGGCAGGTGGGTTCTTTACCTGGGAAGCCCCTGGTGCCCTGCCACTCAATTGAAAAGGCCTCTGAATTCCTAGAGGGGTAAATGAACGAAGGTGAAACAAGGCAAGTTTAGGAAGAGTTTTCTGATGATAACAGTGGGGTTATTAATTCAGATACTTATTACCGGAAGAGAAGGAATCAAAAATGTTTCTGCACAGAAATTTACACAACCAAAACTCAGCTGCCTAATTTATCCCCTCTACCAACAAAGCAAACAGCACAGGAACTATTTTTTTCAAAAAGGGTAGATTCCTAGACATTTATAGTATAGATCAACAGCCACTTTTACTCTAGTACACAGACCAACTGACAAGACACAAAGATAGAGGTGACAAATAACTTTCCCATTAGGAGTTCCTCTTTACTAATGGGAGCAAGATTGCTCAGAGAGTTGAAAACTGCCCAAATCAATTAGGTTGACTCAATGATATTACTAATTTAATTCTTACCATTTAAAGGAAGCAGCTCCTAGGCAAAGGAGCAAAATATTCTGACCAACTGATGGAGGCAAAATTACGTTCAGACCACTCAACTGATGGGACTCTTCTTCTTATTTAAGAGTCTGTGCAGTCTAGACAATATGTCATGCAAAGCCTACAAATATGCAATCCATTATGCAGTTAAATGTCCAAAGAAATTTCAAAAACCATATTCAAGTATTACACAGCAAAAAAAAAAAAAAAAAAGTTACTCCCTCCCAGACTCAAACAATAACAAATAATAACAGTGTCTCCAAGGAAAGAAGGGTTTTCAAAGACTGTAAATGTTACCCCAGATCAGGAAGGGACCTTTTTTTTTTTTTGCCCTACCCCAAGGAAAAGGGAATGGAGAGTTACCATGAGGCACCAAAGGGAACTAAAAAAGAAAAAAAAAAAAAAAAATACTAATATTGGGAGAGTGATGGTTCACTGAGAGGGAAAGAGGCTAATTACACCTGAAAAACAAAAATAATTAGACTAATTATATAATGTGGTCAAGATGGCTGTGAGTGGAGAGCCAGAGGAAGAAAAGCAGAATTGGAGGAAAGGACACGGGAAGAACCACAGTGTTGAAAGACAAAGCCCAGCAAAAAGCAACAGAGAAAGGGGCGCTGGGGCAGAGAGAGGAGGCTAAGGAAGTCCCAGTCGTTCTTCTATTAATACTTACTAGAGCCTGTGGGTTTCCAAATACCACTGTTCCTTAAAAATTCAGGTATTAAAATGCTAAGTGACTGATTAATCACTCTTCACAGCTCTTAAACCTGCAACCTCTCTTTCTGAGAAAGTCATCTAGGGTACTTACTAAAATTGCAGATGGATAAGCCAAACCCCAGGGCCTAATAAACCAAAATCTCTAAGTTGAAACCAGGTGATTCTCTGTTACAACAAAGGTCAAAAATTACTACTTCAAATGTAGCATATTACCAGGCAGGTGTTAATTATTTCTGTGGTTACAATGTGTATGCATCAGAGATTAAGCTAAGGGCCACATGTCCTTTAAAGGTTTGCTACCACTATAGCAGGACCTGACCAACTGAGCAGCCAAGGGTTTAACGCAGCAAATGTAATAGCAACGGCCTGTACACTTGTGCCTGATACTCTGTCAAAGGCTGAAAAAGATGGAGAAACAGAATAAAACACCTCTGCTCTCTAAGAATTTACATTCTTATTTTTTTTTAATTTTGGCTTTTTAAATGTTTGGCTTAACATTGGTTTAATGTGTTGGTTTCTGCCATACAATAATGCAAATTATTGTATAATCACACAGCCACAGTTAGCCCCCCACCCCCACCCCATCCCTCCCGGCCGGCAGAGCGCGCCTGGCTCCCCGCGCTGCAGGGCACCTCTCGCCAGCTCGCACCTCACGCCTGGCAGTGTACCTGTGCTGATGCCGCTTTCTCCATCTGTCCCACTCTCCCTCCCCCGCTGTGTCCGCAAGCCCATTCTCTACATCTGGGTCTCCGTTCCTCTCTGCAGACAGTTCCATCAATACCATTGTTCTAGACTGCATATGCATGTGTTAATATGTTATATTTGTTTCTCTTATACATTATTACTCTTACTGAAGATACTCTTCCCAGCCTGTACAAATGCTACTCCTTCTTCAGTACTCCTAAAGACTCACAGACCTTTCATGCCCATTTTACGTCTCAGTCACCTTTCACTTTCTAGGCAAGCAATCTGAACCTAAATTTGATAACTCGGTGGTTTTGTTTCATTCTTTATTTTACCTGTTACCATACCCTATTTTCTCGGTAAGACTCTAAGTTTGTGAGACTAGGGCCCAGATTTTGTAGACTTGCGTGCCCTGCTTATTGTTTAGGACAGTGATGACCACCACACTGCGGAAAATTTGATACTGAATTAGGTTAGGGGGCTCAGAAATTTAAGAGATTCAACAGTCATATGAAAAGCAATTTAAAAATCCAGATTTCAGACCTAAGGAAAGGCAGATCTAAGGTAAATTTCAACCACCACAATAAAACATATCAAAAAGTTAATAGACAAAGATTCTGTATTCCCCAGACAGTTCTAAGAATCAAGTGCCTGGTGTGTGAAGTAAACTTTCAAAGAAAAAGGCACAACAAATGAAATGACATTATTACTCATGGGAAAGTTAAATTCAAAATTATACTTATGTTAGAGTTTAGACACCTCCAGGTTTTGCAAACATATGCAGTTTCACACACACTTTAATAGAACAAGGCATCATATGAAACAGTATTTGCCCTACCAAAAGAAGATGAGGTAAGATTAAAGTGGAAATAAATCTGACTTCATATCTAGGAGTTCAAAGCAAATTCCCATCTTCCTTAGGCCCATCTTAAACAGGTAATGTCACAATGCTTCAACCATGAAAAAATTCTAATAGTGAGAAAAAAGCTGCTGTAGAAATTCAACAAATGCCTCATCCTCTCTCTGATGAAAAAGGAAACTAGTCTGAACAAATTTTCAAAATCATTAGTTAATTCATTTGGTCATACCTTATCACCAAAATCATCACCAAGGAACTTAATGCAAGATTTTATTCACTCTTGAGGCAACACAAACCATTTCAAACAAAGTATCACTTGTTGGTGGGGGCTAAACCGCGCAGCTCCAGACTGGAGGGCTGGCCGTCCAGCACAACCCAACCTGGGGCAAGTCACAAGACCTCTCTGCGCCACGGTCTCCTCAGCTCGGAAAGTGAGGCAGCTGAAGGAGCGTCAGTCTGCTAATGCGAAGTTCTTCACACTGGTCATTCTAAGTTTAATTCTGATGACTCACTTTAACTTCTATTCAACTTTATGAAAGGAAAAGGGTGGGAAGGGGACTACATAATAAGCCATACTGGTTTTCCTTTGCTTCTGTGTTGTTTTTTTTTCCCTCCCTCTCCTTGAAGCCCCACTTCAGTCTTCTCCACATAACAAGAAACCAAAATATACGATTCGTATTTATCTTTATTTAAATTGCAATGCTGTCTTAATTTTAAGATACTAAATTCTTCTCCTTTAATAAATGAAAGCTTAATTATTTGCGCATTTGTGTGCCCCTTTATTTTTCTCTGTGGGTCACTGGCCTTAAAAACTCAAAAAAAAAAAAAAGAAAGAAAGAAAGGCAAAAGTTTCATTAAATTTTTCACACAGAGCAGACCAGAAGTAAATACAGCTTCTGCTTACTCAAAAGCTGACTAAACCAGCAATATGCAAACAAAGATGATAGCAAATGGCTCAGAGCTAAACTGGTAAAATGTCTGCTTATGCCTGTCAATTGAGATCTGATAACAGGAACACTCTTTTCAAAGAGTAACAAATAATAATTGACTGCCTTTCTATCTTCCCTTTCATCTGACAGGCCTTCAGTCACTTATAAAAGTTATTAACAATGAATCCTCGATGAACTAGCTAAATATCATCACAGTCAACAATAAATGACTTGCCAAGTTTGATTTCTGAAAACTGTATTTGGAATCACTGCATATTCAAACTTTACTTTCACTCAAATTTTAGTTTCACAAAATAACTTTTTAAGTTACTGCTGCATCCAGTTTCTCAGAGCACCTAGAACTTGAAGGGACACCATCATATGCACTTGACAAAATCTCCTAATTTCCATAATGAGAACTATTTCAGGAAAAGACTAAGTAATCTTTTCTTAGTTTTTAATTTTTAATTCAAAACAAGCAAATTTTAAGAACAGTTGTATAGATAGAAGGTCAACATTCCTTTTTTTAAACACAAATCAAAATACTACATTTCCTCAGAAACTAGTTATGCCTCTTAGGTTGCTACTCTGAACAAATTTCTAGTGTGAATTATAAAACTTTATTATTTTTTCCTAACTGTAAATGAGTCATTCTAGCTTTTCTTCCTCTTTAATAATCACTTTTACTTGTTATCTAAATGAACATGCATTTTATCCAAACTTACAGTTTCAAAATTAAATGTTTAGTATAAATTTCATTAACTTTAAAGAAACAAAAAAATATATTACAAAGAATATTACAATCAGTGAGCAACACCTATGACTGAGTTGTCTACAAACTTCCCCTTAACTAAAATGCCAAAACAAAACCATCGCCCTTCAACTTCTTCCTTAACACTCAAATCACACATGAATAATACAGTTTGCTTAATTGTAACTTACAGGGCACCCTCACAAATACAGTTACATTTTTAAAAATTAGAATTTGACCTCGTTTCCTTTGTGGTATAAAAAAAAAAAAAATCAAGAAAAGTCTCCTTTATTCTCAAGTCACACAGAGGGGAAAAAGAAATCACAGAAAATAAAAAAACTGCTTCACCAAGAAGATCTCAAACTTTCCAGAATTTGAATGCTTTGTTTCCCCCAGTAGTAAAGTGCAATCAGGCATGGGACTGCCGACACACATTTTTTCCAGAGAGTTAAAGAACACATTCAGCCATGTTCTTCGACAGGTAAGAAGCACCCTCCCCAGTCATCAGCCCAGGAAACAGCCAGAAGCAGACACGCAAAATCTTAACGAGTTACCTTCCAATATTCTCGTTCTCTTTAGACACTGTCCTTTGGGCTGGAAAGTAAAAAGCTATCCGGCAAGTTTTGTGCTGTTAAAATGGCTCCTGTAGATTGGGGAAGTGGTGTCTGTGCTTCAGCTTATGAGTCATACGTGAAACTGAGTGTTTCTGAGGGAGGCACGCCCATGTTGCTGTGGACCCAGTTACTCTGCTAGGTCAAACATGCAAATCCACAGGTAAAAACGGGGCAGAGAGACAGAAAAGGGGGAGAGGTACAGCCAAGCAGCCAGATCTCCCTTGATTAAGCTATTACTCAGCCCAGGTTAATTACCATAATTTAAAATTCACAATAAAACAGAATCAGAATCTATAAGGAAGCAAAATGAAAAACCTGCATGCTGTTTAAAAAAAAATAAAAATCGCAACTTTTAAAAGTTATTTTAATATAGCAACTGAATGTAAAGATGAAAGGGAAAAAAAGGAAGGGAGGGGATGGAAAGGAGACAGCAAACTTTCTGGCTTTGAATGTAACAATGGCCCGGGAAGCCTAACCTGGCTACTTATTAACTCTTATATAAAAGGTGTATATTGCTATGTAATCTGGAAAAGCCAGCACACTGCAATACCAGATGCAGATTTATAAGTTCGCTGAACAGATAAAATCCACTAGAAAATTCAAAGTTCAGTGGAAAAATAAGTGTGAATTACTAATCTGGTTTTCAAAAGTCCAATACAGCAAAATGATTTTAAATAAAACTGCAAGCTTGATGAAACCCTATTTGAATCAGATTATCAATACGATCATGTTCATTACTCTACTACTTCCAAGTGATAGCCACAGTTCTCTTTACCCTTCAAACGGAACTGTCCAGAAATAAAAGCCAACCATGGTGTGCCCTGGAGAGCCCCAGGGTGTCGACATGTGGCCAGTAAAGTTTTGCTCTCCTAGTCCCTGTCCATCTGACAAGGTGCCCAAGCAGCTGAAACCGCAGTCACTACAGTTATTTACCCTGTCCCTGGCTGCGTATATATTAATTTCTTCTAAGAGCTTAAATTGATCAGAATGGCTTGAAAGCATTAAGCACTTCCAAAAGTACTTTAAAAGCGCAGCTCACTGGCTAGCCTTCAACCTAATCTTTTACAAAAAATAAGTAGGATTTAGCAAGGCCTCCTCCCTTCAGTTAATTACTTGGAAGTAATCATTCCGTACTAGAGGCACAGCTGAGGGGACAAGCTGTCACTGACTTAGGAACTTTGTAAACTGCTACAAAGCATAATGACTGTGAACCAACTTTCTGCCCACTAAGTGCCTGTTTATTCCATGTCACTGAACACTGCCTGACTAATCTTTTTACTAAAATAATCTCCATGATTTAATAAATTATTGATAAAAGTTAGGCTCAAAAGAAAAATGCATCACATGTTCTACTATCAAATGTCATACCTGACTTGATTCACAGCCCATTTATCCAGAAGGACTCTTTGGAACCCAAACACCAAGAGAGGTCCTCTGAGCAGTCACGGGAGATTTTCACTTGGAAAATCCCCAAGTTGTTTCCCAGAGTTAAAATTTATCTTAGATAATATCCACATAAGCCTAATTTGATTATCTTTTAGCCAATCAGAATTATAAACGGTGAAAGAGGGACTAGTGAAAGGATGATTTCAGAACCAAGTGACAGAGGGGATAATGAGAGAAGGTTTTTCCCTTTTTTTAAAAAAAAGGCCAGTCGCTACAAATGTAGCTTTAAAAGTACTGGAGTCTGGGACAGTTAGGGAGTTTGGGATGGACATGCACACACTGTTATTTTGTTGCCTGGACAGGCAACCAGGACCACTGTATAGCACATGGAACTCTCTCTGCTGGATGTTACGTAGCAGCCTGAATGGAGAATGGATACATGAATATGGATGGCTGAGTCCCTTTGTTGTGCATCTGAAACTATCACCACATTGTCAATCGGCTATACCCCAATATAAAATAAATATTAAAAAAAAGTACTGGGTTCTGAAGCCACTCTGAAATGTCAGAGGACATTCAGGATATCTGAGGTTATCACCAAAGAGTAAGCGCCCAGAAGTCAACATTATGATAAAGGTTTTTAAAAAAACAAATGACCAACATCAAATGCATAAAAATTTTTATGACGTATAGATATATAAAAGGGTAAACTTCTGCTGTTCAGAAAATCCATTTATATACAGTACCTCATTACCTGATAATGGCAGATACTTGGACTGTAATTTAAAAGAAGTAATTTTGGCCACCAGTAGAAGAGACGTAAAGTAAAAATAATTAACTTTTTTCAACAAACAGCTGTTCCCACAGAGGTGATGCAGAGTTGCTACTGTACCATACTGCTGCTTTGCTCAGGGGTGTCTCTATAACCATTATTTTACCACGTACAAGAACTGGATCCTGGTTCTAGTCACAGCCCCTCAAAATCAATCTCCACCAAAAAAAAACCTGGCAAACAGTTCAGCACAGGCTGGGTTCCAATACCAGCTCTGCTACCTGATAGCTGTGAAATCCTGGGAAACTACTAAAACCTGTGCCTAAACATTTTTATCTGTAATTTAGGGTAACAGTACCCACCTCAAATAATTATTGTGAGAATTAAAGTCAGTTCTACTTTATACTAGTTTTTATACTACTACTACATTTTATACTGGTTTTAGAAAAGGCAGAGGAACCAGAGATCAAATTGCCAATATCCGCTGGATCATCGAAAAAGCAAGAGAGTTCCAGAAGAACATCTATTTCTGCTTTATTGACTAGCCAAAGCCTTCGACTGTGTGGATCACAATAAACTGTGGAAATTCTGAAGGAGATGGGAATACCAGACCACCTGACCTGCCTCTTGAGAAACCTGTATGCAGGTCAGGAAGCAACAGTTAGAACTGGACATGGAACAACAGACTGGTTCCAAATAGGAAAAGGAGTACGTCAAGGCTGTATATTGTCACCCTGCTTATTTAACTTATATGCAGAGTGCATCATGAGAAACGCTGGTCTGGAAGAAGCACAAGCTGGAATCAAGATTGCCGGGAGAAATATCAATAACCTCAGATAAGCAGATGACACCACCCTTATGGCAGAGAGTGAAGAGGAACTAAAAAGCCTCTTGATGAAAGTGAAAGGAGAGTGAAAAAGTTGGCTTAAAGCTTAACATTCAGAAAACTAAGATCATGGCATCTGGTCCCATCACCTCATGGGACATAGATGGGGAGACAGTGGAAACAGTGTCAGACTTTATTTTTTGGGGCTCCAAAATCACTGCAGATGGTGACTGCAGCCATGAAATTAAAAGACACTTACTCCTGGGAAGGAAAGTTATGATCAACCTAGATAGCATATTAAAAAGCAGAGACATTACTTTGCCAACAAAGGTCCATCTGGTCAAGGTTATGGTTTTTCCAGTGGTCATGTATGGATGTGAGAGTTGGACTATAAAGAAAGCTGAGCGCTGAAAAATTAATGCTTTTGAACTGTGGTGTTGAAGAAGACTCTTGAGAGTCCCTTGGACTGCAAGGAGATCCAACCAGTCCATCCTGAAGGAGATCAGTCCTGGGTGTTCATTGGAAGGACTGATGCTGAAGCTGAATCTCCAATACTTTGGCCACTTCATGCAAAGAGTTGACTCATTGGAAAAGACCCTGATGCTGGTAGGGATTGGGGGCAGGAGGAGAAGGGGATGACAGAGGATGAGATGGCTGGATGGCATCACCCACTCGATTGCCATGAGTTTGAGTAGACTCCGGGGGTTTGTGATGGACAGGGAGGCCGGGTGTGCTGCGATTCATGGGGTCGCAAAGAGTCGGACACGACTGAGCGACTGAACTGAACTGAACTTTATACTACTGTTTGGAACATGTAAAGAACTTTCACAACTCAAAAATAAGAAAACAAACCAACTTTCTAAATGCTCAAATGATTTGAACAGATACTTCACAAAAGAAGAGACACAGATGGTAAGAACAGAAAAGATCTCAACATCATTACTCAATAGAGAAAAGCAAATTAAAGCCACAGTACACTATACCCATTAGAGCAGATTAAAAACACCACCACCACCTACAACACCAAGGGCTGGTAGGATACGGAACAACTACACCTCTCACACACTATTGGTGGGAATGCCTATTTGGGAAACAGTTTAGCCATTTCTAACTTAGGGCTTCCCTTGTGGCTCAGCTGGTAAAGAATCTGCCTGTAATGTGGGAGACCTGCGTTCGATCCCTGGATTGGAAAGATCCCCTGGGGAAGGGAAAGGCTACCCACTCCAGTATTTTGGCCTGGAGAAGTCCACGGACTGTAAAGTCTATGGGGTCGCAAAGAGTCAGACACAACTGAGAAACTTCCACTTTCACTTTAGCAATTTCTTATACAGTTAAACACATACTTATCATATAATCCTGCTGTCCCACTCCTAGATATTTACCAGAGAAATATATATACATACATATATATACATATATATACATATATATATACATATATATATAAGCTTCTACATAAATATTTATAGCAGATTCAGTCATTATCACCAAGCACTGAAAATGCAAATGTCCACCAAATAAACATGTGAACATATCCATACAAGAGCTTCCATGGCGGCTCAGCAATACAGAACCACCTGCCAGTGTAGGAGAAGTGGGTTCAATCCCTGAGTCAGGAGGACTGCCTGAAGGAGGAAACGGCAACCTATACCAGTATCCCAGCCTGGAAGTTTCCATGGACAGAGAAGCCTGGCAGGCTACAGTCCATGGAGTCACAGAGAGTCAGACACGACTGAGCAACTAAACAATAACATATCCATACAATGGAATGCTATCAGTAATAAAAAGGTATGAACTTCTACACCTGATGATGATACAATACAGACGAATCTAAAAGCATTAGGCTAAATTAAATAAACCAAACTCAAATGCATACTGTATGATTCCATTTATATGACATTCTCAAACAGGCAATAGAGAGAGAAGAAATCCTATCAGTGGTTGCCAGGGACTGGGAATGAGGGGAGTGGGTTGACTACAAAGAAGAACAAGGAAACTGCTTGGGGTGATAGAAATATCTCATATGGTTGGTTGTGGTATTGGTTATAAGACCTGTACCTGTCAAAAATCACAGAACTATATAACTAAGTAGGGCAAACTATATAATATTATAAACTATACATCAATAAACCTGACTTTAAAAAGAAATCCAGTTCATGGGTACCACAGTGATTAATACAGTACTAGGTGCTTAGTAAACATGTCATAAATATTAGCTGCTATCACTATGCTTCATAGTAGAAGCAACCAGTATCAAATACTTCAGGAAGACAAATTTTAGATCTCTAAATTTGTATGTAAATAAAACATGGCATCTCAGATTTGTGATGGAAATATAATGTACCTGTATATCCTGTGCATATGTTTATTTCTAAAATTAGATATATATATCAAAGTCAGTATATATTTTAATATAGAGTTGTCACACCTGGGGGAACTGCCAACATTCATATTTGAACTATTAGCTGAGAAAGATTTCAACTGAATGAATTTATTAAATGCCAACTAAAGTTAAGACACTGTTTATTTCTTCAAGATGGAACTCATGAAAAGAATTTACTGTGTAAGCAAGCACTCTCTTCTTCCTTATTATTTTTTACCTCTTCTCCTTGACCTCAAATTTGAGAACTTTGAGTATATAAAAATACAGAACAGTCTAAAGTTTCATATCTAGGAAACCTGGGCTTAAAAAAAAAGGTATGGTTTGAATCTTTCTGGGTGAGCAGCTAACATGCTTCCATTCAGAGATGGAAGAAGAAAAGATCAAACCATTAAAATGACAAATGACCAAAATCACTCTTCTCTACTATTTTTATATAAAAATAAAAATTTAAAGACTGAGATTCAGTGTTAGACAAACCTTTCAGGGGGATAGCATTAGTTTTGTTGATGCTAACACCTCTCCAAGGGTAATGCTAGGTTCTGAGCAATGTGTAGCATACCCAAATGTGGGCTTCAATGTAAAACATGGTTAATTCTCTATTATCTGTCACTAGATTTGTTAAACCAAGGCTCCCTTCCCATTTCTGCACAGATTACCAGGACACATCCACAAGAATGTTCTCCTGGTCAAGTGTCTGTGTGTTTTCACAGGCACGTTGCAGGCGAAAGGACCACAACTGCGTCTGGCTTTGCTCCTTACTACATTCCTACCACTAAGCATTTCCCATGGGGATCCGGTGTGCCGTGGCCGCACACAGAGCCCTCCTCAGTGTGTGTGCATGTGCAGGCTGCCCTCAGGGACCCTGGGGACAGTCCTTTCAGTGGACACTGGTGACTGGCATGGCGTCCCAACCTGTGCTCCAGATAGGGATATGTGTGGTGCTTTGGAAAGCCCCAGGGCACAGGGGCAACCACTGTTGGTCACTGGTCAAGTCATAAGCTCCCTCCTCACGAAGCTGCAGAATAAAGAGTATATGATTGAGACCCTCCGCTGGGCGAAGTCCAAGTTCCCTGGCCACCAGAAGACACACATCTCTGAGAAGTGGGGATTTACTAAGTTTAATGTAGATGAATTTGAAGACATGGTGGCAGAAACGCGGCTCATCCCAGATGGCTGTGGGGTCAAATACATCCCTAATCGAGGCCCTCTGGACAAATGGTGGGCCCTGTACTCATGAGAGACTTGGTGCTGTCCCCTCCTTACTCATGCCCACTAATAAATCCTACTTTTCTGTCAAAAAAAGACAAGGACAAGGTCCAACACATAGCAGAAACTCAGAGACATGAGTAATAACCCAAGTACACACCCCACATCTACCTTATCCCTTCATCCACCAATAGACACTTATTTTGATCCATGATTCAATAGAGCTGAATTCATGTAACTATGTTAACCAGATTCTATGTAGGCACTACTTTGGGTGTTAGATTTTCCTTTCTTGTCAAAAATAACCAAGATTTGACTACAATTATATTCTTTATGATGCTCCCAGGTAGTAAGCTAACTGCAATCTCAAGTTTCGTATCATATGAAATTGTATCTCTTACAATTTAAAATTCAGCATTGCAGACAATATATCTTCTACCTCAGTGGATTGTAACCAGGGATGCACTCCAGATTACCTAGTTTGTGAAGACACACGCCTGCTCCCAGAAGCAGAACCAGCGGTACGGGCGGAGCGCAGGCTGCTGAGAACCACGGCTCCGGGGCCATGCAGCCCCAGACCCAGTGCATTCAGTGCTCTTCACCCAGCAGCGGCTCCGAAGGACGGTCACCCTACTACTCAGCAATCTCCAAGTGCTGTGGAGAAGAACTCTTCTGTTTGTTAATCTGAGATTAGAGTGCGACTCCAGTTCCTCCTGTGCTACTCTTCAGGTAAAAGTAACATCACGGGAAAACAACATCTCAACAACGTGCTAACTGTCCCTTTCTCTACCACCATCAACTTTCAATTCACCTTTCACTACTGTCAGAGAAATCTTCCTAAAGAACAACTCTGTGAGTGATGTGATGATCACTCATGGCTGAAAAACCACCTTTGATTCCCTACAGGAAGAAAGCTGGACTACCTATCCCGGTGTTCAAAGTTCTCACACTGTGACCTCAATCACCTGTTTCCGGCCCTGTCTTCCTCTCTCTCCACCTCCCTACTGTCTCTCATGGAGCTCTTCTTCTCTCTGCCCTTCCCTCCCTCTGGCCTCCCCCTCTCCCTTCACTCACACACACACTCTCCAGCCTTACTGAAACCTTTTGGATTGCTCCATTCCTGTTTGCCTTCTCTGGGCTTGGAAAGCACTTGCCTTACTTCCTACCCTTTCCCTTATCTCTGCCTACTCATCCATCCTTCACAGTCTCAGCTCAAATGCCTTCTCTGCATGAAGGTTCCCCCGTGTTGCTCCACTTACAATTATTATTACAAGAACTGACCACGAGGCTGAAAGAGAACTTGAGAGATCCTTTTTTCAGTCCAGTGGTTTTTAAACTTTTCTGTTAAGTAGCTGAATTCTTATAAAACTCTTCAAGGAACCTTACTACTGAATTTGTCTTCAGTGTTTTAAGAAAACCTGTGATTCTGATACAATCCAGTCTCATTTAAAAATAGGAAAGGCGGTCTCTGGGGTCACAAAGAGTCGGACATGACTGAGCACACACATACATAAAGGAGGGCTACAGAAAGAAGTGACTTGACCAATGTCAAGTTAGTAACAGATGTGAGGCACTCTTAGGCACTCATCCATTTAGCAAATATTCACTAAGCACCTACTATGTGCACTGCTCCAGGTCTTTTTTATACAGCAGTGAAGAAAGACACCTGGTTGATAAATGATTTCCACTCACACGGTGTGTACATTCTAGCTAGGAAAAGAGAAATGTTATGAACTAAATATACAGTATGGTGATTATAAATAAAAGATACAAATAAAATGTATAGTATGTTAGTGATAAGGACAAATAAGAAAGTAATAAAACAGCAAAGAGAAGAATATGACAGTTTAGACAGCTAGCGAAGAAAATTTTGCCTTTGCCAGATCACTTCTAAGTAGAGACCTCTAGCCATATCCAAGGAAGAACATTCCAGGCAGAAAAAAGCCCACGCGAAGACAAACAGGGAGCTAGCCTGATATGTTTTAGGAAACCACGAAGGCCAGTGTGAGAAAATAAGGAAGAGAGTAATAAGAGGAAGAGTACTAGAAACTAAGGGAGAGCCTCACTGTTTATGGACTTTAGCTGGAGAGTTTTGAGTAGCTGAGTCATAAGACTTGAGTGCTGCATTGAAAAAAGACTGCAAACGACCAGGTATGGAAGAAAGAGAAGCTTATGCAATAGCAGAAAAGATGACAATGACTTAGGGGAGGCAGAAGAGGAAGATATGATTAAATTATGGGTATGTTTCTACAGAATATCCAGTAAGATTTTTTAATGGACTAATGGACAAACGTGGGCTGTTGGGGGTGGAGGACAGGGAAGGCTTCAAAATTCATTTGGCACCTGGAAGACTGCAGCTGCCAAAACTGATAGCTTTGGAGTAAGGGAGTATCAGGAGTTACTGAACACAAAAAGGTGAATACAGATGGCGACGATTTGGGGTAGGAGATCAGGAGTCATGAAACACACAGAGTTTAAGAAGCTTATTAGCTATCCAAGTAAAAATGTCAAAACAGGTATACTGTCATGGAGTTGAATACAGTCCTGGAGCCTGGGGTAGAGGTCTGGGTTAGGTATATAAATTTGGGAGTCATTAACATCTATGATATGAACTACAGATGTAAAAGGTAACAATGACAGACTCTGGGACACTGTACTCTTCAGAAGCAGGGGAGATGAGGGGGAACTCACGAAGGCTTTTTGAAAAGGAGTACACAGAAATGCAGCAGGAAAATAAGGCAAATGTGACATCTGAGTAGCAGCATTTCCAGGAGGAAGAAACTGTGCCAAAGGCTGACAACAGATCAAACATGATGAGATCTGAGAAGAAAATGACATGCAACACAGACATGACTGCTGATTGTGAAAGAATTTTCATGGTGTGATAGAGGTTAAAAAAAAAAAAAGCAAAATATCAGATGAGAGACAGTTTAGCAGAGAATGAGAGGTGAGAAACTAAAGACAGAAAGTAATTTTGTTGGGAACAGGTCACGAAAAGATTTTAGGGGTGATAGGGACTGCTGTTTAAGAAAAGCAGTGCTTTTCCCGTTGCCTAGAACATTCCATTTTGTGTTGTAGTTAAGTCTGTACAACTCTGTGTCTCCACTCATAAACCAGTTACCCACGGGAGGGCAGGAACTGTATCACACAGCTTCTACAGCCAATTGCGGCTGTGAATAGCAAGTTCCTTCACACCACCGCAGGATTTCAGTTTTTCTTTTTTGTAAAATACTGGGAGAATCTAGAGATCTGATCATTTTGAAGATCTATTTTAGTTCTGACATTTTATTGTTCCACAGCCTCTCCAAGTCCTCTAAATAGTGTTTGAGGAACTGAAAACAAAAATCACATTAAGGCTACGTTTAAAAGAAGTTTCCTCATCAAATTTTTACATAGCTTACTGAAAGTAATACACAAAACTATCAGATATTCAGAACAACCTGGAAACTTTATAATGTCCTCCAAAAATTCAATTTCACTTATTACACTTTACTAATACAAGGTTTTTTTAAAAAAAAAAGAAGAGTGAAAGTCACTCAGTCGTGTCCGATTCTTTGCGACCCCATGGACTATACAGTCCATGGAATTCTCTGGCTAGAATACTGGAGTGAGTAGCATTTCCCTTCTCCAGGGGATCTTCTCAACCCAGGGAATGAACCCAGGTCTCCCACATTGCAGGCGGATTCTTTACCAGCTGAGCCACAAGGGAAGCCAAATCTATACTAATATTCTAGAAACCTTTTTTTATCTTATAGTAGTAGGGTATTTAAGCAAATAGTCTTCTTACACAAGTCTAAAACAGTTCATCTTAAAATATGCCAAAACTCCATGCTCTTAAAAAAAGACAACTATCTTTTCAAAAAATTACCTAATTAATTCAATTTGGGTCTCAGGTGTGGGATCTTTGTTGCAGCCCACAGGCTTAGTGGCCCTGCAGCACACAGGATCCTAGTTTCCCCATCAGGGACCAAACCTGTGTCCCATCATTGGAAGGCAAATTCTTAACCTCATCTATGACTATGCCACCTCCCAATGTTCACCCTATAATTCAGTTTTGCTGAACTTATTAATTCAGATCATGTCATGTTTTCTCACCTCACATTTGCAGGGACTACCAGGGAAGTCCCTGACAACTATCTGTTGCCATCAGTAAATTTAAGACAGTATGACAGAGGTCAAGCCTCTTATTTTAACTAGCCTGATTTAGACTATGTCTATTTTTATTTGATATTTATTATTTATCTATGAAACAAATTAAAGGTCCTACTTACAACGAGATTAATAAAAAGTATTATGGCTTTCTTACAAATAAATGGACTCTATAAATTCATCACTGTTTGTGGACCGATGACTTATTTGGTTTGACTTTTTGCTACAGGCCTGAATCACACATACAATGCTTAGCCCTGAACATTAAAACCGAGCAACATGAAAAGGATTACCTTGCTATTATTTTTGCTCTTTAATAAAAAGAAAAGCCAAATAGAAAAGTAGGGGAATTTTAGGATATGTTAAAGAAACAAGAACTTCAATTTCTCTTAATTACACTGCTGGTCAAAATAGAGACATGGAAGAAATTAACATTAGCAACTAACTATGTAAATCCACAAAAAAAATGACTTAAACTGCTTATTATAGTGCCAGGACACAAAATGTGTTCTCAAATACCTATCAAAAAAGGGAGAACAAACACACATACTAATAGTACATCCATACTAAGCAATAAAATGAAATTAACTATGGATAAATACAACTTGGATGACACTTAAAAGCATTATGTTGAGTGAAAAAAAGAAGCCAGTGTCAGAAGGTTACATACTATAAGATTCCATTCACATGACACTCTTGAAGAGACACAACTATCATGATGGAGAACAGGTCAATGGCTGAAGGGGATGGACTGGGGAAGGGGTGACTGACCATAGAAGCCGAGCATGAAGGAGTTCTGAGGGTGATGGAACTGTTCTGTAACCTGATTATGGTGGTGGCTACACAAATTTATACTTGTATTAAAGTTCACAGAATTGTATAGCAAAAAATATCAATTTTATTTCCTCAGTTAAAAAATGAAACAAAAATTACTTTTAATTCCAATACTCCAAAAACTCATTACTCCAGTCCATAATCATTAGAAAACATCAAAATCAAATTGAGAGGCAGTCTACAAAACATATGACCAGTACTCTTTGAGGTGTCATGGTCAAAAAGGACAAGGAACCATCATAGATTTGAAAGGAGACAATGACAACTAAATGCAATATGTGTATCCTGGGTGGATCTTAAGACAGAAAAAGGACATTAGTGGAAAAACTATAAAAATCCTACTGAGGTCTACATTTAATTAACGGCATTGTACCAATGCTAATTTTTAAATTTTGATCATTGTATTAGTGCTCGCTTCGGCAGCACATATACTAAATTTTGATCATTGTATTGTCACTGTGTAAGGTGTTCACAGTAGTGTAGGACGGATTAAAAAATACACAGGAAAAAAAAAATACACAGGAACTCTCTATACTTTTACTGCTATTCTTCCATGAGCCTAAAATCATTTCAAAATAAGTTAAATGAAGAATCTTTAAGAAAAACGTTAGCAATAATTTCATAAAGCAAAAATACATTTCTATTTCAAAAACAAATCAATGCCATCCTGCATATTTTGATTACTTCAGCATAAGTTTGATTACCTAATGTAGGTCATACCCACACTAAGAGCATACATGTTCTCTGAATGACAGAAAATAGATTCTATGGTAAATTATATGACTTATCAGTTGTGCCCACCTTCAGGGTATACATTTATAACTAAAAATTCTATCAACATTCGATTTCCTAATTGAAGAATGGAGTTCTTTCCAGAAATTCCCCCAAGATCCAGCAGCCAGGACACGGTGCTTTTACCACTGGGACCCAGGTTCAGTACCTAGTTAGGGAAATAAGATCCCACATTGTGACAATGTGTTGCAAGGCACAGCAAAAAAAAAAAAAAAAAAGAAGAAGTCCTTCTTAAGGAATCTCTCATAAATTCTACCTCTTAATATTCTTATTAAAAAAACAAAAAAATTCAATGGCCTACCAACACCCACAGAATAAATTCCAATACAAGATATTTCTGCATTTTGACTTTGGTCTACCATATTACAGCCTCACCTATGACTATGCCACCTCCCAATGTTCACCCTATAATTCAGTTTTGCTGAACTTATTAATTCAGATCATGTCATGTTTTCTCACCTCACATTTGCTGGCCTTCTCCACCCAGGAAATCTCTTGCAAAACCCTTCTCTCCTCCACCATTGGAAGGAAGAACTGATCACTTCCTCCTTGTGCTCCCACAGCATTTTGTAAGTGATCTAATAGATAAACAAATCACATTGCTTACCCATTCGTACATAAATTTATGCAAGGTTACCATGCACAAAGCGTTCTAGGTTTGAGGGACCTCAAGGTGAATTGATTTCCTTTATAATTCCTCCCGCCTACTCTACTGGAATTTCTGGTGAAGACATTGTTTTTGTTTTTAACCATTTATTTACATGTCTCACTGGTCACTTATTTCAGCCAAATAGCATTCCTGACTCACAACAGTGTTTAATAAATATTTGTTGAAAGAAAACATTTGAAGGTTCAAGTAAACACTGGTTCAATGATAAATCTGCTTTTTCTTTTCCACACAATCCACGCCATTTTCAGGTCATTTCTGCAAGTCAAAATCACACAAAAAGCAAGACCCCTTTCTCCCTTTCCCGAACAGTCCAATTCCTATGAATAAGTTGGTTAAGCTGGCTCTGGCAGCCCGATTTAATGGACAAGCCCATAGCAGCAAAGCTCTGTGTTCGTTAACAGAGAACAACTTCTAGATGAGTCCCCGTGCTTACACCTGAATACCTCATCATGTTAACAGTCTACAAATAAAATTAGAGACAGAGAACAAAGGAGGAGACACCCAACAGATTTGGACCGATTAGCCAAACATGGCCTTTCTTTCGACTTCTAGGTCTTCTGTTTCTTTCAGGCTTTTACTTACACAGCCTCCTGTCAACAAACTTCTCAAATTATAAATAAGTTAGTAAACGTTTCAGTAAAAGGAATATTCAAATAAAATATTTAGACTGAAGGCTTTATTCATGTTTCACAACACCATTCAGATGAATAGTTAATGCCTTTTTTGCGCTGATAATTTAATATCAACGCAAAGGACACACTTTAGCTACAGCAAACTGCTCTGCTACTCTTCTTCCACACTTGAAACCATACCACTGGTATAAATGAAACCTGAAAATTTTAAGAGTATTTCAGATTTATCATCATTTTATGAAATATTTCTTTAATGTTCTCAAAGTTCTATCTTCAGGTCTCATTCATGTACCACACAGACTGTTCCATCCAACCTGACAACTCCATTCCAGTGTCTGACTGACAAATGTAACATGCCCAAACCCGAATTCCTGACCACCCCTCCAAAATGTACTGTAGCCAGTTTTCTCCAGTCCTCTTGGTGGCTACTTAACGCTTCTAGCTGCTCAGATCAAAAAGCTTGGCTCTTTCTCGACTGTCATAGACCTACATCCAATCTGAAAGAAAATACTATTAGTTCAGTTTTCAACGTAGAACCCTATCACCACTGAACTTCACTGTTACTGTCATCTCTTACCTGCACCACTGTAGTCCAAGTGACCTGATGTATCATTTTAAATGGATTATTTCTTATTTTCTCTACAATCTACTCTCAAAGCAGCAATCAGAAGTAATCCATTTAAAAAGATACATCCAGATCATATTACTCTCCTGTTTCAAAGCCCTCCTATAGCTACTGTTTTCACAAAAAAATAAGTCACCATTAAAGTCTTCACAAACTGTTTACAGGGCTTCCCTGGTGGCTCAGTGGTAAAGAATCCACCTGCAATGCAGGGGTTTCGGGTTCAATCCCTAGTACAGCAAGAAAACATGTAGTTAATACAGAAAATAAATTATCTCAAGTAGCTAAGTGTAGTAACAAATAGATTAAATAGAATATGATATTTTGAAAAAGATATCTGATGCAAACTGTTCTATACAGAAGAGATAAACAAGGTCCTACTGTATAGCACAGGAAACTATATTCAAGATCCTGGGATAAACCATAATGGAAAAGAATATGAAAAAGAATGCATGTATGAGTATCACTGAGTCACTTTACTGAACAGCAGAAATTAACACAATGTTGTAAATAAACTATACTTTAATAAAATAAATTTTTTAAAAAGATATGATACTATATACCAACTTAGGTTATAATAAAAATGGCATCAACAGAAACATTAAATTCGGTTTAGTCTGGAGGGAAAAACCCACATACAGGAAGAGTGTTCATTAGACAGTATTAGCTAATAATTTCAAACTACTGATAATCATTTTTCTAAAAAGAGCCTATACCATATTATTCCAATTTAAAAAGGAGCAGAAGAAAATATAAGCATTTATATAACTATCCGGGGCAGGCATGCTAAGTCACTTTAGTCATGTCTGACTCTTTGTGACCCTATGAGCCAAAGGCCACCAGGCTCCTCTATCTGTGGGATTCTCCAGGCAAGAATGCTGAAGTGGGTTGCCACACCCTCCTCCAGGGGATCTTCTTGACCCAGGGATCAAACCCACGTCCTCTGTGTTTCCTGTTTTAGGAGGCGAGTTCTTTATCACTACTGCCACATCTTTCTATGTGACACAAAGAGCAGGAAAAAAAAAAAAGATAAGGAAAAGAATGGCACTTGACTACCTAAAAATCTAAAAGCACCATAACCAAACGTAAGGCAAAGGATTAACTAGGGGAAAATATGACAACATTTTAAAAACAAAAAATAAGTAAATAAAACTTAGTCTAAGGTTTGGCTTACTCTGGCAAACTAATGTGTTGAAACTCAACAAATGCTTTACAAAAAATAAAGTTGTTGCTCCATTCAAAAAGCCAACTAGAAATCTTAGTCAATATAATGTGGGTGTGTAAGAAAAACAATAAAATATGAAACTGCAACAGTGGGATTATTCTCAAAGAAAACAGCTTTGTCTCTTCAAAGGTTGACCAATGAACATCCAATTCTGTTTTAAATTAAAATAAAATGTTTAAAAAAGATTCATGCATTTAACTTTATGCAAATTGTACCTCACAAGGAAAAAAGTAAACAAATATTGAAACTATAGTCAGTGATAATGATACTAAAGAATCTAGATGTAAATGCACTAATGTCTGCAATTCACTTTAGATAGAAGGACAAAGGTGTGGTAAAACAAATATAGAAAGTTAATGCTAAAAGCTAGAAGGTGAGTATATGAGTGCTCATCATAAAACTTCGGCTTTGCTACATGTTTAAAAACTTTTATAATAAAATGAGGAAAGAAAAAACTATTATTGATAGACTCAAACACTCTAATAGAAAAATGAACATTGGGCATGAAGAGGCACTTCACAGAATGTGGCCAAACACAAGAGAAGATGTTCAAAGATGTTCATTCTCACAACCTCAGAGCAGAGAAACAATAGCATTTCCCACCTATTAGCAAAGAGTAAAATGAATAGAGAAAGTATAAGAGAAATAAATGGTCTCATACATTCATCAGTGTTCAGTTCAGTTCAGTTCACTCAGTCGTGTCCGACTCTTTGCGACCCCATGAATCGCAGCACGCCAGGCCTCCCTGTCCATCACCAACTCCCGGAGTTTACTCAAACTCATGTCCATCGAGTCGGTGATGCCATCCAACCATCTCATCCTCTGTCGTCCCCGTCTCCTCTTGCCCCCAATTCCTCCCAGCATCAGAGTCTTTTCCAATGAGTCAGTTCTTTGCATCAGATGGTCAAAGTATTGGAGTTTCAGCTTCAGCATCAGTCCTTCCAATGAACACCCAGGACTTATCTCCTTTAGGATGGACTGGTCGGATCTCCTTGCAGTCTAAGGGACTCTCAAGAGTCTTCTCCAACACCACAGTTCAAAAGCATCAATTTTTTGGTGCTCAGCTTTCTTCACAGTCCAACTCTCACATCCATACATGACCACTGGAAAAACCATAGCCTTGACTAGACAGACCTTTGTTGGCAAAGCAATGTCTCTGCTTTTTAATATGTTATCTAGGTTGGTCATAACTTTCCTTCCCAGGAGTAAGCGTCTTTTAATTTCATGGCTGCAATCACCATCTGCAGTGATTTTGGAGCCCAGAAAAATAAAGTCAGCCACTGTTTCCACTGTTTCCCCATCTATTTGTCATGAAGTCATGGGACCAGATGCCATGATCTTTGTTTTCTGTATGTTGAGCTTTAAGCCAACTTTCTCACTCTCTTCTTTCACTTTTATCAAGAGGCTTTTTAGTTCCTCTTCACTTTCTGCCATAAGGGTGGTGTCATCTGTATATCTGAGGTTATTGATATTTCTCCCGGCAATCTTGATTCCATCAGTGTACAAGAATATAACTCCAGAAGGCAACTTCACAACCAAAAGGACTTCATGTATTTTTTCAGTCCCAGTAATTTATTCTAACAAATAAGGTATGCAAAGATTAGAGAAATTCAGTTCCATTGTTCAAAACAGTAAAAAACTGGAAATAAACTGTTACAGAAATTAGGTGTTACAGAAATCATATTTCATTATATGGAGCATACTATATTATTGAACTGTTAAAGAATGATTATCAGTATAAAATAACATACCAATAAAAAAATCTCCCTTGCTCCTTGGAAGAAAAGCTATGACCAACCAGTATATTAAAAAGCAGAGACATTATTTTGCCAACAAAGGTCCATCTAGTCAAGGCTACAGTTCTTCCAGTGGTCATGTATGGACATGACAGTTGGACTATAAAGAAAGCTGAGTGCTGAAAAATTGATGCTTTTGAACTGTGGTGTTGGAGAAGAGTCTTGAGAGTCCCTTGGTCTGCAAGGAGATCCAACCAGTCCATCCTAGAGGAAATCAGTCCTGGATATTCACTGGAAGGACTGAGGCTGAAGCTGAAACTCCAATACTCTGGCCACCTGACACGAAGAACTGACTCATTGGAAAAGACCCTGATGCTGGGAAAGACTGAAGGCAGGAGGAGAGGGGACGACAGAGGATGAGATGGTTGGATGGCATCACCGACTCGATGGACATGAGTTTGAGTAAGCTGCGGGAATTGGTGATGGACAGGGAAACCTGGCATGCTACAGTCCATGGGGTCGCAAAGAGTCAGACACGACTAAAGTGAACTGACTGAAAAAATCTCCACTATATATGTAAGTGAAATATATGTTAGAAAATAGTGTGTATCACTGCACAATCAATATTTATACATATATGGTCCGCATTTCACTTGATCTTAGCCAAAAGGCCGAGAAGCGATATGGTCCACATTTCAGTATCCAAAGTAATGATCAACTGAAAGCTTACAGTACATATGCTAGTTAGTAAAATTCCTATGATTTGCATTATTTGCCTGTGCTATTTGGCATTTAAGCAGCTTCCACGTGGTGAGCACTCTTCTGCAGACTCAGGACATAGTCAGTTCACTTGTGGAGTCAAGTAAACAATTCGGACACAGTCCCTGCCCACATATGAAGGAAAGCAACAAAGCAACGTAAAGGGTGACCAAGGAAACCTTAGATAAGGGAAGGCCTCTCAGAAAATGTGACAGCTGCTCTGAGACCTAATGATAAGGTGGCAGGCAGGTAAAAGCGGGAGGCTGGGGCAGAATATTATCAGCAGAGGAAGTTGTAGGAGCAAAGTAACAAGAGGAAGCGCCAAGGCCCTCAGAGAGCAGGGAGGAGAGAAGTATGCAAAGTGGCTGGAGAAATACAGACGCTAAACAAGTATCATCCTTGCAATCAGGAAAAAAGATCAAGCTAGTTTCATCCTAAAAAACAAAAACACCTCTACCACTACCCCAACCACACAGGTGGACAAAATTACAAAAAGCTTTCCTTGCTGAGGGCTTGACAAGTACTGTGCTAAGTCGCTTCAGTCCTGCCCATCTTTTTGCAACCTCACGGACTGCAGGCCACCAGGCTCCTCTGTCCATGGGATTCTCCAGGCAAGAATACTGGAGTGGGTTGACATGCCCTCCTCCAGGGGCATCTTTCCAACCTGGGGAGAGGAATCTTTCCAATCCAGGGATTGAACCTCTTAAGGCTTCTACACTGGCAGATGGGTTCTTCATCACTAGCACCACCTGGGAAGCTTAACATAAATATCTCATTTAATAGCTCATGATAGAGCTATTCAAAAGCATTCAGTGGGAGAAAATAATAGCAAATGAAACAAATGACAAAGGATTAATCTCCAAAATATACAAGCAGCTCAAACAACCTAATCAAAAAATGGGCAGAAGACCTATACAGACATTTTCCAAAAGAAGACATACAGATGACTAATAAACACATGAAAAGATGCTCAACATTGCTCATTATTCAGTTCAGTTCAGTCGCTCAGTCGCGTCCGACTCTTTGCGACCCCAGAAATCACAGCACGCCAGGCCTCCCTGTCCATCACCAACTCCCAGAGGATACTCAAACTCACATCCATCAAGTCGGGGATGCCATCCAGCCATCTCATCCTCTGTCATTCCCTTCTCCTCCTGCCCCCAATCCCTCCTAGCATATATTATTAGAGAAATACAAATCAAAACCACAATATCATCTCATACCTGTCAGAATGGCCATCATCAAAAAGTCTACAGACAATAAAGGCTGGAGAGGGTGTGGAGAAAAGGGAACCCTCTTGCACTGCTGGTGGGAATACAAACTGATACAACCACTATGGAAAACAGTATGGAGATTCCTTTAAAAACCAGGAATAAAACTACCATATGACCCAGAAATCCCACTACTGGGCTTACACCCTGAGGAAACCATAAATGAAAAAGACACATGTACCCCAATGCTCACCGCAGCACTACTGACAATAGCCAGGACACGGAAGCAACCTAGATGTCCATCAACAGATAGACGGATAAAGAAGATATGGTACATAAACACTACGGAATCTTACCCAGCTGTAACAAGAAACACATTTGAGTCAGTTTCAATGAGGATGAACCCAAAGGCTATTACCCAAAGTGAAGTAAGTCAGAGAGAGAAAGACAAATATCACATACTGGCACATACATATGGAATCTAGAAGGAAGGCACTGATGACCCTATTTGCAGGGCAGCACAGGAGATGCAAATATAAAAGACGGCCTTTGGGACAAAGTCGGGGGAGGAGAGGGTGGGATGATTTGAGAGAGTAGCTCTGAAACATATAAATTACCATATGTAAAAATAGATAGCCAGTGGGAACTCCTGTATGATGCAAGGAACGCAAAGTCGATGCTCGGTGACAACCTAGAGGGGTGGGATGGGCAGGGAGGTGGGAGGGAGGCTCCAGGGGGAGGGGACACGTGTATATCTATGGCTGATTCATGTTGATGTCTGGGAGAAACCAGCACAACACTATAAAGTAATTATCGATCACAATATTGTAAGGTAATTATCATCTAATTAAAAGTAAAATAATTTTTTTTTTAAAAAAAGCATTCAGAACATATCAAAGTATCAATAGAACATTCCTGGGACCACAATTCTCCAAAGCCAGTCCACAGAACAGATGTATGAGAATTATCCAAAGACACAAATATAACATATACACACTTACACTTCTGAGTCCTACTCCTAAGATTCAAACTAGTAGCTCACAAGTGAAGCCAAGATTCTCTATTTTTTACTGCCCAGATGATCAGAAATTAGTATAGTGACAAACAGACCTTTGTACCTCAGCAGGCAAACCTGGCTGCACCTGCGTATACACAGTCCCACAACTCTGTACCTAGATTAAGTCAGTGGGGTCACATTGGGACTCAGTAGATTCTATTCAGAGAATCAGCAAGGTGTGTGATATATTTTTCAACTATTTCACAGATGTAAAGAAAATTTTTATTTTAATTCAAGCTTTCTTTAAAAAAAAAAAAAAAAACTCCGTTATTTGACATCCCAACTGCCACATACAGCTCAATCCCTTCTAACATCATTTCTCAGGCCCTTCACTGCCAGCCTTCCTCAAAGATTTGCCTAACTCCACTTCATTTCCCACTCATTCCAGTCTATGTAGCCTAATCCTGCCCCTGCTGAGCCACTAAACCTGCTCTAACTAAAGGCGATGACCACACTGGGCTAAATCCAACAAACACTTTCAGAACCTGCTGTGCTGGACCAACACACGCTCCTTCCTGGTTTCCCCCAGCGCTGCACTCCTTCTCCTGTCTGCTCCGCCCACCTCCTCCACCTGACTGAACATTGGGGGTCCTAAAGGCTCTGCGGAAAAGCCTCTTCTCACTCCAGACTCTCCCTGGGCGAAGACATCCACTTCTAGGATTTCAACTACAGGGTCAGGGCATAAAGGTGAAACTCACCCCTGCTCAGTTACCCTTCACAATCCCCTTAAATCCACCCTTTAGGTACATTTTACCACACTAAAAGGCCACGTGCGTGCATCTGACTCATTGAGACCCATGGACTGCAGTCCGCCAGGCTCCTCTGTCCATGGGATTCTCCAGGCAAGAATACTGGAGTGGGGCGCCACGCCCTCCTCCGGGGGATCTTCCTGACTCAGGGATCGAACCCATGTCTCTTATGTCTCCTGCACGGACAGGCAGGTTCTTTACCACTAGCACCACCTAACAGGCCACAATGGCAACCAATACATCATCTCTGTAAACATAACTGAAGCACTTTTCCTTCTCACATTCAAACACCAGATTAACAAGGTAATTTACAGTTAAAGGGCACACTGTATGAAAAGACACAATTTTTCCCCTTACTTTCACTCCATTTTACCTCCATAAGCCATGGCTTGAAACACAACAATGTCTGCCCACTCTAAGATAAAACTCAAAATCGTTACCATGCCTTGTATCAGTGGTCCACAACCCTTTTGGAACCAGCGACCAATTTCGTGGAAGAGAGTTTTTCCACAGACCAGGGGCAGGGGGATGGTTTAGGGATGATTCAAGAGCATTACATTTATTGTGCACTTTGTGCAGGCGTGTGTGCTCAGTCCCTCTAGCCTTGTCTGACTCTGCGACCGCACGGACTGTGGCCCACCCGGCTCCTCTGTCCATGGAATTCTCCTGGCAAGAATACTAGAGAAGGGTGCCATGACCTCCAGGGGATCTTTCTGACTCAGGGATCGAACCCACGTCTCCTGCATCTCACGCACCACAGGCAGTTTCTTTACCACTGAGCCACGGGGGAGCCCATTGTGCTTCTAATCTAATGCTGCCGCTGATCTGACAAGAGGTTCTGGTTGGCGTCCTGGAGGCTGGGGACCCCTGTCTTCTATAATTTGATAATTGCCTTCCTCATCTCCCATCACATTCCACTACATTAAAGCCCTCAGGGCCTTCTTCCATTTCCCAAAGCACATCCTTTCTTTCCTGCTTTGTAGTATTTGTATAATGCTACTCCCTCAGCCTCCCATCACTTTCCATCCTCCTCTTTCTCCTAGCCAAAGGTTACCCATCCTTCAGTGTCATTTCCTGAGGGAAGCCTTTTCAATACAGCCACTTTCCACCCACTGTTAGCTGTCTCCCAGTTATGTACCTAACACTCAAACACTTTTCACTTGTTTGATCAAAGTCTGTCTTTCCCCCTAAGATGCAGGAGCTACATGAGGACCTTATCTGCTTTTTTCATTGCTATATCCCAGGCACCTGAACACTGACTGAATCAGTAACTTCAATCTCATTACATTTGCTTTTCACTCTCTTACAAGTTGCATGTGTGTGCATAAGCTCAGTTGTGTCTGACTCTTTGCAACCCTATGGACTGCAGCCTGCCAGGCTCCTCTGTCCATGGAATTTTCCAGGCAAGAATACTGGAGTGGGTTGCTACTTCCTACTCCAGTGGATCTTCCCAACCCAGGGATCGAACACCACATGTCTTGGGTGTCCTGCATTGGCAGGTAGATTCTTTACCACTAGGGCCACCTGGGAAGCTCCTACAAGTTGCATATAAAAATACAAATTCAGATTTACCTTTTCAAAAAAATATATGGTAAAATTAATCACTGAAATGTACAGTTCGGGAGTAGCAAGTATATTTATATTGTTTGTCAAGCAATCTCCAGAATTCATTTTATCTAGCAAAACTAGAAGTCTGTATCCACTAAACAACTCCCCATCCTCCCTCCCTCCAGTCCCTGGCAATCAACATTCTACTGCTTTCTCTATGATTCTGACTACTTGAGGTACCACAGGTAAGTATTTGTTTTTTGGGGACTGGTTCATTTCAATTAGAATAATACCCTCCAGATTCACCCATGTCATAACATGTGTTAGAAATTCCCTCCTCCTTAAGGCTGAAAAACATTCCACAATAAGTGTATGCCACATTTTGTTTATCCACTTATCCATTCATGGACACTTGGGTTACTTCTACCTTTTCACTATTATGAATAATGTTGCTAAGAACATACCCATACACAGTATCTCTTTGAGATTGCTTTTAATTCTTTGGGGATAACCTAGAAACAGAATTGCTGGATCATTTGGTAATTCTATTTCTAATTTTTTGAAAAACCACCAAATTGTTTTCCACAGTGGCTGTACCATTTTACATTTCCATGAACAGTACACAAGGGCTCCAATTTCTCCACGTCCTCACTAACTTGTTATTTAGGGTTTTGTTTCTTGGCGTTTCTTGATAGTCGCCATCCTAATGAGTGCAGGTGGAAGGCTTGCTTTTTTCGGGGGGGGGCTGTGCTGGGTCTTCACTGCTGCACGTGGACTTTTCTCTAGTTGCAGCGAGCAGGGGCTTCTCACTGCAGGTGCTTCTTTTCTTACGGAGTACAGGCTCTAGGGCGCAGGGGCTTCACTAGTTGCAGCTCGTGAGCTCAGAAGTTGCGGTTCCAAGCTCTAAAACACAGGCTCAACAGTTGTGGCACGCATGCTTAGCTGCTCCGAGGCATGTGGAATCTTCCCAGATCAGGGATCGAACCAGTGTCTCCCGCACTGGCAGGCAGGTTCTTTACCACCGAGCCACCAGGGAAGCCCTAGATTTGCTTTTACATAAATTTTATGTGCTTTCTTTCTCCTACAAACATGCGCTAAAAACCCTCTAAAATATGCTCCATGAACTAGCAAAAGACAATTCCAAAAGGTCTTGAAAGTAATTCAGTTCAGTCGCTCAGTCGTGTCCAACTCTTTGAGACCCCGTGGACGGCAGCACGGCAGGCTTCCCTGTCCATCACCAACTCCCGGAGCCTGCTCAAGCTCATGTTCATCGAGCCAGTGATGCCATCCAACCATCTCATCCTCTGTCAACCCCTTCTCCTCCCGTCTTCAATCTTTCCCAGCATCAGGGTCTTTTCCAATGAGTCAGATCTTCGTATCAGGTGGCCAAAGTATTGGAGTTTCAGCTTCAGCATCAGTCCTTCCAAGGAATATTCAGAACTGATTTCCTCTAGGATGGACTGGTAGGATCTCCTTGCAGTTCAAGGGACTCTCAAGAATCTTCTCCAACACCACAGTTCAAAAAGCATCAACTCTTCTGAGCTTTCTTTATTGAAAGTAGAAAAGAAGAAATAGTCTTTTAAGGCAGGATTTAAGGGACAATAAAACTGTAAAACTCATGTGAAATGGCCAAAAAGGAGAAAAAATAATGGGAAGGCATTCCCATTCATATGTGAAATTTCCAAATGCCAACTGCCTGCATGACCTTCTGAATTCCTTAAGCTGATGTTCAGCCTTCTATTAGAATGCTTCCCTTCCCCCCCACCTGCTACCTGTGTGCTGGGACAGTCCTTTCCTGTGATATTCTTCCTTCCTATTCTCAGCTCTGCCCAGCTACTGGGTCAGTGCCTGCCTCACACATGGGATGACTGAGTGGCAGGGCTCTGTCCTTCCCAAGTGGCAGAGTCACTGGGTTCCTTGGCATTGGAGGGTATCAGTGATAAGCACAGATGGTAGGAGAGCTGGAGCAAAACAAATCCCATTACAACCTTGAAAACTTGAATTAAGTGCCTAATTAAATTTGGAAACATAAAAAGCTTCACACAAAGTAATACATCAATACATCCTAAATTGGAAATATATCCTGGTCTTGGGATTCCTTGTGTCTAAGGAGTCCAAAAGAAACCTTAATTAAGCAGTAAAGAACTTGCCTGCCAATGCAGGAGATCCAGGTTCAATCCCTTGGTTGAGAAGATTCCCTGGAGAAAGAAATGGCAACCCGCTCCAGCATTCTTGCCTGGAAAATTCCATGGACAGAGGAGCCTGAACGGCTGCAGTCCATGGGGTTGCAGAAGAGTTGGACACGACTTAGTCACTAAACAACAAAGATTTCAGACTATCTAAAAGACTCTCTGGACCTAGAAGTCACTAGCTAAGTACCTCCCCAGAGATCTAAAATAAAGCAAAAAAAGAGTTTCAAAACAAAGGTATCTATTTAATAGTGAACAGTTTGCATTCAAAAATAAAAGACATGTTAAGATTTATAAAGACACACCCAGCAAACATGCAAAACTTATGAAACAGTTGTTATTGCTTCATCAAAATTTAAGTCATCGATGCTGGAATTATTTTTCAAAGAACAAAATGTTTTATACTTACAGTTATGAAAATGAACCCATGTGTAAAAACTAAGTGTGCTAGTCACTCACTCCGTCCGACTCTGAGTAAAAACTAAAAGAGAATATTAACCACCATTAATCCTAAAACAATCACCATTCTACCATATCACACAACAGATATCACATGATAAAGTTTAAGTGTAGGCTAAATATTAAACTAAAAATTTCTTTATGTAAGTTCGGGGTCATGGTTTTTAAAACGGTATGATAATGACACCAATAAAGAAGGTCAGAAAACAGAAATAGCTCTCTAATTTTATTGACTCTTTGTTCTAATACTCAGGAAAGGAGACAAAAAAAAAAAATCATGAAGTATTTTGAAAGTTACTTTCCTTAAACAAAATCTAAATAATACTGTTTTTTATATGGTAACATGTCTTAGGGACCTAGATTAAACATTTGTATTTTCATCATTAATAGTCTATTTCACTTAAAATTACACAGTATACCTCAACTGGGGCATATAAGATATAAATGCAGCAAAAAAAATAGTTCAGAAAAGTCATTCACAACCTCATCGACTGACTTTGAAAAGGTTAAATGAAACCAAACATTGGAAGTACATTATTGGACTTCACTGGTGGCGCAGTGGATAGGAATCTGTCTGCCAATGCAGGGACATGGGTTAGATCCTTAGTCCAGAAGATTCCATATGCCGTGGAGCAACTAAGCCCCTGCACCACAACTGCTGAAGCCTACTCACTTAGAACCTGTGCTCCACAAGCGGAGGCACCACGGCAATGAGAAGCCTGCACATCGCAACAGAAGAGTAGCCCCACTCTCCCCAACTAGAGAGAGCCTGCAGGCAGCAACCAAGACCTGGCACAGCCAAAACTATATAGTGTATTTTTCTAAAAAAATAAGAAATTTATTTTAAAACAGAAAGTATGTTATCATACTACACTTTTGAGAAAAATAACTGAGAAATATCTGAATATTTAACATCATTAACATTATATTTGAAAATCTAACCGTGACCAACACTTAAGGTCCCTGAAGTGAGGGGGTTCAGCAGGTGCGCCATTCATTCTCTTCCTCAGCCTGGATTTCAGTTCAGAAAGTTGTGTGACTGTGACCTCAGAATGAGGCGTCACCCCACTTCTGCTTTATTGCTAACACAAATTTCCAGCACTTCAGACACCTTAGGGAAAATAAGCGTGTAAGCCCTTTACAACATTAGGCTGTAAAGAACTCATCTGCTGGGAAAGTTTTATTTTGCAGAAATCTAGACAGAACCTTCTGAGTTGCAAAGAGCAAACAATTTTTTCACAATCACCATTTTATTTTGATTCAAGCTAGCTTACCAGTTTAATTTGTGAACAGACTGTCCTTCTAGATAAACAACTTATAATAATAAAATCCAAGTTATTTACATAAATACAATGAAGGCAATTCATCAAAGCATGGCTAATTTCTAACAAAATCCAACTCTACAAAAATGAGAAGGGAAAGCCACTTTCACTTAGGGGGAAAAAAAGGATGGGGCATGCGTTCTATTTTTCAAGAAATATCACTCTCAAGGAGATACATATAAAATAGAACAAAAAATACAATAAGAAAAAATACCATTTTATAATAGGCATACATGCCACAATATTTTATAAAAGTACACTTTTAACATTAAATTTCTAGAGGAAGTATGTCATCTAAAAGGCATTTTTCACTTTCTTTGAAACATTTTAAAGCTATTGATTTCATTTCCATTCCATTTATTTAAAAGCTACAGAGAAAGTTCAGAAAACAAACTACTTTCAACTTTCTATTTAAGAAGCATAACTACATATACCAATGTGGAAGAATCATAATCAGTTCTATAACAGTAAACTTCAAATGAATGCAGTTTTATTATAATTTTTTAGGATTTTAGTTCTAAGTTATATTATCCACAGGGTGGCAGTCTCAACAGCCATAATTTTATCTCCAAATTCAATGCACAATTTCAGTGTTCAAAAAGACACACACATAGGTGAGCAATAACACTTTACTGTCTGATCAACAATTGCAAAAATTGTCCCTTCAAAAAAAATCTACACTTCATAATTTCCCTGTTTCTTTAAGGAGTATTTCCTTTCTGACATCTTAAATTTTTCTTTCAATGTACCTCTTCTATCTAATCTTTTCTATTCTACTGCTACCACCCTATTGAGGGAGATACTAGAGGCAAGGCAAGCTGTTGGATTATTACTATACTGCGGAAGACCTCCCCAATCCTGGTCAATATGGACACCACAGACACAATCCTTCCACGCTCCAGTTCATCTTGCTCACTACTGCCAAATTAATTTCATCAAAACACTCATCATATTATCAGAATTTCCTTCTTCCAGCTAAGTAAACTCCTTACTCCAAAATCCAAGGGCCTTCACAATCAGAATCTTTCAAAATCTCCTATCTAAAAAATGCTCTGCAAGTCAAGGTGGAGGGACTTCCCTGGAGGTCCAGCAGCTAAGACTGCGCTCACAGTGCAGGGAGCCCACGTTAGATCCCCAGTAAGGGAGCTAGATTCCGTATGCCGGAACTAGATTTCCATATGCCGGAACTAGATTTCCGAATGCCGGAACTAGATTCCGTATGCCGGAACTAGATTCCGTATGCAGCAACTAAGACCTCAGAGCAGCCAAATATAATAAATGAATAAATAAAAATAAATATTAAAAAAGTCAAGAGGATTTACAAAATAAATTTCACTTTGAATATACCTTGCCATTTCCTGCTTTTCATTCATTTATTCATTCATGTATTTTCTGAACGCTGAGTGCCAGATGCTGTTTCTAGTGTTGATGATACAGAGAGGGGGAAAGCGCCAAGGTCCCTGCTCCAATGATACTGAGAGCTGTTAGTGGAAGAGGGAGAAGCCCCCAGCACTTCCAGCTCTCTGCTGGTAAGGGATACAGCTCTTTCCAAGAGTGAGCCATCAGAAGCACACTAATGGTTGGGGGGCGGGGGGTGATATAAAGACATCAGAGGAGATCTGCCACCACTGACATTGTCTGCTACAGACCAGAGCCTGTTTTTGCAGTCTTACACTATGCTACTATACTACTACTGCTGCTAGTCCATTCTTAATACAACTCATATTCAACTCAGCCAGACTGTGCTAGCAACTATTAAAGGACCTCTGCTCCTGCTTGCTTCCTCCTTATTGCCTTGAAAAAGGTGCAAGTGTTAGTCACTCAGTCGTGTCCGACTCTTTGTGACCCCATGGACTGTTGCCTGCCAGGCTCCTCTGTCCACGGAATTCTCCAGGCAAGAATACTGGAGTGGGAAGCCGTTCCCATTTCCCGGGCCTCCTGCATTACAGGCAGATTCTTTACGGTTTGAGCGACCAGGGAAGCCCCCCTTATTGCCCTGCCTCCCACCAAATCACCTCTACCAGCAAAGCTTAACCAGCCTTCCAAGTCAATCTCAAATGCTGCCCCCTGGAGGCCTTTCCCCACTTCCTTCACACAAACCCAGACCTGATGTTTTAGAGACCTTCAAACCCCTGTAACCCCTGGCTTAGTCTCCTCTGGGCATTTAACACACTATGTGCTGTATCATAATTATCCGTGTACTTTAACCTCCTTCATCTTTTATTTACTGAGCTCTTTGCTACATTCTTGGGCTATCTAGAGTGTTAAATCATTCCATTTTTAGATATTCAATATTCAAATGATAAGTGTAAAATGTAGACAAAATATTCCATATTTTTTAATTGCCTCAATCCTTTTTAACAGTTTTCCTCAGATATAATTTACATAACCATTAGGTTCATCTACACAGTAGAATTCAATCTTTTTAGTATATTTATAGAGTTGTGCAACCATCATCATAATGTAATTTCAAGATATTTGTATCATCCTAAAAAGAAACCTTGTACCTACATTAGCAATCAGTTTCCATCCCTCTGTGTTCCCCTCCCTCCTTCCTTCCAGGCCTAGACAACGATAATAGAGCCCCTTTCTCTACAGATTTGTCTATTCTAGGTATTTCACATAAGTGGAATTATATAAAGTGTGGTCTTCTGAACCTGCCTTCTTTTGTTTAGTACAATATTCTTGAGATTGATCCATGATGTGGTATATATATCAGTACGTTATCCTTTTTTATTGCCAAATAATACTCGATTGTATGGATACATGTATTCATCAGATGACGGACATTTGGGTTGCTTCCACTTCTTGCTTATGAATAACGCTGCTATAAACATCTGTGTAGACATGTTTTAATTTCTCTTGGGTATATACCTAGGTGTGGAATTTCTGGGTCATATGGTAAGGTGGCACTAGTGGTAGAGAACTCACTTGCCAATGCAGAAGATAGATTCAGGTTCGATCCCTGGCTTGGGAAGATCCCCAGGAGGAGGGCATGGCAACCCACTCCAGTAATCTTGCCTGGAGAATGCCATGGACAGAGGAGCCTGGCAGACCACAGTTCATGGGTTATAAAGAGTCGGACATGACTGAAGCGACTTAGCACCACACATGGTAACTTTATGTTTAACATTTTGAGGGAACAGCCAGTTTTCCAAAGTGGCTGCACTATTTTATATTTCCACCAGCAATGTATGAGGGTATCAACTTCTTCATGACCATTAGACTCTTACAAAACAGAAGTGATCTTACTATATAACATACTCACCCTCATGGAATTAGGTATTCCATGGAGGCTCAGTGGTACAGAATCCACCTGCAATGCAGGAGACTCTGGTTCAATCCTTGGGTCAGGAAGATCCCCTGGAGAAGGAAATGGCAACCCACTCCAGTATTCTTGCCTGGAGAATCCCATGGACAGAAGAGCCTGGTGGGCTACAGTCCATAGGTTGCAAAGAGTCGGACAAGACTTAGTGACTAAGTACACATGTATGGAACTTATATTCTAAGTAGAACAAGACAAGAAATAAACAGGAACAAAAATGTTTATTTTAGATAAGAAGAAAATAAAACAGCATAAGGTAACTAGACAGTAACCAGAAAAGGGAGAATCTCTAGTACACAGGCGGGGAAGGCAATCGCACCTCACTCCAGTACTCTTGCCTGCAAAAGCCCATGGACGGAGGAGCCTGGTAGCCTGTGGTCCATGGAGTCGAGAAGAGTTAGACACGACTGAGCGACTTCACTTTCACTTTTCACTTCCATGCATTGGAGAAGGAAATGGCAACCCACTCCAGTGTTCTTGCCTGGAGAATCCCAGGGACGGGGAAGCCTGATGGGCTGCTGTCTATGGGGTCGCACAGAGTCGGACATGACTGAAGCGACTTAGCAGCGGCAGCAGCTAGTACACAGGGTCTCTCTGATAAGGTAACATCGACAAGAGTGAGATGTGCAGGGCTAGAGAGGGAATACTGCAGGCAGTGCAAACAGCAAGACACAAAACTGAGAAAGGCCAAGTTTGGCACATTCAAGAGACAAAAAGGAAGAAGCCAGTGTGGCTAAAGTAAGATGAAAAGGTCAAGGTAGGAGGTGGCACTGGGGAGGCAAGCAGAGGTCAGACAATGTTGGGCTCAGAGACCACGGTAAAGGTCTTTGGGTTTTAAAATGTCATCGTAATTTTTTAATCCCTTATATTGCTTTAAGTGCTCATCTATGCAAACACTTACTGATCTGTCATACATCTTCTCTTCTAATTGCACCAAACAGTAGCAAATAGTAGAGAGACTACTTGGGTAATTCACATCACTTAGTATGACTTTGTGGCTCAAGAGAAAACATGTAAAACAAGACTACCAATTGTGTTCTGGAAACAAGGCACAAGCATATGAGTGAATCCTTTTACAAATGTATTACCTAGTATTACCTAGTCCTGACCAATGTATTACCTAGTCTTCACCAATTTAAGGTGTATACTTCCCAGACAGTAACTAGTAGCTCTGTTTCACTATATTAAGGTCATTTTCAATAAAGTAACTCAGTAAGAATATAGTGCAGATCATTCTCATAATTTAAACCTAAAATCCCTTCTTTTAAATGTAATTCTAGTTGACTGATATTTTTCTCCATTCCATTAGTTAAAACTTAATATCTAACTGCTAACCATAAAACTTATGAGCACAAAACATTCTACATGTTTCTATATAGTTTGACTCATAAAACAACAAAAATTTCTCACATATTATGCTATATTTAGTTTTTTCAAAGAGACAAAAAATATTTTTAAAACTCTACTGACATAAACACCACGCTCTTAGAACAACTTGTATTGTTGTTCGGTCGCTCAGTTTTGTCCGACTCTTTGCAATCCCATGGACTACAGCACACCAGGTTTCCCTGTCCTTCACTATCTCCTGGAGTTTGCTCAAACTCAAAACAACTTGTTACCCAGTCAAAAGTTATCAAGTTAAAATTCTCTTTTAATATCCCAACCTGATCCCAATGACTTTCTCTCTGGGTACTGAGTACTCTTGCCCAACCAGGCTACTTGCCTGCCTCACACCCCCCCCCCCCCCCCCCCCATCAAGCTCAGCTTTGATACACATTCCCCACCAGGAGAAATTCAACCCATTCTTCAAGGTCTAGGACAAACACTCTCCTCTCCTTGTCTGGACTCTAGTCCTCTTCCCTGAGTAGAACTGATTTCTCACCCATATGCTCCTGAAGCAATTCTGTAACTCAGAAGCTGACCTATCCAATTCTGCCTGCTACAAATATATAAATCTATGTCTTTTTTTTTTTTCCCCCTTAATTTTTGGCTGCGTTAGGTCTTCATTGCTTTGCAAGGGCTTTCTCCAGTTGCGGGGAGCACGGTCTACTCTACATTGCAGTGCGAGGGCTTCTCACCACAGTGTCTTCTGTGGTGGAGCACAGGCTGTAGGGCGCTCGGGCTTCTATATTTGCGTCACACAGTTCACACAATTTTAATTGCTCCGAGGCATGTGGAATCTTCCCAGACCAGGGGTCAAACCCATGTCTCCTGCATTCGCAGGTAGATTCTTACCGCTGTGCCACCAAGGAACCCTGTAAGTCTATGTCTTTGACACAGAGAAACTGTCATCAGACTACTCCTCTCAGCATACCCTCGAGTACATTTAAGCCATTTGCAATTATAGCTGGTACTCAGTTGAAAATCACATCCATTTTAGCACAATTTGGTACAGTATAATACAAGTCATTAGGAAATGCAAGATCACAAATGAAGCACTATGAAGACAATTAAGTAAGAGAGTTCTTTTCCTTCTTCCAAAATCAAGCCTAATTCTTCAGTAAATGGTTTCTGAACAATGACACAATCCTCTATTTAAACGAAACTTTTCCACTCTTATTACCGACACAAGAATTGCTCAACAATTCCTGAAGCTCTAAAGTTTGTGAGTGATATGCATTATCAAGAATTTATGGCTCTAAACCCAGAGCGCAAAGAAGAGAAAGAGCTACACATAGTCATACTGATCAAAGGAGCCAAAATATACTTTCTTTTAGTATTCTCTCCATAACCTCCTCACATAAAAAAAAACCTGAACATCAGTCAACTTTCAAAATATCCGAGGGTGCTTGGTGTAAACGTCCAAATATTTGAATTAATGGAGACGATCTAAAACATATCTAGCTGTGGAAGTTTATTTACAATGTTAAAGTAATTAATTCTTAATCATGCAGATCACACTAACAGATTATTTCAAAACTCACTGTACAGCTAAAACTACCAAAACAAGAGTTTGGGAAGGCACATACAACTGAACTTTCTGCTGTTTGTCATGGCACTGCCCTGAAACCCATCCACAAGAGGCACTTCTTCCTCCTTCATTTGTTCCCAGAGGCCCAATAGGCTAAACATTATATAGCTCACCCCATTTTCTAATTTCAGCTTGCATTTAAGATAACGCTTTTGTTTCGTTTACAGCTCACATGCTGCTGACACAGCTGCCCCTTCTTTGTAATAAACACAGGGCTTCTATATTTAAAAACACAGTGAAACTTTGTTATAACATCCCCTCCCCAGGCTCCGGCCAATTTTCTCTCTTCCGAGCTCCACCACCACGCCAGGATTTTCTAGCCGCGGCGCTCAAAACGTTATAGACCCTTTGGAGAAGTCACATTTCTTCTTGAAAGACATCTCATCCCAGTGGTCATTTTTCTTTTCCAGAGCGCGTGCGCGCGCGTGTGTGTGTGCGTGTTGGGCCGGGAGAGGGGCGCGGAGAACGGGACGGATGCCCTCGCTCTTCCCGAGCCAAAGCGCTCAGCTCTGCGGCTCCCGAGTCTGGGGAGCTTTCTGTGATCGGCGGCCGGCGTCCCACATGTCAAGCCGGGGTGCCCTCGGCGCGGGGCTCAGGCGCCCCGGGGGGACCCGCGGCCGGGCGGGCGGCAGCGGCGCGGTCGCCGGGGGTCCCCGGCCCGCACCCCGCCAGGCGGCTGCTTTGTGTCGGGGGTCCGGGGTGCGGGCGGGGTGTTTCTAGTGAAGAACCCGGGCGCGCTGACTCGGGGCTCCGAGCCGGGCGCGGGCGAACATGCGCCGCATCGCTCCGGACCGTCCGAGGCGAGGGTGTGGGCCTGCGGGGGGCGCTGGGAGCCGATAAGGCGAGGCTGGGGTTAATCATCACCTCCCGAGCTTTGGGGAGGGGACGGCCCGGGCCCGCAGCGGCGGGAGGACGGCCCCGGGAGAAGTGAAACTCCGTGCCCCGCGCCCCAGCCCCGCCGGCCTCCGGCGCGAGCAGCCGCAGCCTGAGCGCAGCCGCTTCTCCCGGCCGCCCGACTCCGCACTCGAGGCAGCCCAGGTCTAACCACGCTGCTCTAAGGCTCGTTTTCCACAAAAATCACCTGGCATTGGGGGGCGGGGGGGGGGGGGTTGTCAGAAAGAAAAAAAAAGAGCCAGAGCCACTGGAAATAAAACAAGTCAGTTTTGCCTGTCTGTTTCTAAAACTGTTACCACATTCCCATACCGGGAGTCGAACCCGGGCCGCCTGGGTGAAAACCAGGAATCCTAACCGCTAGACCATATGGGAAGTGCTGCGAAGAGCTCTGCGGTGACTCACCTGACAAGAGCGAACGCCGCCGCCGCCGCCCCAGTTCCACCGCCCGCCGCCGCCTCCTCAGGGCCGCCCCAGCAGTCGCCGCCGCCGCCTGCACCCCAGCTCCCCACGCGCTCTCGAGCCCGGGAGCGCGCCCAGTAGGAGCGCGCGGGCGTCCCAGCTACGGGGCGGGGTCGCTCCGCCGCCTGAGGAAAAGTTCTGAGGCCAAGCCCGGCGACTCTCGGCCCCGAAACCAGCTGTTTCACCTTTCTTTCTTTTTTTTTTTTTTAAACTCCGCCAACGGCCCGCGCCCCAGCCTACGGGTCCGGGCTGCTCCGCCGGTCAAAGTGCGTGCGGACTAGTTGGCAAAGTTGAGGGCGGCGACGTCTCTGGGAACAGCTGTTTGCGTTCGGGGCGGAGGCGGCGCGCGAGCCTCGGGCCGCGAGCCAGCGAGCCTAGAAGGAGGGTGGAGGTTCTGGATCTCGGGAGGGGACAAGAGAAAGAGAGAAGGCGAGCTGACGCGGGGACACGAGACTCGAGCGTGCCCTCAAGTCCCGTCGCGCTCTCGCCCCTTGTCGGCGACCTCCGCCGGCTTATAACGACCCCACCTCTCGGGGAGCCGGAGGCCCGCCCCTCGAGGAGGGGCGCGGGGGAGGAGAGCGCGAACGCGGATTGGGTCGCTGGGGCACCCGTAGTTGGGAGCGGCGGAACGCGGGCCCCGGGGACGGCGGGAGGCGTCCGCGCGCCGAGGCTCCGGTGGGCCTCGTGGTGAGCTGGGGCCCAGTTCTCCCCGCGCGGAGAACCCGAGCCTCGGCCGGGTTCCGGGGCGGCCCGCGGAGCGCCTGGTCCAGTCATGTGAGTCGGGTCTCTCAGGCTCTCAAACAACGAGGTCTTGTTTCTCCGGGCGGCCCTTCGCCCTCCGGGGCTCTCCCTCCGCCACCGCCCCTCTCCCCCTCATCCGCCTTCGGCCAGGGGCGTGACGGAAGCGCCCTTAACTCGCTCGGGGCCGGCCGCGGACCGGCGGGGCCGGTTCTCTCGTCCCGGGGTGGGGACGCGCGGGCTCCGGGAGGGAGGCTGGCGGCCCCTGCAGGTAGGACGGCCGCCGTGGAGCGACGGAGGGCTGCTGCCGCCTCTACCGCCGGGGGCCGCGGACATCCTCGTTCTGGTGGCGCTTGAACCGTGGGGTGTTTTGAAACCGTAGGGTTGAACTGTGGCCACCGCTGCCGCCTCCGCCTGCTAGAAGCGGCCAGCCCTGGTTCGCGTATGACTTTAATTTTTGGTCTTGCCAGCTGAGAGATCCATTGGCTTTTCCAACTCTCTCTTGCCTTGAGGCTCAATAACAAACTATTAACTGGTAGTCTCGGAAGAGCCACAGTCTCCCACCAGAGGCGTCTTATGTTTAGTTTTTTGAGTGGAAATAACTTGATTTAACGTGAACTTTATGAGTTTCTTCAAGTCTGCATTACGATAACCTCACTCCAGAAAGGAATGGATGATCTTCTCCAACCTGTTCCTTGTTTCTTTACACTGATGACAATAACAGATGATACATTTTTAAAAGCTATTTTGTTTAAGCAAGTTTTAAATCCGGTGCAGACTTTTTTACTCTAGTGGCAACAGAATTTCAGTTGGTTGCTTTCAATCAGCTAAATAATAAAGCAGGATGCTGTGTGTAACAAGATTCTGAAGCTTGCATTTCGGACTCTAAGTAGACGTAAATCATGCAAAAATTACCTTTTTAGATTCTAAATACACTTGTTTTTTCTTTTCCAGGGCAGACTACTGGAAGTCACAACCAAAGAAATTCTGTGATTACTGCAAGTGTTGGATCGCAGACAATAGGCCTGTATGATGATTCCTCTATTAGAGAGTCTCCTAATACTGTATTCATGCGAGATGTTCCTTTTTTATCTCAACTGAGAGCTTACAAAGTACTTTCATATGCGTTGCTCTTGATTTTTCAAAACATCGAACAATTTCTGTTGTGTTTTTATTCCTTGTAGGAAAGCTACAGCCTTCTTCTTTATCATCAGCCCAAATTTGATTATGTACTAAGCCAAACTATTTCTCTCTGGCCCTTCAGTCACATTCAGGAAATGGACATTGAGTGGATAATCACATCCATGTTTATGAAACACCTAGGTTATGAAGGTGCTGTTTGTAATATTGTTGTGTACAAAGAAAAGTAAAAGCAGAAAGTCCTTAACGTGTGAGAAGAAACAACATTATTGTAATTTTCCTTGTATATTTCTGCTCTAAAGGTATTAAATATATTTGATGTAGAGCTTTATATTTCTAAATGCTTAAATTTGAAAGACATCATTATCTTTGTCATGGAATATGAAAATAGCAAACTTGAAGCACATTGTTAGTGTATCTTTTAGTCCATATTCACCTCTTAAGACATAGAAGGAAAGGCACCATTGATTTTTTTTCACCCCATTTCATGCATGTCTTTGTACTATGTACGTAGTAGATAACTGATAGGATATTTTTTAGATGTATATTCGTATCCTTATTACTTGGTAGAGGTGGATGGGTAAAAGAATAGTAGCACCATCTGTAACCATGTTGTGTTTGGTAGACATTTTTTTTTTTTTTTTGACATTTATTTATTATTATCTGCAAAGAGTTTGATGATACTTTTCAGTTTTGTCTTTTTTTATTTCTTTTTGAATAGTTGCTAAAATTCTTGACTATCTTGTTTGATTTTGCCCATCCTTACCAAAAAAAAAGTCACAAGTTTTAAAAGCTACACAAATCACCGATAGCCTCTCTTCCTTGGAAGTATGCAAGCAATTCAGTGAAGTTTTTGAGTTATCTAGAGAAAATAATTCTTTCTAGGATTGTCCTTCTTCATTTCCTTAAATACACATTGATTTAACCTTTAACTAGAAATAATTTATTTTTGATTGGGCCTTTAATATTCTCTGTATAGTAAAACCAACTTTAGGAAACCAAGATATGAAAAATAGAGGATGAATATTTGCTTTACGAAGTCACACTTTAAAGAGGAATTCACAGCAGTACTTTAGAGTAACTCAGCAAGTGCATTAGGTAAGAATTGATTGACAGAACTTTGCAAACTTAACCAGAAATTTCTTATTTCATACAACACATTTGTAATTTAGGGAGCATTCTGGCTTTTAAATAGGTAATAATATTCACTCACCAGCTCAGTCCCCATCCATCCAGTTACCATCATTCCTCATAGGTTACCCCTCTTTTCATTTTCTTGTCTGTGCTTCCATATCTGTATCTAAATGTTTCTGTAGATTCCAATGTGCATAGAAGGTAGCATGCTGTTTATACTGTCTTGCACCACAGTTTTATTTTTTTTAATTGAACATATCCTGATGCTCTTTTATCATCAGTGTATAAGGAGTTCCTTTGTTCTCTATTACAGCAGCCTAATTTTAGATTGCCCTGCATAGGAGTTTTACATTTTGTACCATTAACACGTTGTATAATCGTATTTATTTACAATTTAGAAGGCATTTTTTAATGCCTACTTTTCTCTCAATTTGGAGAAGCTGAGAATCACTGTTTATTCTTTTTTTTTTTTTTTAGCATAATGTGGCAAATAGAGCAGTACAAATTCTAGACTCATTGGTTGTGACATTTTATGTTGACCGGCTTTTTTTAATTTATTTTTGGCTTTGCTGGGTCTTTGTTGCTGCACGCCGACTTTCTCCCGTTGCCATGCGTGGACTCCTCATTGCAGTGTCTTCTCTTCTTACGGAGCACAGGGTCAATAGTTGTGGTGCACTGACTTAGTTGCTCCTCAGTGTGTGGGATCTTCCCAAACCCGCATCTCCTGCATTGGCAGGCAGACTTTTCACCACTGAGCCACCAGGGAAGCCCCGAGAGGTGTTTCTTGAAATGTGAGGTTTTTTTTTTTTCCCCCCACTCCTCTTTTGGCTTCATGTCTTGCTTGAGTCCTTATTACAGTCATATTCACTAGTTAGTCATCAAGGGTACCTTGTATATTTCTTTATTAATATGGTCATCATAGTTTATTTTAAGCACCAAAGGACAGCTTGTCAGAGGGCATAATAATAAATAATGTGGTTTAATTCCTTAGCATCATTTGATTAAAAGGGCCAGTTTGCATGAACATTAATTTTATCTTTTCTGCCAGTTGTACTTCAATTTTGTTATGTTCCATTTCCCTATTTACTGTTACTTTGCTGTGAACATTATGATGTGTAGTTTTCCTTTGTCTTTTGTCTTTTTCTTAACCTTCAAGAGCATTGAATTTCATGAAAGAGGAAAGAATCATAAAGAAAATGTGGCGAAGAGGATCAGTGAGGTATTCTAGTTCGTTTCTTTGTCAGTTTTTCTCTGTAAATATCAGCCCTTTATCTAGCATTCACCTTTATATGTGTCTTACATAGATTAAACAGAAAAGCCTGGATAAGGCGAAGGAGGAAGAAAAGGCATCAAAGGAGTTTGCGGCAATGGAGGCAGCTGCCCTGAAAGCATACCAGGAGGATTTGAAGAGGCTCGGCCTAGAGTCAGGTAAAGAGCAGCCAGCGTGTTTCAAAAGGAGCACCTCAGGTGCTGAGTGAGCTCTTACCGTCCGCACAGAGGAGTGCACGCTCGGCGTACCTCCGTGCTGTCCCTGTGTATCTCAGCCCTGTTTAGGCTCTGGGACTTGTGCTCGTCCACGTTTCATTTTGCTTTTGATCTTCATCTTTCAGTATCTCCATTCACAACAACTGTATTATACTAGGGGTTACCTAGCCCTTGCTCTGTCTTATTAGGCCAGGACTTCATTTCAGAGACACTTGAGTTTTTTATGGATCCTAATTTTTTGGCTAAATGGATCTATTCATTTAAAAAATAGGCCTTGCCTTATAACCCCGGTTCGCTCTATCCATACCATCAAAACTATGAATCATCATTATTTATGTAGTTAAATTATAGTGAATTAACCTTTTGTAGACAGATAATTGACTCTATTACTAGAAAGTAGAGTTTTTTTTTTTACTTTTTAATTTTTTTATTGACTCTTAGACACATTATGTAAATTTAAGGTTTACAGTACGTTAGTGTGATAGATTTATTGTAATGTGATTGCATTATATCAATATTTATCATATTACATAATTGTATATCATTGTCTATATTCAAACTGTGCATTAGATTTCTGGCTTGTTTACTACTTACTGCAAATCTGTATCCTTAAACAGCGTCAGTCTTATCCCTCTACTCCCCATCCCCTGTTAACTACCCCTATTTGCTCTGTTTTTTACAAGTTTGACTTTTCTAGATTCCACATATAAGTGATAACCATACAGTGCTTGTCTTTCTGTATCTGGCTTATTTCACTTAGCATGATGTGTCCAGGGTTTGTCCATGTTGTTGCAAATGGCACAGTCCTTTCTGGTGGCTGAGTTGTATACATGTGTATGTGTATATATGTGTGTATTAAAATGCCATATTTTATGTAATTAGTCTCTTCCTGATTAACATTTAGGATTCTTAGAGGTTTTCGCTGTTAGAAAGAATATTTCCGTGAGCGCCCTTAGGCAGGCACGTTTTCACAATTTATATCTGTAGGCTCAATTTCTAGAAGTGAGATTGCAGATTTGCAGTGCAAATGTTTTATAAATTGATTGATGAAATCAGACTGTCTCCACAAATGTTGGGCTGATTTACAGTTTTCCTAGAAATAAAATTATTTTATTAACTGATGTTGGAAATAACTATCCCTTTGGAAAAAAGCAAAGCCATAAAAACTACCTATTTTTTACACCCATGTAAATAACTAATGGATAAGACTGACTAACAATGGGTTTGGTTATTCTTTTCAGTGTTGATCTAATGCAAAAACAATTTTATGTATTTGCATTTCCTTGGTTATTAGTGAAGATAATGTTAATTCTCTGAGTTACCTTTGACTTTTTGCCCACTTTTGAGTTAGAAAGTTACATTTGTAAGGGATCTTTGTTAGGAGCATTAACCCTCTGTCGTATTTGTTATAAAGATTTATCGTTTGTCTGTCTCATATATATATTTTGGGATGTTCTCCTGGATGGTCTTATATTCTTGCATGTTTCATTTTCCAAATAGGCTTTGTAGTAATGTGTCAGGTTCCCAAAGGAATCTTGTCAGGCTTTTGATTGGAATAAAATTATTAAACCAGAAAGGAAAACTTTACATAAGCTACTTTACCCTTCCTTCACCTTTCTCTAGAGATCTCAGAGCCAAGCGTGTTGCCAGTTACCAGCACTGTCCCACCCACCTCTGCATCAAATCAGCAGAAAGAAAAGAAGAAAAAGAAAAAAGACCCTTCAAAGGGCAGATGGGTAGAAGGCATAACCTCTGAGGGTCACCATTACTATTATGATCTTATCACAGGAGGTATGTCATTTAGGCATAAAGACAGTAGAAAATGATAACTGACAGTTTATTTTGTGTTAGAACTTTTAGTTATTATCGGAACACTTAAACAGTGAAAGACTGTAACTACATTTTTCCACAATGGTTTAAAAAAAAAACAAAAAACTATGTGCCATTTAAAAAATGTATCCTTTTCATAGTGATTCAAGGTCATCATTAAAGACTTAATAGTGGGTTCCTTATCAACTATAAATATAAATGTAGCTTTATATTTTCTTGCTAAAACTTTGTAAATATTTTAACTTTTAGGGGTGTATGAATCACATGGAGAAGGTAGAGAACAAGAAATAAAAAGGGTGGGTGGTACATATATTCAAGGAATGGGTAGAAGAAAAGTTAAGAATGGTTGGGAAGGTAAGAGATGAGACTAGAGGGTTAATGAGGGAAAAAGTCTTGGGCTACCAATATTGTGGGAATTAATTAGATCTGTAGAGTCACAGTCAATTTTTTTTTTTTTTCTTTCCGCAGTCAATTTTTGACTATGCAGAAATAGTAATAATCTCTTGAGAGTTTTCACTGAGCTGTTAGTGAAGTGCATGTTGTAGTTAGCAGTGAACCATAAGTAATTATATGCTAAATATGTCTTAAATTTACATAGTAATTACTTATTAATTACATTTTCCCCCTTTTGCAGCCTATTCCTTGCTGCCTTTGTTCACCATCCTACTTTATATACTGTTTCTTTTAGCAATGCTTGTTTTTAATTCCTGCATATTTCATTTTATTTCTGTCTTGAGTCATTCATTCCATCTTTCACTCTACCCTGCCCCAAGATGTCAGAAGGCCTTCTCATGCCTTCAAAATTTATCAAACCTGAATTCCAAGAAGTCTTTAAGAGGAGCCCTATCTGGCTCTAATACTTCTTGTGGAAGCACCAGTAACTTCTTATCCTTCCTTTTGTCTGCCCCTTCTTGGTTACGTAGCATTCACATGTATTCTACACAATACTACTAGGGTGTATGTTGTTTCTTTTATTTTTGAATTATGTTTTAAACTACAGACACATAGTATTTCATTCATGTTGAATATATTGTAAATATTTGCCAAATTAAATTATTTTGGAAAGATTTTACAAATACAGTATATTTTGCTTTAAGCATCTCAGTGGGAGAAACCTGAAGGATTTCAAGGGAACTTAAAAAAGGTAACTGAAGCACATTAATAGTATTTTCTTTATTCTTTAAAGTGATTGGCTTTTGGGATTTTTGTTGGGTTTAGTTAATCGGATTTACTTGTAGATAAGCCTCCCAATCCCCCCAGGCACTTTGTTCCTTTCTTTCTATAATCCTTTTGTTAAAAGGGTAGGTGGAGGTGGAAAAGTGTTGTCTACGCTCAAAGTCCATGCAGGGCGAATGTTATTAGTTGATTTGCAGTCAGTTGCCATTTACATTGGAGAAGGAAATGGCAACCCACTCCAGTGTTCTTGCCTGGAGAATCCCAGGGACAGGGGAGCCTGATGGGCTTCCGTCTATGGGGTCGCACAGAGTTGGACACGACTGAAGTGACTTAGCAGCAGCACCAGCCATTTACATATTCCAGTCAGTCTGCAAAGAACTGTCCAGGTGTTCAGAAGTGTGATATTCCATTCATGAAAGGTGGCTTATGACTAACACAAACCAGGTTCCTGGCCGTGATCAGTACCAACTCCCAGGTTTCCATAGGAAAGGAAAGGTTGGCTGACTGTCTTAGTTATCTAATATATAACCACATCTTCAGTTTATGTTGGGTTTTTTCCCTCCCATTAGGCAACAGGGAAGACTGTGTGGATAGAAGGATTAAGTGAAGATGGCTATACCTATTATTATAATACTGAAACAGGGGGTAAGTAGTACCTTTGATGATCTTTTAAACTGTCTAAAATTGTACCTGACACTGCTCATTAGCCTGCTGGTGAATTGTCTGAACTTGAGAATTTTAGTATGCTGCTGCTGCTGCTAAGTCGCCTCAGTCGTGTCTGACTCTCTGCGACCCTGTGGACAGCAGCCCAGCAGGCTCCTCTGTCCCTGGGATTCTCCAGGCAAGAACACTGAAGTGGGTTGCCATTTCCTTCTCCAGTGTATTATTTTTTATCATTTAAAAGCATTAATACAATGGAAAAGCAAAGAGGTTTCTGTAATACACTGAGCTGTACATTGTTATTCTCAAGTGACACTGCATTCACAAATTTTACTTCAAAACTCATTTTTACTTTCTCCACTATGATTGGTTTTTTGTTTTTTGTTTTTTGTTTTTTTTTGGTTTTATCGTGATTATTTTAGAAATCTTTGCTTTGGAAGATCACCTCATTCAACTTGCCTTCTTTTTTAAAAAGCAGAACTGAAGCTAATTTAGCAGTGGCTAAGGCTGTCTAGTTTTCACTTTAATAATTTTCAGTTACATAAATGTTTAGAAAATGTGTAATTATTGTTACCTAATTATTATCTAAGTTTTTCAAATTAAGATTTTATCTAATTTCATAAAACTAGTCTTTGCAGTAATTATAGTTGATTTCTTCTGCAGTTAAATTTACCAAAATAGCTATAGTATTAGTGTAACTCTGAGATGGTTTTTGTTGTTGTTTTTTGATTCCTGCTATCCAAAGATTGCTATAGAGCATTAAGTCTTTAAGGAGGAAAAGGCCGTTTTCATCTCCCTCAGGTAGATACCCAGTCTGCCCAATGATGACAGTGGTTCTGTCTCAGTAAACCTGATACACTAAATCTTTGTAGACATAAAATAATTTATAAGTCCGGGGTTAGATCTGAGTGGGCTCAGTGCACAGCGTCTTCCCTTACCAGCTCTGTGTCTGTGGGCAAGTCACCGAGCCTGTAGTTGCTCTTAAGTAGTGTTGATCATGTACTCTGTGAGGTCATGATGGTCACGTGTCTGTAAGGGTCCCTAAACAGTGCCTAGTACATATTAGATGCTTCACAAATTTTTCATGAAAACTCTTTTGTTACTTATGTGAAATAGAGGCAAGGAAAAGTAATGTTTTTCACTAGTGCTAGAAAGTTCCCTGCAGTTAATAACGGACTGTACATATTGATTTCCCCCAACAATTTCAGTTTATGTCTGGACCAATGTCATTATTAATAGAGCCCCTTTTACTCTTAAAACTTTCCCAGTTGAACAGTAAATTTTAGAATCAGTTTTATTAAACTAAAATTAGAGAATAACTGCAAGGTAATTAGAGCTGCTGTCATTTTACTAAAAGCCAAACAAACCACTGGGTGGCAGTATAGTTCAACTGAGGTGTTTTTTTTCTCCTTACCATAAAATGATAAATTTTATTTACTCAGATCTTTGCCGTATTATTTCACTTTGTGAAGATCCCAGGGAAATTTTGTGATAAATTTCAGAAAATCTCCTGTGTGTCCATTACCATGTTTCCTGAAATTGGTGGTGGTTAAATTTTGAGTCCTCAGAATGTATTACCCAGTTTTTCAGTCTCTTTCTATTGGGTCTGTAGTTGATACATCTAGTGAACCCAGATTGCCTGAATTTTATTTCCGAAAGCTAATAGCAAGATCTTTGAGAATGTTTATTATCTTCTTGATCAAGTGATGGTGTGAAACAGATACAGTGTTGTCACTTAATAATGTCTTGTGATAGGAAACATTATATTGGAAATTACTTTTAAATAGCATTGGTAACTAAATAACATGACTGTCTAAATGTGTTGATTAGAATCCAGATGGGAAAAACCTGATGATTTCATTCCACACTCCGGTGATCTGCCTTCTAGTAAAGTCAATGAAAAGTCACTTGGCACCCTAGAAGAGTCCAAATCATCAGATTCACATAGTGAGTCTGATGGCGAACAGGAAGCAGGAAAGGAGAAAAAAAAAGAAGAGATCCCAACAGAAACACAAAAGCTAATAATAAAGTTTAAGGTAGGTTCTTAGTTCTTTACAACAGCTTGTTAGTTTATAAAAAGATCTATAGACTCTTCAGTTTTCTGGTAGAAGGTGGAAATAAAACTGAGATATGCATGCCTTTTGGCATTGGATAAATGATAGCAGCAAGATAGTAAATTGATTTTTAGACCTCCTAAGTTTGAGATGCCTCTGTAACATCCAGAGAGCTGTCTGAACATGCACAGATGAATGTCTAAGGCTCGAAATGTTAACTTGAGTATCCTCAAAATACTAGTAGTAATTTAAGTCTTAGAAGGGATGAAGTAACCTAGAAAAATTACCTTGGGAAACATTAAACACTCAAGTGTAAGTGAGAGAAGCCCACAAGGCAGAATGGGGGGAGAACGGTTAGAAAGGTCTGCAGAGAAGGAGAGTCCAGTGTCCCAGAAGCCGTGGGGTAGAGAGTGTGCATGCCAAGCTGCCTCAGCCGTTTCCGACTCTTTGTGACCCTGTGGACTGCAGCCCGCTAGGCTCCTCTGTCCGTGGGATTCTCCAGGGAAGGACACTAGAGTGGCTCAATAGTTCAGTTTAGGTAACCCAGGGACGGGACCCGCGGCTCCTGCAGTGCTGGCGGATTCTGTACCACTGAGCCCCTGGGGAAGCCCTGGGGTAGAGAGTATCAAGGGCTGACTTGGTCTAGGAAGGAAAAGATACCCTTTGAATTATGCAGACAGGAAGTCCTTGATAGCCTTTTGATGGTTGGACCAGAGTTTCAGAAGGTAAAACTCAAATTACAAGAGGATGAAAAGTGGTTCACAGTGTATGTGGTTGGGATATGAAATGAAAAGTAGAAATTAAATGATAGGATGGTGGCTACATACTGACTTTTAATTGTGAGAGAGTTATAGTGGTTATGTTTTCCTGAGGAGGAACTCCAAAAGAATACCAACAAAGGTAAGTGAATAGGTTACTCATTCTCTGTAGGAAGGTAAGGCTTTCATTTTCTGTAAGGTTTGCCTGTAGATGAGTTGCTGTCAGGGAAGAAGGTATGCCTTTTAGCCTCAGCTTACTCATGTGTAAGGAAATCAAGATTGTTTGCTGAGAGGAACTCTGGGGAGCTTGAGAGCAGTAACAGACTCAAATAATCCCTGAGCCAAGGTGGGAGAGGAAATGAACCAAGTAAGAGGATTGACAGCTGGTGGTGCTGAGTGCCCAGCCATGGTGGGAAAGTAAAACCAACATTTTAATAGTGTTAATAGTATTGCTGGACTTCCCCGATGGCTCAGCGCATAAAGAGTCCGCCTGCCAATGCAGGAGATGCAAGAGACTCGAGTTTGATCCCTGGATTGGGAAGATCCCTTGGAGGAAGGCATGGCTACCCACTCCAGTACTCCTGCCTGGCAAATCCCATAGACAGAGGAGCTTGGCAGGCAATATAGTCCATGGGGTCTCAGAGTCAGACACCACTGAGCATGCTCACACACAATAGATTTGCTAGTCCTCCTGCTTTTGTGACCTTTCTAGGAGCAATCAGGAGCCTGGATGCCAAAGTGGACAAGATATGTAACATTGATCCACGGTTGAGTACTGGCCTGAGAGGTGAAAGAATATCCAGGATGCTGGAGAGAGGGTGCTTGCAGCCTTCCCTAGGGTCTTGCCTTTGCCTGCAACTTCTCTACGCACCCCATAAATCTTGGTGGAACTTAGGGTGAAGAACGTATCCAGTTTGTAGAAGAGCAGCAGCAACACTTTTTGTGTTTATAGTTCAGTGTTTATAGTTCAGTTTAGGTAACCCAGCATCCAGTTTGAGACAGATATGATTAACTTGAAGCAAACAAAATATTTCAAAGTATAGATAAACAAAAAAGGACAAACTATAATCCGGCCACTTGCCAGAGAAATCAGTAAACACCTTGGTGTTACTGGTCTGTAATATTTTTGTATTCAGATTTGAACATTGCTTTAAGCAAAATATGGAGTCATACTGTAATAAGGTTTTATTATCACTTTGCAATTTAATCTGTCACAGAGAACATCATTAAGTCTTCATCTACTGAAATAATGGATGAATAGTATTCCGTGATATGAATATACAGTGATTAATTCAGCCCTGTGGAGCTGAATATTTATTTTGAATAATCACTAAGGGGACCAGGAGAAGAAATAACTGGGGGCATATTACTTCGCAGTGTTAAAGTCTGCTGAAATTGGATCTCATAAATTCTGAAGGTTCATCAGTTTGTATGTTGTGTGGTTCTTTTCTTTTGGTAACACTTGACAGACCAGTGGTTGGATAGACCTGGGTTGGAGATATTTAGATCTTTTACAATAGACAGGCATAGGGACAAAGATATTTAAGGGTGCTAGCAAAGGAATGTCTATGAAGTGATTCTCTGTGGGCTGGGGCCTGATGATGAAGAATATGAAGTCTAGATGAGACCAGCCGACTCAGAGCACAGGAAATTAAAGTAGGAGAGATGGCAGCGAGGTTGAACAGGAAGTACTGCAGAAGTGAGGGGGCCAGAGAGCCAATGGAGTAACACTGTTGGGCTTTTAAGATTTCACAAATTATTGCTGAATTTTAAAATCAAATGTAGGAAAATCATGAATAAAACATATTTTTTAAGGAAATGTTATTTAGCAAAAAAAAAAAAAAAAGATTTCACAAGTGGGGCATTTCTGAGTGATGACCTAATTCAAATTAACAGGAACATAAATGTGAGGATTTAATATTTGAATACTACCTATGCACCAGGTGCTAATGTGAGGAAAATACCTTACTCGGTTACTAAAATATAGTGAAGGCCAGAGTCAGTGGTTTTGTGCATCACAAAACTGAGGGTCGAGAATTTTTAAGCTCCAGGATGACCACGAGTTTGAACAGAGCATGTGGTGCCTGAGTTGCCAGTGTCCCCACTTCCATGGAGTAGTCAGAGGTCATTAGACCACTGCGGAAGAATGGAGGACAGTTATATAGAAGGTGGCATGGGTCTCAGAGGAGGCATTATTGCAAAGTAAAAAGTTTCATGTCCTCAGTAAAAATGTTTTATTTTAAAAATGACATGGTCTAGAAGCAGTCATGATTGCTAGAGAAGGCTGATGCTGTATCCTGGTTCTGTGAGTGCAGCAGCGTAAGAGAATGCACTAACATCCATTCAAAGAATTGCAAACAGAACAGCCCCAGGACTGGCACCCGTGGTAGCACAGTTTGCAGAGGCTAAACCGAGCCACAGGGCTTTGTTAGCCCAGTTGAAGGGGTGCCGTAAAAGCACCAGTTCTCCCCAGGGGCTCTGCAGAAGCTGCTTCTCCTTCTTGGGTGTGTCTTTTGCTAATTTCATGTCATTACCAGTTGTATAGGCCAGTAAATTTCTGGCAGTGTCCTCAGTGTGCAGATGGATTTCAGTTAACTCTAATTGGCTGAGTGTTAGTCATTCAGTCCTGTCCAACTCTTGGCAACCCCACGGACTGTAGCCAACCAGCCTCGTCTGACTGTGGAATTCTCTGGGCAAGAATACTGGAGTGAGTAGCCATTCCCTTCTCCAGGGGATCTGCCCAACCCAGGGATCAAACCCGAGTCTCCTGCATTGCCAGCAGATTCTTTACATCTGAGCCACCAGGAGTTCTTTACATAGGTAATGGGTATAGAAGGGTCCAGTGACAGGGCATTAAATTCGGAAGGGGCACAGTATAAAGGGAGGTCACTGCTGGACATGTGAGGAAGGAGAGAAAGCAGTAAAGTGGAGAAGAGAGGATGAATAAGGCCTGTGTATGTCTCTAAGTGTTGAACAGGTAGAGGGGTCATGATATTTCTTAACAGCCTTGGCCATGGTATGTTAGCATTTTAGACATAATGAAAAACCTAATCAAGCATTAAAGAAGTCCTTTCATGTACATTTGTTGTGTTATGTGCAAATTTGAACTATTGAGTTAATGTATTATTATTTATAGATCAGTAGCAAGACTATATTAAAGAAATTTTTGGTCCTGGCAGTTTTCTTTGAGGTTTGTTACTAATATTTCTTGACTTTGACATTCCAGGAAAAAAATAAAAATAGTAATAAAAGAACTGAACCAGAAACACAGAAAGAAAAAAATACCCAAGGGAAGAATTCATCAGGTCCAAGTGAAGAAAAACCCAAAGAAAAAAATACCCAAGGGAAGAATTCATCAGGTCCAAATGAAGAAAAACCCAAAGCTCATAAAAAACCAAACCCATATGGAGAATGGCAGGAAATTAAACCAGAAGTTGAGTCCCAGTAAGTACCTGAAACTTAATCCAGCAGTTATAACTTAATCCTGTCCTATATTATTACAAGTATTTTATGTCCCAGTACTTCCGTAAATTGTAGTACTTAATTTCAGGAATACAATGCTCATTAAAAAGTGTAGCTCATTTCTTTTATTTCTAGAGTGGTTTTATTTTCTCTAATTAAATATTTTTAAATGTAAGCTGTTTATTTTTTTAAAGTAAAACTAAGCATTGCGTTCATTCTTACAAAGACATGACATTTCTATTGATCGTACTAACATGCCATGTACATATGAGTATTTTCACACTTACCATGGTTATTCTATCAGTGAAGCAAATTTCTACATATCTAGTACATGCCTCATGGAATCTATCTAAAGGCAAGAAAACAGCCCTTGTTTTGTTAATGTATTGAAAATGGCTATGGCACTTCACCCAAGGTTTTAAGTTTTTATTCATAAAGCATAGCAGTTTTATCAACTAAATAAGGTCCTGGTAGAAATGTTACTTGGTTTACATGATTAGCTTATGTGTTCATATCACTTATTGTCTTTGGATCATTTACACAATGAAAGGAAAATTCACCCACACTTTCACACACTGGTGTTTCTTAAATGCTTAAAAAATATCTTTGGGTAGGAAAAAAGTATCTATATGAATTAAACAGTTTTTCTGCAAAACACTAGTGCTGTGGATACTTTCATAGTGAAATTATTCACTGTTAAACTGTACTTTGATGGAAAAGTCATATTTTTTCACAAGGTGGAGGAATGCGAGTTTTGGGCAGCTTTATATACAGCGCTGATAAGGAGGGATTCCTTAGTGATAGCATACGGAATGTACCTGTCTTCAGTAAAGATTCGGGTTTTATTTATGTTATTTAATGAAATATTACGAAATATGTATTCAATGCTGCATAGTGCCAGGGACCAACGTATATTGACTGTGTGTTGAAGTTGCAGAAATAATAGACTGCATTAAGTGATTTACAATAGGAGAATGGTCGTCTATACCAACATCACCTATACTTTAAAGCTAAGATTTCTTAAAATTTGAGTATTTTGTTTTCCCTGTGATAAGTTTACTGAAAAGCCATTCTTCTTAACATCAACCAGTTTAACAGGTGATGTATTGCGTCTGACTTCCTAAGTAGATTTACTGGTGAGGTTGAAACTTTTTTTCATATGCCTGTATTTATTAGTGTTTTGTATTTCCTCTTCTGTGAATTGTCTGTTTATATGCTTTGCAAATTTTTCTGTTAAGGTATTAATCTTTCCTTACTTGCATAAGATTTCTATGTAGTACAGAAGCTCACCATTTATTAGTATAAGAATTTGTAGTTTGACTTTTAATTGTGCTTACAATGGTTTTAGATGTGTCGGATTTTGTTATGTTTAACTAGTCTGATTTCTTTTCCTTTGTGATCTGCTTTATTGCTATTACCTATTTTCATCTAAAAGTCAAGTTTATACTTATATTTCCTCCTGATTTGTGTGGCCTTTTTTGTGTAATTATTTAATCCATCTTTAATAATTTTGATACATTGTATGAGATAAGATCCTAAAATAATTTTTTATCTTCCCTGGCAAACCAATTCTGCCAGTACCATTCTTCCCCCCGCCCTTTTTTTTTTTTTGATTCTTCTCCATTTTTAAGTGGCCTTTTAAAATCTATATTTAACTCTTAAATTTACCAGTTTGCTTCTGACTACCTATTGTTCCATTAATCCATCTGACTTTGTGATAGTACCATAAGAATTTAATTACTGTGATTTAATATATCCTTTTATATGATACATTCTGATATCTCATGGTTTTTCCCTATATTTTTTTTCCAAATTTTATTAAGTAGTCTCTTCCTATTTTTTCCAAGTTAGTCATTTGCAAGCGTTCAACAAGTATAGAATTTATATAAATATTACAAATAAATTATGGCAACAATATTGTTTTCAGTATTTCATATTTTCATCAAAAAATATTGTTCACTTTTACTCTTTTTACTCATGGTGTTTTGTAGGATTTTCTATCCAGCTTCTGTCTGTAAGTCTCATGTTTGCAGCCCCAGGACTAAAATCAGTGACTGGCACATAATAGGTGTTTGTGAGCTCAGTCACTCAGTCATGCCTGACTCTTTGTGACTCCATGGACTGTAGCCCACCAGGCTCCTCTGTCCGTGGGATTTTTCTGGTGGTTCAGGGCACCAAACGCAGGGGCACCTGGCAGCCCTGGATTCAGGCGCTGTGTCACCGCTTTAGCTCTGGTCACTAGGATCCAACAGCTGTGTGGTCCTCAGCAGACACTGCAGGGCTTCCCCAGGGCCTGTTGGGGTCTTCAGGAGCACCTCCAGGTTCAGCAGCCGGAGGCCGGGACAGGCGGTGGTGGTGGCTGGCCCTGGTGGGGTACGAAGACTCGGCTGCAGGGCCAGCTGAGATCCCTGTGGGTGTGGAGCGCGGGCAGGCAGCAAGGGCCAGGGTCAGCTGCAGGCTCACCGGCAGCTTCAGGGGCCCTGCTGTTGGGGTGCTTTCTCATGGCTGCACAATCTCCCCCGAGTATACACACTGCGGTGGAGGATGGTGTCAAGGGTCAGGCTGGGGGCATGCCGGTATGCAGCCACGGGGGCTGGTTCCTGAGGAGCAGGGTTGTGCAGGCCAGTGACAGAGAAGACCGGGCCTGATTCAGGCCACAGGCCAGCGACCGCAGAGACCCGCGCTGTCGGCATCGTCTCCCCTGTGCATTGCTCCCCTCTGGGCAGTGGAGGCTGGTGATGGGTGGCAGGGCAGCAGCGTGCAGGCACACCGCTGCAGGAGCTCGCCTGACGCGCGCCAGCAGCAGTGGTGTCAGCCGTGGGAGGGCCGTCCAGGCTGCCGTCTTGCACAGCACCCTGAGCTGACTGCAGCGGCGAGGGCAGAGGGACGGAGGCAGCTGGCATCTGCGAGCACGAATAGCTGTGCACCACGGTACCTGCTGATATCCGTGGGGATCCGCAGCAGCCGTGAGGTCTCTTGGTTCTTTCTGCGGCGGCAGAAGCGGCTTTGTTTGTCCGTAGAGCAGGTCACTGTGAACTGTAGTCGCTGCCACCCCTTGGCTGCTCTCTGTAGCCCCGGATTTTTTTTCCCTTTTCCTGTCCATCTCTGTAGGTCTCGGCTTCGCTGCTGTGGGTAGGGTGAAACCTAAGCAGGTCTTTGGTAACGTGGCCCAAAAGACTGCACCAGCTGGTCTTACCCCTCTCGTCTTTTCTTGGTGAGGGGAACTCTTTCCAGCTGGGACGTTTCCTCTTGTCTCTGAGCAGTGTCAGCCTGGATGATGCAAGCAAAGGGAAGTTGTCTTTCTTCTCTTCTTTTGCAGTTATTCTCAACCATGAGAATAATTTCATCCCATTATGTTGCTTAAGTTTCCTAAGTGGACTCAAGCAGTTTTTCTTCATGGATAGCTAATAGTTGATCATTTTGTAGGGATGGAGACTGGAGGCTCCACTAAAGGTTTTTTAAATGTTTTTCCTTATTAAATCAGCTCTTATTTTTAATTGTCTATTGAATTACATATCCATTTATTAATGGATTTTTTTGCTGCTTCATTTCTACCTCTGTAACTTTCTTCCTCTGACTCCTCTTAAGTTTCTTTGAGTTTGCTCTTCATATGAACACTTAAGACTGCTGACAGTGGGTGAGGAAGGGGTCTGTTCTCAGTTCTTACTGAAAGTGACTAAAGCTATATTGTTTCTTAGTATACTTCTGTCCATATATCACATAAACTTTGAGAGATGCTTTCTTGATTTCATTGTTTTTGGAATAGTTTAATATCATGTGTTTGCTTACTTTTTTACTTGGTGGTTTTCCAAAAGGACTTATTTTTCAAACTCTTACGTAGGTTGGTTTGTTTTTTCTACCTTTATTACATTGTGTTCAGATACTGTAACCTTTACAGTGTTTGCATTTTTAATTTGAAAATGACTATGGTTTTAAGGAAGTGCTTATATAATTATTTTTGAAGTTATTTGAAAGGAAGGTATATTTTCTGTAATGTATTTTGTTTATAGTCTCTTACCTTTCTTTCAAACGTCTTTTCCTCTGATTATGTCACAAGGGTTTATTCCCTACTTCATTGCCACTTCTGTTAGCTTCCACTTAGGAATTTCCTAGGACCATGATTTCAGAAATGGACTCATTCTCTATTTTATCTCTCCCATGATCCCAGTTAGGAAATAATACTATGGCTTGATCACTTTATCAAAATACAACACAAAACACCAAGATTGTGAAATAAGTGAGTCTGTCATAGACTTTCTTGGATAGAGATTCATTTGTTCAGCCATCAAACCCTTCATTACTTAAATCTTTCTCTGCTTGGCTAATGGAATATTTTAGTTTCACCTGGAAGCAGAGGGGTCTAGGGGAAAGAATATAGGTTTTAGATCAACACAGGCCTACGTTTTTTGTTTGTTTTTTATTTGGCTGTGCCGGGTCTTCATTGTGGCGTGCAGGATCTTTACTTGTGGCATGCAGACCAATGAAGCATGTGAATTCTCAGTTGCAGCACTTGGGGTCTAGTTTCCCAACCAAGGATGGAGCCTGGGCCCCCTGCATTGGGAGCACAGTCTTGGCCACTGGACTGCCAGGGAAGTCCCTGGCCTGGGTTTTAATCCAGATAACATTACAGCCATAATAGCTTGGTTGACCAAGTTATTTAACGTCTCTCTAAACCTCAGCCTCTGCCTCTGTAAAATTATAAAAAGCCAAGAATGAATACCCCATCAACTTCAGGGGCTGCTGGCCTTCTTGGGAAGCACCATTGTTGGCAATCTAAGGGAAAGTAGGAAAAGCCAATAAAAGTTGCATTTGTCATATATGTTTAATACAGTAAAGAAAAGTTTGGAAGGCATCTGTGTTCAGAACAAATCAGATGTAAGACCTGTTCCAGTAAGCACACCTGTTTCCTGCATCCCCTTGTCAGATTTTGAGGAGCTACTATATAACATCAGGACCCACTGAGATGGCTGCTTCCTCACGTTTGCATTTACAGAATAGTTTCTAGTTTTGCTTTTTCTAGTTTTGACCTGTGCATTACAGATCTGAAGTTTTCTTTGTTCTTATATTCTTTGTATTTACATACTTTCTTTTATGTTGTTTTTTGCAGTTCTAGCAAGCTTCCTATTTCAGTTTTTAAAATTATTACAGTGCTTAGAGACCTCTCCTAAGCCTGTGTGTTTATCCACGTGTATATAGAATGGACCATGAAAAGCTCTCAGTACTGTCACTATGGACCTCTCCACACAGTCTTTGTGAGAGGGAAGCAAACTGGTTACTTTTAAGATAATTGAATGGAAGAGCATATATTAAATTTAAATTCTAAGCAAACACATAAAAATCACGTCTCTGCAGTTATCAAGAGCCGTAGTTGATGAGAAATCACTGTGAAGGTCTCCAGCTTTTGTCTCTGCTTTCTTCTGACTTGCCTGCCTTTCTCAGGCAGGATCTCCCCACTTGATAGCAAAGTTTTCAGCTTATCTCATACCAACAAAGATTCCAGCAATAAAGAAGTGCTGCTTTACCAGTTCCAAAAGTGGCCCTGTTTAGCTTTCATCAGATACCCAGTTCCCATTCCTGAGCTAACCACTGTGAATTCTGACTGGATGTGAATTGAATTAAGCTCAAAACTCAGAGAGGAAGAAAGAGGTTGTTTCCAAAAGAGAAAAAAAAAGAAAATTTGAGGCATTCTAGTACTAAAAAAGACAATCGAAAAGCCAAAAGAGCATTTCTACTCCAGGTGCCTTGTCATAGTCTAGTTTATGGTACACATTCAGTGTGGATGCTCCTGTTAGAACAGCTGCTACTTGAGGAACTTGCCTAACCGTCCAGTGGTAAGCCTCCGTGCTTCCAATGCTGGGGATGCCGGTTCAATTCCTGGTCAAGGAACAAAGGATCCCAAATGCCATGTGGTGTGGCCAAAAAGAAAAAGAATTACTACTACTCTAGATCTACCATAACCTTTCAGACTTCTCCTGGCCCTTGGGAAAGGTTTTCCTCTGTTTCCAAAGATCAAGATGAATGACTTCATTACACAGGTTCTTCAGAGATTGGGGGGTGTGATCTGTACTAATCTTTACTTTTCTTAGATGGGGGGTTTCTCAACTCTTGATATCTGAGACTTCTAACATTTAAATCATCCATTTACCTTTTTATTCCTTTTTCTCTCTTGTCATCACTCTTCCTTTATGCTGACCAGGTAATCTTTTGGTTTCAAGTGAAAAACTTTAGTTACCTTAAATTTTAAGAAGAGGTTAATGGAACTTCCTTGGCGGTCCAGTGGTTAAAGACTCCAAAATTCCACTGCAGGGAGCATGGGTTCAATCCCTGGTTGGAGAACTAAGATCCTCACAAGAAAAAAAGAAAGGAAGAAGGTTATTAGTCCAAAAATTCCCAGAAAGGTTCTCCCTAAAAACCTCAGGGGAGGCAGGAATTCGGCTGGGCCTCACAGATAACTGGAACCAGGCCTGAAACATTTGCAGGATTCTCCATCTCCCATCCTGCTTTTCTTTGCAGGCCTTATTCTCTTTATCTCTACAGAACTCCTTTCTCTAAGTAGGAGAATGTATTATTCCCAACAAGTTTTATATGCTTAGCTACTAAGGGGTAAACATAATGGTCTTCCTGGTCCATGTTCAAAAAGCTCATGGATGGGACAAATGGCTATGGTGTGACTTAATGCTCTTTCACAGACCAGTTGACTATGTCAAGGGTAGAGACTATGATAGACTCATATTAATAGGGTGCTGATCTCTGGACTAGTCATCTGATTATTTATAACAGCCAAGTAGATAGTGCTACTACACCCAGGACATTGAGATTCCATGGTTTTCATTGTGTGCTGTGACAGCCTTCAGAATCCTCAGTCCATGGCAAAATCCCTTTTCATAGACACTTCTCATTTATATATATTCTCATATATAAGTACAAGCATTTCCTTCAACGATATACCCAATGGGAACAAAATAATAGAAAGGATTTTTCCTTGTGTGTCCACCTATACAGATGCTCAGTATCTTAAGTAATATTATAAAACAGTATTGTAAAATAATCACCTTCTCCAAAATGACCAGCTTCTAATTTCCAGTATTATCAATTAGAAAGATGACCTTGAGGTTTTGGTGAACTCATATATTATGTAAAAGTTTGTTTTACACTGTCAAATAGTGGTTTTATTTTTTTCTTTCTGTTCCAGTGAGGAGGTAGATTTGGAACTTCCAAGCACTGAAAATGAATATGTATCAACTTCGGAGGCTGATGCTGCTGGGGAACCCCAACTGGTTTTTAAAGAAAAAACAGTAACTTCTCTTGGAGTCGTGGCAGACGGAGTGGCCCCAGTCTTCAAAAAGAGAAGAATTGAAAATGGAAAGTCTAGAAATTTAAGGCAACGAGGTGATGATCAATAATTATAAGAAAGCTTTTAATGTGTGCTTTTTGGACATAATGGAGACTGTACATCTTTAAAAGCTCCTCTGTGTTTGTTTTACATTATTTAAGTGATAAAAATTTAGACTTACTCTGAATGTATTTTATGTGAATTTAAAATAAATCTTTTTTCATGTGAAATTGATTTTTGTTCCTAAAATGGAAGCCTACCACATTGCATTGTAATACAGTGTATTATCTTCAGTGTCTAAAAACTGGTAACCATGTCATAATATAAGATGCTATGTATCTGTTACTTAAAACGTTTGTCCCATTCTTCCTCTTATGAACATATTTGTACTGCACTGAGAATGAATTACCTTTGCACACTGATATTATCCAAGAAATAAGAATTATACCACATAAGAGAAGATTCATAGCCCATGATGATTCAGTTCTGAGGATCCTGTCAGAAAGGCTGATGTAGAAATGCATCAGTATATGCATATCTTCCTTACATTTTTCAACTTAAGGTCAAGGACCAAGAACCAGGACTGTAGCTCAGGTAGTGGTTAATAGGGAATGAAAATCAGACCAAAGGAAGATAGGTGTCTCTGCCTGGTTCAGCGCAAAGCGACAACCTTTGCTCGGCGTTTTCACCTTGAGCCAGGCACTGTGCTAGGAACTGGGGGTGTAATGGTGACCAAGATACGTCTCTGTTCTTCACAACTTCTCACTCAGATGGAATCGTTTTCCCTAGTCATGCACTCTGTGCACTGGCCTAATATGTACTGGAAAATAGTTTTTAGAGTTTATTTAAAACTCGGTAGATGAAGTCTTGAACAAAAACAGTAAGGTCTCTGACTTCAGTGAAAAGTTTTGGTGTTTCTTTAGGCAGATTGGAAATTTCCCATTTCCTGGTTAAATTTCTTAAAAAGTGGAACTTTCTTATTTAATCCATTTGAAGTGGGTACCTTCCCTTTATTATTCCAAATTCTTAAGATTATATTTTTTATAAGTTGTACAGTAGTTAACATTTGGCAGTAAATATTTGTCTTTTTAAGGTTACTAGTGTACATGTAAGAAAATTATAGCTTATTAAAAACTTATGAAAGTCAAATAGTTTTTATTTTTTCTTCTAATACTGATCAGTGGCAACTTAGTGTTGCTGAGAGAGTATTTGGAGACTTGTATTTGTTTAGTGTACTTACTTGAGTATTTCACGAGTGTATTGCATTATGGAGAAGTACCTTCTGGAGCCCATTTGTCATCTAGCTAATAAGCAGTGTGTTTTGGTGCTAGGCTTTCCTCAATTGGAAAAGATAATAAGACCATAAGTGGAATCCTGCTATGTTTTACCCACATATTTAGCTTATATAAGATATGCAAATTTAAAGACATTTTCACAACCACACCTTATTCTGTGAAGTGTTTCTCTTTGATGCATTCATTATCTCCTTTACCTTTGTAAGATGACAGTATTCCCAAGTTTAAAGGTCAGTTTGCCTTAGACTGGTTCTAAGGATTGCTCAGGAAAGACGTGACAAACATGACAATTTTAGTAAATCAAATCGTGAAAAATAATACTTTTCTATTTGCCTTGAAAGAATAAGTAGAAAATACACCAGATTTAACTTCCTGAATATTTGCAGAAGTTAAATACTTGATACCTTTTCTAACATTACCTTTCTCTTATATTATTTTGCATATACTTTTCTATATATATGCATATGCAAAAGCTCAGTCATGTCCGACCCTGTGACCCCGTGGACAGTAGCCCACAAGGCTGCCCTGCCCATGGGGTTTTCCAGGCAAGAATACTGGCGTGGGTTGCCATTTCCTTCTCCAGCAGATCTTCCTGACCCACATCTCCTGTGTCCTGTGTCTTCTGTGCTGGTGGGTGGATTCTCTATCACTGCACCACCTGGGAAGCCCTTCTGTGTGTGTGTATATATATATATAGGTAGATTATAAAATCAATGTATTATTATATATAGAGAGAAGTGTTAGAAAAGTCCCAATAATCTTCCCCTCTTCCCCTATTGCCTCTGTGGGGTGTTTTCCCCCTAAGCTTTTTAACACTGGGTACATGTGGATAACCCTTAGGACACCTGGATCCATCTCAGCACGCAGGCTTCTCTAGTAGTGGTGCTAAAGCTCTAGAGTGTGGGCTGAGGAGTTGCAGTATACAGGCTCTGTAGTTGTGGCATGGGGGATCTTCGTTTCCCGACAAGGGATTGAACCCAGGTCCCCTGTACTGGGAGCAGAATCTTAACCACTGCATGACCAGGGAAGGTGAAGGTGAAAGTCACTCAGTCATGTCCAACCCTTTGCGACCCCATGGACTTAGTCCATGAAATTCTCCAGGCCAGAATACTGGAGTGGGTAGCCTTTCCCTTCTCCAAGGGATCTTCCGAACCCAGGGATCGAAGCCACGTCTCCTGCAGTGCAGGCAGATTATTTACCAACTAAGCCACAAGGGAAGCCCAGATGACCAGGGAAGTCCCCCAAATTTTTAAGTACTGAAAAACTATAATCAAAGTTCAGTTCAGTCGCTCAGTCGTGTCTGACTCTGCCACCCCATGGACTGCAGCACGCCAGGCCTCCCTGTCCATCACCAACTCCCAGAATTTACCCAAACTCATATCCACTGAGTCGGTGATGCCATTCAACCATCTCATCCTCTGTCGTCCCCTTCTCTTCCCACCTTCAATCTTTCCCAGCATCAAGGTCTTTTCAAATGAGTTAGCTCTTCACATCAGGTGGCCAAAGTATTTCGGTTTCAGCTTTAACATCAGTCCTTCCAATGAACATTCAGGACTGATCTTTAGGATGGACTGGTTGGATCTCCTTGCAGTCCAAGGGACTCTCAACAAGAGTCTTCTCCAACACCACAGTTCAAAAGCATCAATTCTTTGATGCTCAGCTTTCTTCACAGTCCAACTCTCACATCCATACATGACTACCGGAGAAACCATAGCCTTGACTCGACGGACCTTTGTTGGCAAAGTAATATCTCGGCTTTTTAATATGCTATCTAGGTTGGTCATAACTTTCCTGCCAAGGAGTAAGTGTCTTTTAATTTCAAGGCTGCAATCACCATCTGCAGTGATTTTGGAGCCCAAAAAAATAAAATCTATCACTGTTTCCACTGTTTCTCCATCTATTTACCATGAAGTGATGGGACTGGACGCCATGATCTTAGTTTTCTCAATGTTGAGCTTTAAGCCAACTTTTTCACTCTCTTCTTTCAGTTTCATCAAGAGGCTCTTTAGTTCTTCTTCACTTTCTGCCATAAGGGTGGTGTCATCTGCATATCTGAGGTTAATATTTTCTCCCAGCAATCTTGATTCCAGCTTGTGCTTCCTCCAGCCCAGCGTTTCAAAGTAGTGGTACTTATTTACACACAGGTACATCATATTTAAACTAGAGTTAGTTTCTAGTTCTCTGTTATTGTACCTGTACCACACAGATGGCATTATTATGTTTTCATAGTATGTTTTAACACCCAGTAAAGCAGATACCCCTCATACCACTTTCCTGTTTCAAAATGCTCCTATACATTATTTCAAGTTGCCATCTTTGCATGTCCCCCAAAAAACTCTTATCCCATACCACAACCTATTGAGTTGGTAATAATTGCCACCATTGTTTCTGACATTGATTCTTGTCTATCAACACTGTCTTTTCAGTTAGTTTTTTTATGTCTCTCTAAAGTTGTGTAGTTTTCTCCCTAATGGGCCCTATATATATAATTATTGATATGTAAGCTCCCTGGGGGCAAGGGCCTTGTCTATTTTGTTCACACATCATAAGTACATGGCCTATTGTAAGCACTTAATATTTTTAGGGAATGAATGAAAAAAATAGTAGAAGAAAAGGAGGGAAAAAAGAAATATAGATGACTCAAAATTACAACTGGCTGTCATTTTTCACCAAATTACCAAACATCAGTTTGTTAGTGTTGGTGAAGTTGGGAGAAAACAGGTGATCTTATATGCTGTTAATTAAAGCATATGCAATAATTTTTTTCTCTCTGTATTTTATGTTCCTACATCTTAAAAAGTTTGCCGGCTGGAGAGACTGCCTCTTCCAGGATTAGCCCTTATAACAAAGGGCTTGCCCAGGACCACATCTTCCACATATACAGCAGCAATCCCAACGTCTATTGCCCCAACCACCTCTTTATCTAATTCTCACTCACCGGTACTGTATTTCCTCTGCCCTAAGGCATCCCAGGGCCTTAGACCTGCCTTCCTCTGCCTTAGACCCCCAGGCATCTAGAGACCACTTCTATAGCTCAAAGTCCACTGGAATTGTTCAGACTAAGTGAGTGAGTGAAAGTCACTCAGTTGTGTCCAACTCTGCAACCCCCTGAACTATATGGTCCAAGGAATTCTCCAGGCCAGAATACTGGAGTGGTTTCCCTTCTCCAGGGAATCTCCTCAACCCAGTGATCAAACGTAGGTCTCCCGCATTGCAGGTGGATTCTTTACCAGCTGAGCCACAAGCGAAATCCAAGAATACTGGAGTGGGTAGCCTGTCCCTTCTCCAGCAGATCTTCCCGACCCGGGAATCAAACCAGGGTCTCCTGCATCACAGGCAGATTCTTTACCAACTGAGCTATCAGGGACCCCCCATTGTGCAGACTAGCCAATCCTAAACTGTTTATTCTCCCCTACCTTGCCTTTCCCGAACAAACTCCAATAAAGACCTTGACCTAGACCTTTCCCTTGCTCCTGTGTTCTGCCAGAATATGGTGCTTCCCCTGTAGCCCCAAGTGGCACGTGATCACCTCCACTCTGAGATCTGTCAGTATAATAAATGTTGTCCTCCCAAGCCTCAGTCCCAAGTGGCCACACCTACTTTTACCATGGCATATCCAACATGTACATTTGTAGAACAGTACAGATGGATACAACCTCCAATAGAGCAAGTTTTCAAAACACCAAGGTTTAAAAGCACATATCTATTCATGTAACAGCGGGTCATTCCACTTCAAGAAATTTATTATCCTATAGGTACTCTCACACATGCTAGAAATGACAGGTATAAAGCTAATCTAACATTATTCCTAAATCAGATTGGAAGCAACCTTAGTGTCTCTCAATATAAAACTGGGTAAATCAGTTACATTTCTTTAACAATGAAATTCAGAAAGGAAAAGTAAAAAAAAAAAAAACCCTTTTAAAATTGCATCAAAAATATATAAATAAATAGTAAAAATACTTATGAGTAAGCCTGACCAAGGAGGTAAAAGACATAAGCTGAGAACTATAAAGTGTTAAGAAAATTGAAGGTTTTAAAGAAATAGAAAAATATCCCATACTCTTCGATTGGAGAAGTTAATATTGTTAAAAGGGACATACTACCCAAAGAAATCTATAGATTTAATGTGATTCATGGTCAAATTACCCATGATGTTTTTCACAGAACTAGAACAAATAATCCTAAAATTAATTTGGAACCATAAAAGACACAGAATTGCCAAAGCAATCCTGAGGAAAAAGAACAAGGCAGGAGGCATAACCCTCCCAGACTTCAGACAATACTACAAACTTAGAGCAATCAAAATGGTGTGGGATTGGCACAAAAACAGACAGATGGATCAATAGAACAGAGAGTCCAGAAATAAACCCATACACCTACAGTCAATTAATCTTTGACAAAGGAAGCAAGAATATACAACGGGGAAACAAGTCTCTTTAGCAACTGGTGTTGAGAAAGCTGGACAGCTGCATGTAAATCAACGAAGTCAGAACACACCCTCATACCATACACAAAGACTCAAAATGTCTTGAAGACTTAAAGCATTAAGACATAGACTTAAAGACAGAAAGCATGACATCATAAAACTCCTAGAAGAGAATATTTTCCGACATAAATCATACCAGTGTTTTCTTAGGTCAGTCTCCCAAGGAAATAGAAATAAAAGCAAAAATAAACAAATGGGACCTAATCAAACTTATAAAGCTTTTGCACAGCAGAGCAAACTATCAACAAGCTGAAAAGACAACCTGGGAGAAAATGTTTGCAAACGATGCAACCAACAAGGGCTGAATTTCCAAAATTTGCAAACAGCTCATACAACTCAAAAACAAAACCAATTTAAAAATAGGCAGATGATCTAAATAGACTTTTCTCCAAAGAAGATATACAGATGGCCAACAGCCATGTGAAAAGATGCTCAACATCAGTAATTATTAGAGAAATGCAAATCAAATCTAGAGAATGCAAATCAAATATTAGAGAAATGCAAATCAAAACGACAATGAAGTACCATCTCACACCAGTCTGAAAAGTACCATCTCACACCAGGCCGTCATTAAAAATAACAAATGTTAAAGAGGGTATAGAGAAAAGGGAACCAACTCTCCTACACTGTTGGTGGGAATGCAAATTCGTGCAGCCACCATGGAAAATAGTATGGGGTTTCCTCAAAAAAACTTGAAAAAGAATTGCCATATGACCCACAAACCATATATCCAGACAAAACTGTAATTCAGAAAGATACATGCACCCCTTATTTTCACAGAAGCACTATCCACAGTAGCCAAGACATGGAAACAGCCTAAATGTCCATCAACAAATGGACGATGTGGTGTGGCATTTTCATATATATATGAAAATTACTCCCCTGGAGAAGGGAATGGCTACCATGCCAGTAGCCTTGCCTGGAGAAAACCAAGGACAGAGGAGCCTGGCAGGCTACAGTCCTTTGAGTCTCATAGAGTCAGACACAACTGAGTGACTAACACTTTTTTTCACGAAAATTACTCAGTCATAAAAACGAATGAAATAATGCTATTTGCATCTACATATATAGACTTAGAGATAATCATACTAAGTGAAGTAGATCAGAAAGAGAGACAAATACCATACAATATCACTTATATGTAGAATCTAAAAGAGGACACAAATAAACTTGAAGTGAAAGTCGCTCAGTCGTGTCGGACTCTTGGCAACTCCACGGACTATACAGTTCATGGAATTCTCCAGGCCAGATTACTGGAGTGGGTAGCCGTTCCCTTCTCCAGGGGATCTTCCCAACCCAGGAATCAAACCCAGGTCTCCCACTTTGCAGGCAGATTCTTTACCAGCTGAACCACGAGGGAAGCCAAATAAACTTACTTTGTTGTTATTGTCATTGTCACCAAGTTGTGTCTGACTCTTTGCGACCCCATAGACTGCAGCATGCCAAGCCTCCCAGTCCTTCACCGCCTTCCGGAGCTTGCTCAAACTCATGTCCATCGAGTTGATGACGCCATCCAACCATCTCATCCTCTGTCGCCCCCTTCTCCTGCCCTCAATCTTTCCCAGCCTCAGGGTCTTTTCCAAACTTATCTCCTATGAAACAGAAACAGACTCACAGATATAGAAAACAAAATTGTGTTTGCCAAGGTGGCAGGGGGAATGAACTAGGAGTTCGGGATTTGCAGATGCAAACTATTATATACAGAGTGGATAAGCAGCAAGGTCTTATTGTATAGCACAAGGAACTGTATTCAACCTCCTGTAATAAACCAGAGTGGATAGGATATTTGGTTTGTCAAATTTGTTATTATATTAGGCTCAAAAATATTTTCAAATATCTTGTAGTCAATAAAAAGTAGGCATTAAAAAATAAAAATATTTAAAAACCATAATGGAAAAGAAAAAAATGTTATATATACATATAACTGGTTAAATTAAAAAGTGCTCTAAAATGAGCTCTCCCTGGTGCTTCCCTGGTGCTTCAGTGGTTAAGACTCTGTGCTCACAATACAGGGGCCACAGGTTTGATTTCTGGTCAGGGAACTTAGGTCCCTCAGGCTGCACAGTGCAGCAGGGAAAAAAAAAAGAGTGGGAGAGAGCTTTTCCTGTGGTTTGGGGTTGATCTGCAAGATACTCTGTTAGGTAAAAAGAGCAGCAAGATTCAGAAAAGAAAGGAAGGTGTGCTGGTTAAAGACAAAAGATTTCATGCCAGACTAACTCATGGCCAAATCCTATTTTGTACCGAATGGACCTTGGTAAGAATTCAGGAAAGTTGTTTAATCCCTCTGTGCCTCCATTTTCTTAGGTAAAATGGATTTTTTTAGAACAACTTTTTTAGGTTCACAGCAAATTTGAAAGGAAGGTACTGGGAGTTCCTCTATAGCCCTGTCCCTACATATGCACAGACTCCACCGTTACCAATATCCTTCACCGAGTGGGACGCTGTTTACAACTGATGAACCTATGCTGACACCTCATAATCACCCTCAGTCTGTAACTTTCATTAGCATTTACTCTTAATATTGTACTGGTCTCAGATATTCTGTTCCAGGGTGTGCTTGTGACTGGTTGTTTGTTTTCATTTTATTCATATTATTTATGAAATGGACATACCTTCAAGCTAGCTGCTAACTCGACAATGTCCAGTCTACAGATGAGCCCATCAAAGCCATTCTTCATTTTACAGTGTTTGTGTTGTTTTTTTGTTTTATCCACATCTTGTGGCATGTGATATCTCAGTTCCCTGACGTAGGACTAAACTCATGTCCCCTTCATTAGAAACACAGAATCTTAATCACTGGACCGCCAGGGAGATCCCTATCTTTACAGTGTTTTTATTTCTAGCATTTCCTTTGGATCCTGTGAACTTTCATCTCTGTGTTTACATTACTCATCTGTTCCTGCATATTGCCCACTTTCTCCATTAGAGCTATTAGCACATGAATCATAGTTATTTTAAGTTTTGTTCAGATAATTCCAAAACCTCTGCCCTATTTGTGTCTGTTTCTGATGCTTGCTTTGTCTCTTCAGACTGTGTTTCTATCTTTTAGTGTGCCTTTTAATTTTCTGTTGAAAGCCACATAAGGTATATTGGATAAAAGAAAGAGCGCTGCAGGGTGAGATTTTATGTTTATTCACTAGGAGTTGAGCAGTGTTTTAATGTTTCCTAGAGCTGTAAGTGGGTCTCCGAGGTAACACTAGTGGTAGAGAACCCGCCTGCCAATGCAGGAGATGTGGGTTCAATCCCTGGGTCGGGAAGATCCCCTGGAGAAGGACATGGCAACCCACTCCAGTATCCTTGCCTGGGAAATTCCATGGACAGAGGAGCCTGGCAGGGTACACTCCGTGGGGTCACAACGAGTCAGACGTAGCCGAAGTGACTTAGCACACATGCACACAAAGCTGTCAGTGGTTTCAATTTGCTCAAGTGCCCTTGTTTTTGTTTCCCCCGTATCTTGGGTTTCTCTAGAAATTCCCCACCCCACTTTTTTTTTAACATTGGATTATTTTATTATTTTGTTTTACTTTATCTTATTTTACTGGCTGCACAGCATGTGGATCTTAGTTCTTTGAACAGGAATTGAACTCATGCCCACTGCTATGGAAGTGCTGAGTCTTAACCACTGGACCCCCAGGAAGAGTCCCCTAGAAATTCTTCCTCAAATAGAATCTGAGCCTTGCTTTTCTTTCAGCTGTGATCCACTGTTACTATACAGGAACCTCATCAACATGGTGGGAACGGAAGCAGTCTATAACCTACCTGATGAGTAAGTCTCGGTCTTTCTGTGAGCCTGTTGCCCTGGGTTGTGACCTTCACAAATGCTTCTCAGCTTCCCCTCCTCCCCACTTAGGTGACACGGGCAGACTCGAGGGTACTGGAGTTTGCTGTTTCCCTCCTCCTACATTAGCTGTGGCTCTGATAAAACAATTTTCCTTCACAGAAGGCCTTAATGTGGAAAAGGGATGCTTTCGGGGGTATTTCAAAATACTGCTTTTCCCCCTGGGCATATTTCAAAAGAATTAACTTTCCCTGGCCAAACAAGAGGGACCTTTTCTCACTATGGTCTTCACTATGAGGCACCTTTGGTGCATGCATGCTCAGGTGTGTCTGCCTCTTTGTGACTCTTTGGACTGTAGACTGCCAGGATCCTCTGTTCATGGGATTTTTTTAGGCAAGAATACAGTGTAGTTGCTTACCATTTCCTCCTCCAGAGCACCTTCCTGACCCAGGGGTCAAACCCGAGTCTCCTGTGAATTGTGCATTGTAGGCAGATTCTTTACCCTCTGAGCCACTGGGAGTCTTCACTGTGAGAACTGATCAAGTTCTCAGAGGTAAAATCAAAGACTGGGTTCCCAGGAGTCAACTCTAAATGAATCCACACTTCAGCCACTTGCCAATTACATTTTGAGTGTTTCTATAAGTCCTGGCTCCAGTGTTTTTACAATATTTCAGGTAAGCTGACTTCTGTTCTCTGTATTTATCTGTCTCTCCAGTTTAGGGAATTGTGGGTTGTCCTCTGACCTCAGCTTTCTGATTTATCTAAGTTATTGATTTTAAAGTTTGTTCAACTTATTTCTCCTTGTGATGGATCGAGTGATGACTATAAGCTGTTTACATGTCAATGCTGTAAAAAAACTCTACCAATTTTATTTTTTAATGTATTTATATTTGCAGGGGAAGGTGCATTTGGAATCTTAGTTCCCTGACTGGGGGTCAAACCCATGCTGTGGAAGCAGAGTCTTAACCACTGGACTGCCAGGGAAGTCTCTAGCTTGACCAATTTTAAATGACATTTGTTATGAATAGAATCGTGTTTCTCCAAAATGAATATATTGAAGCCCTAACCCCCTAGTACTTCAATATTACTGAACTTGGAAAGAGGCCCTTTAAAGAGGGACTTACTCACTAAGTTAAAAATGAGGCACTGAGCATGGGCTATAATTTGTATGACTACTTTTTTTTTTTAACTTTTTCTTTTCTTTTTTTTTTTTAATTGCTGCACTCACAGCATGTGGGATCTTAGTTCCCTGACCAGGGATTGAACCCGTGCCCCCTGCATTGGAAGGACGGAGTCATAACCACTGGACCATCAAGGAAGTCCCATGACTACTGTTCTTATAAGAAGGAGGTCAGGGTATACAGAGAGAGACCCTGGGTATGCACAACCACAGAGGAAAGACCAAACCAGGACATACCACAAAGGCAGCCATCTGCAACCTGAGAGGAGCCTCAGGGGAAATCGGCTCTGCTGGCACCTTGATCTCGGAATTCTGGCCTCCAGAACTCTTAGGAAATAAATTCCTGCTGTGGAAGCCACCCAGTGCGTGGTATTTGGTTATGGCTGCCCAAGCAAATCAATGCAACACTGTAGTCTGAGATATTTGAGAAGAGTTTTTAAGGTCCTAATTCTTTAAGATCTCAAAAAGTGTTACACATGCTCATTGTAAAAAATTTCAACAACAATCAAGTGTATGAGGGGGAAAGCTAAAGTATTTTCCTATACTCCTCTGTCCACTTTTCTCTCCAGAAGTAACCAGCCACAGTTTAGGATGTGTCCTTCTGGGTTTTTCTTTTAGACACCTACATGCTTGTGATTTTGTTTTTATTTTTTATTTTTTTTAGTATTTATTTATTTGGCTGAGGTGGGTCTTAGTTGCAGTACATGGGATCTTTAGTTCAGCATGTGGGATCAGGTTCCCCAACCAGGTATCGAACTTGGACCCCCTGCACTGGGAGTGCAGAGTCTTAGCCACTGGGCCACCGGGCAAGTCCCTGTTTCAATTTTTGTTTTCATGAAACTAAGAATCACCAGGGATTTCCTGGCAGTTCAGTGGTTAGGACTCCACTGCAGTGGGCAGGGGGAGGAGGGGGGCACAGATTCCATTCCTGGTTGGGGAACTACGATCCTACAAGCTGGGCAACACAACCAAAAAAAAAAAAAAAAAAATGAGAACCATCATAAGCATATTGGAACTTCCTTGGTAGTTCAGTTGGTAAAGAATTTGCCTGCAGTGCAGGAGAGCTGGGTTCGATCCCTGGGTCAGGAAGATTCCCTGGAGAAGGAAATGGCAAACCACTCCAGTATCCTTGCCTGGAAAATCCCATGGACAGAGGAGCCTGGCAGGCTGCAGCCCATGGGGTCGCATGACTGAGCAACTAACACACACACACAAGCATGTTATTCCTTGACTTGATTTTGCTGTGAACAATGCAACATAGACATCAAACCAGTCCACATTCTAGGTTGCAAAGAACAGAAACATCCTCTGGTAAAGAAAGAAAAAAGGAAATAAGGAATAAAGAAAGGGAAAAAAGAATTTGTTGGGAAGGCAAGGAACCAACTCAGAAAATGTGCAGGAAGACCAAAATCTCTCAAGCAGCCAGAACTAAAGGTCAAAATAAAGTCAGAGCAAAATTAGTAAGTCTAATAACACATTTTTGGGAAATGGCACCATTACCCATTGCTGGTGAAAGCGTAAATTGGTATAAATTTACTGAGAAGCAATTCTGTAAAACCTTATCAGACCAAATATACATATCCTTTGAGAAATTTATCCTACAGGTATTTTGGCAGAGGCATGAAAGATAACAAGAACAAATATATTCACAACAGCATTGTTTGTAAGAGCAAAAAAAGACTGTAGGTCACCTAAATGTCCACCAGTACAAACTGACTGAATTATAATACATTTGTAAAGCTATGGTTTTTCCAGTATTCATGTACAGATGTGAGAGTTAGACCATAAAGGAGGCTGAGCACCAAAGGACTGATGCTTTCAAACTGTGGTGCTTGAGAAAACTCTTGAGAGTCCCTTGAACAGCAAGGAGATCAAACCAGTCAATCTTCAAGGAAATCAACCCTGAATATTCATTGGAAGAAATATTCATTGATGCTGAAGCTGAAGCTCCAATACTTTGGCCACCTGATGTGAAGAGCTGGCTCATTGGAAAAGACCCTGATGCTGAGAAAGATTGAGGGCAGTAGGAGAAGGGGGTGACAGAGGATGAGATGGTTGGATGGTATCACCGACTCAATGGACATGAGTTTGAGCAAGCTCTGAGAAATAGGGAAGGACAGGGAAGCCTGGCGTGCTGCAGTCCATGGAATCACGATGAGTAGGACACGACAGAGCGACTAAACAACAATAAATGTAATGTCTACTCTGTAGCCATCAAAAAAGAGTGAACAGGCTCCTGACTTAGGATATAGAATGTGCGCTGAGATCAGAAGTAGTTTACGTAGTATGATGCCACTGTAGTTAAAAAAATAATAGTAATGGGGGAAAGAGAAAGATACATACACCGTAATATATCCATAAAATATTTCTGAAGGGACACACACACAAAATTAAGAACATTGGAAAAGAAAACTGGGTGTTTAGGGACTCCGCTGGTGGCTCAGTGGTAAAGAATCTGCCTGCCAATGCAGAGGACATGGGTTCGACCCCTGGTCTGGGAAGACCCCACATGCTGTGGAGCAACTAAGTTCATGCACTGCAACTACTGAGCCTGTGCTACTACTGAGCCCACATGCTGCTACTACTGAAGCCTGCAAGCCTATTGCCCATTGCCTATTGCCCATGCTCTGCAACAAGAGAAACCACTGCAAAGAGAAGCCCCTGCACCACTCTCTAGTTAGCCCCTGCTTTCAACAACTAGAAAAAAGTCAAAACAGCAACAAAGACCCAGCACAGCCAAAAATAAATAGATAGAATTTTTTTAAGTGACTGCTTTAGAAAAAAAAGAAAAGAAAACTAGGTGTTTAGGGAACAGGGATAAGAAGGACTGGAGGAAACAGGCAGTGGGGCAGGGGGTACTTTTCCTGTTGAATTCTGAACCAACTAAACATGATACCAGGTGTTTTTGTTTTTTAACGATTTTTTATTTATTTTTTAAATTGAGGTAAAATTGGTATATAATATACTGGTTTCATGTGTGTGGAAATTGTGTTAGTCACTCAGTGGTGTCCAGATCTTTGCAACCCTATGGACTGTAGCCCAGCAGGCTCCTCTGCGCATGGGATTCTCCAGGCAGTAATACTGGAGTGGGTAGTCATTCCCTTCTCCAGGGGATCCTCTTGACCCAGGGACTGAACCTGGATCTCCTGCATGGCAGGCAGATTTTTTACCATAATTCGACACTTGTGTACACTATCACCACTATGAGTCTAGTTACCACCTGTCACCATATAAATGATCTCCTTCACCCATATTGCCCTCTCCCGCAATCTCTTCCCCTCTGGTAACTACCAATCTGTTATCTGTATTTATGTTTGGCTTTGTTCATTTATTTTTTAAATTTCATGTGTAAGTGGTATTTGTCTTTCTCTGTCTGACATATTCAGTTAGTATAATCCCAATGTCCACCCTTATCAGAAATGTGTAATACAAATTTTGAAAGTGAAAAGTCCCATTAAAAGGTCTTGTTAACATGCTGCTACTCTCCAGCCGAGAACATCGATGTTCTTCCCACTACCGCTGCCATGGCCAGAAACAGTTCTAAATACCCTGCTTCTCTGTCACTTCTTGAGACTCAGAGTTCTATAAAAGACTGTACATGCTCATGAATTTTGCCTACAAGCTCTCTCTGCCAGGAGTCTGAGAAAGTACCTGCCCTCAAACTTTTTCACTTTTGTAGAAAAAACCTGGTCCCTTGGAGACTTCACAATCTCAGGCTATCCATATAGGAAGGGGTTTCAGGTGTCACACAGTCCAAATAACAACAAAGTCTACGGTAACAACTTTCCACATCAAGACACAGATCCACCTCATTCTTTTCAATGGCTGCACAAGATTCTGTAGTATAAATATCTGTTTACTGAATTTTTATTTATATGTTTAGGATCTGAATGCTTGTTAATGAACATTAATGAGTTTTTAAATATGATGCTATGAAGCTACAATACTTTGGCCTTCTGATGCGAAGAGCCAACTCACTGGAAAAAACTCTGATGCTGGGAAAGAGTGAGGACAGGAGGAGAAAAGAACGACAGAGGATGAGATGGTTGGATGGCATCACTGACTCAGTGGACATGAGTTTGAGCAAACTCTTGGAGATAATGAAGGACAGGGAAGCCTGGCATGCTGCAGTCCATGGGGTCACAAAGAGCTGGACAGAACTTAGCAACTGAACAACAGCAATAAGGTATTCAAAAATACTGTAATAAGCATCCTTGTGTATATAGCTTCTTTATCATATTAGTTTGCACACATGTACAAATGTGTTGGGAGAACTTCTGTGAAATAAGATAGCACGGCAAAATCATACAAAATCATGTCTATAGGATGAGCTATAAAATCCATGTAAAAGAACATCTTCAATAGAAGGCTGGAAGGAAGTGTGCCAAAATGAAAGTAATCCAAACTGGAACAAGCATCAAAACACATATATGAGTCAAAAAGGAAATGATCTTCAAATTTAGGAAGCAAATGACCAATCAAGAATAGACTAAAGAATGCATGAATGTTTTGCTTTGAGTGGTTAAATTTTATTGTCTTTGAATATCTCCTTAATATACATATAAAGAATTTTAATTTTGCCCAAAATTTAAGATATAACTTGTTACTCCAAAAAGAATCTATTTCTTTTATTTAAAAAAAAATTTTTTTATTAGACATAGGTTTCCCAGGTGGCTCAGTGATAAGAATCAACCTGCCAATGCAAGAGACTCAGGAGATGCGGGTTCAATTCCTGGGTTGAGAAGATCCCCTGGAGAAGGAAATGGCAACCCACTCCAGTATTCTTGCCTGGGAAATCCCATGGACAGAGGAACCCGAGGGCTGCAGTCCATGGGGTCACAGAGAGTTGGATGCGACTGAGCGTGCACGCACACACGCACACACGCGCGCACACACACACACACACATAACTGATTTACAACATTGTGTTAGTTTCAGATGTACAACAAAGTGAGTCAATTACATATACACATAATATGCACTCTTTTTCTAGGTTCTATTCCCTCATGAGACCTCTTCCTTCTCCTGGAATTGAATCCATCTTTCCTCAAGTATAACATGAAAAAATAAATTTAAAATTATATAGTACTCTTAATTTTTTTGATTTGTTTTGATGCAACAACATTTGCTTCAGTGAAAAGTACAATATGTTCACTTTCCTATGGGCTCCTGCGCTTCACAGGTGATTTACCCATAAGGCTGAATTATCACATGTGGCCTACTGGGATCATCATCTACTTACTCACATTATGGCTTATAATTGCTGGGTTGTTTAAAATAATGACACAGGAGGTCTCAAAATTGAAAAGCACTATCAGATGCAATCATTTTATGAACTCTTTGCTGACCTGATTTTTCCAGTCAATGGTATGGCTAATAATCTACACCATTTTCAGCAGATGACATGACAGTATTCCTCACATAAAACAAATAATAAAAAGGTGAGTGGGTGGGTGGTGCGTCTAGTGGTATCCTAAATCCTAGACTCCATCTTCTTCCTCAACTTAGAAAATCTTGTGGGTTTTTTTCCTTTTTTTTTCTTAATCCAAGCAAGGAGATACAAATTTAGAAGAGTAAATTAATGAACTCTCTGGGAATTCCCTGGTTGTCCAATGGTTGGGATTCCAGCTCCCACTTGCAGGGGTCCCAGATTCCATGACTGGTTGGGCAACTAAGATCCCACAAACCATCTGGTGCAGCAAAAGAAAAAAAGGAGCCTCCTTCAAAATAATGGATTCCCTGTGGTATTCAAGCAAAATATGAATGACCATCTATCAGGAACGCCGTGGAAATGAAACAGAAAAAACTGGTTGGTCAATTTTTAGGGTAATTTCTAATTCTATCATTCTGAGTGTTTTGGCCACCTGATGCGAAGAACTGACTCATTGGAAAAGGCCCTGATGCTGGGAAAGATTGAAGGCAGGAGGAGAAGGGGACGAGAGAGGTTGAGATGGTTGGATGGCATCACAGACTCAATGGACATGAGTTTGAGTAAGCTCCAGAAGTTGATGATGGATGGGGAAGCCTGGCGTGCTGCAGTCCGTGGGGTCGTAAAGAGTCAGACACGACTGAGCGACTTCACTTTCACTTTTCCCTTCTGAGAATCTCAGAAGTTCAATAGCCTCCCTCCACTGTGTCCCTTTCCTGGACTCTGAGGACGAGGCTGACTGAATCCAGAACTGACATCTGCCATCTCTTCATCAAGGGATTGTTTGGCTGTACCCTTGATGTTATCTCTGGAATGTTCCTCTTCATGTTTTTGCAAAAATAATAGGCTGAGAACTTTCCAGATCTTTTCACTTTCTGGTTCCTTTTTGCTTAACATTTCCTTCTTCAATTTCTCTCCTCTCACATTTTACTACAAGCAACAAGGGAAAATTGACTCGCACCTTGAACCCTTTGCTTAGAAATGTCCTCAGCTGAACTGCAAAGTTCATCCCTTATGTTTCTACCATCCACAGAACACGCCAACATGATTCAGCTAAATTCACTGCCCTTTTGTAAAAGGATTATCCTTCTTCCAATGTCCAATAACATGTTCCTTATTTCCATCTGGGGCTTCCCAGGTGGCTCAGTGGGCAAAGAATCAGTCTGCAATGCAGGAGACGTGGCTTTGATCCCTGGGTTGAGAAGATCCCCTGGAGAAGGGATTGGCTACCCACTCCAGTATTCTTGCTTAGAGAATTCCATTGACAGAGGAGTCTGGCAGGTTACAGTCCATGAAGTTGCGAAGAGTCAGACACCACTGAGCGACTAACACTTATTTTCCTCTGAGGTCTCAAAACCCAGTAGGACCCTGTGGGGATCCTTGTTTGTAGGGAATAGACTCCAGCTGCCATGACCTTCCCTCAGTCCCAAAGGGCAGGTTCAAACAGCTGCTAATCAGGGAAAGGAGGGGATGCAGAGACCCGGGAAGAACAGCCAAGAATCAACAGTGCAGCCTTGGGGCAGGATCCTGGTTCCGCCGCAAGGGATACACATAACAACATCTTTAAACCTTTTATAGAACCCCCCAACAAATGGATGGGCTTCCCAGGTGGTGCTAGTGGTTAAAAAAAAAAAAAACCTACCTGCCAGTGTAGGAGGCAAAAGAGATGAGCGTTCAATCCCTGGATCAGGAAGATCCTCTGGAGGAGGAACTGGCAACCCACTCCAGTGTTCTTGCCTGGAAAATCCCATGGACAGAGGAGCCTGGCAGGCTACAGTCCACACGACTGATGCAACTGAAGCAATTTAGCACGCATGCCTAACATGTCAGCATTCTTCATTCCAAAGAAGACCACCTGAGGCCAGATTAAAGGAACCAGAGAAACTCAGATTACCTCAGATTACCTGAGACCAGATTAAAGGAGTACAGGCCCTGCACACACCCTAATCTTATCAGCAACCCCACCCCCTTGAACCTTTGCTATAAAACTTCTCACCAAATTCTCCCAGGTGGGAACACACGGTTTTCAATTTTCGGGGACAGGAACCTGCTGTGTACCCCTTTCTCTGGCAAAGCAATAAAGTTATTCTTTTCTACTACACCCAAAACTCTGACTCCAAGATTCCATTCAGCACTAGAACACAGAGGCTGAGTTTTCTGCATTAATCTCACCAGAAGCACCTTTAACATCCATATTTCTACCTATAGTTTTCTCGAGGCAACCTAGGCTTTCTCTAACATGAACTCAAAAGTCTTCCAACCTCTACCCACTACCTGGTTCCAAAGCTACTTTCACATTTTTAAGTATTTGAGACAGTCATAACTTTCAATATCAAAATATATATTACTTTGTAAGGCTGCCATAGCAAAATACCATAGCTGAAAATATGCAAAATAGCCAGGATAGCTGAGACAACAGAAATGTTTTTTCTCACAATCTGGGAGGCTAGAAGCCCAAGGGCCAGCAAGTTTGGTTTCTACTGAGGTCTCTCTCCTTGGCTTGCAGATGGCCACTGTTGCAATATATCCTCACGTGGACTTTCCTCTGTGCACACACATCCCTTGTATTTTTATGTGTGTCATAATTTCTTTTTATAAAGACACCAGCCAGATTGGATTAGGGTCCATCCTATGGGTGCTCTCATTTTTAACTTAATTACCTCCATTAATGCCCTATCCCCAAATACAGACACAAAATGAGGTCCTAGGGAATTAGGGCTTCAACATGTGAATTTTGAGGAGGACACAACAGCCTATATAACATATAGAATACAATAAAATATTTGCAAATCACACATCTGATAAGGCAGTAGTATCCAGAATATACAAAGAACTCTTCTGGGTGTTTAGTCGCTCAGTCATGTCCGACTCTTCGAGATACCACGGACTGCAACCCTCCAGGCTCCTCTGTCCATGGGATTCTCCAGGCAAGAATACTGGAGTGGTTGCCATGCCTTCCTCCAAGGGATCTTCCCAACTGAGGGATGGAGCCCGCATCTCTTACGTGTCCTGAATTGGCAGGCGGGCTCTTTACCACTAGTGTCACCTGGGAAGCCCAGGTGGGCTTAACTCTTACAACTTAATAAAAAGAAAATCCAATTGAACAATGAACAATGGACCTGAGAAGATATTTCTCTAAATAAGATATACAATTGGTCAAGAAGCACATGGAAAAATGTTCAATGTCTTTAGCCATTTGATACCAGGTAAATCAAAACCACAATGAGAATGTCCTTCATACATCCTAGGATGGCTATAATAAAAAAGACAGATAAATAACAGTTGTTAATGTGGAGAAACCGGAACCTTCTTACATTGCTGATGGAATTGCAAAATGGTGCAGCAGCTTTGAAAAAGTTTGGCAGTTTCTCAGAAAGTTAAATATATATGCCTAAGAGAACTGAAGGTATACATCCACACAAAAAATTGTACGTGAATATTCATAGCAGCGTGATTCATAATAGCCAAAAAGTGGGAAAAGCCCTAATGTCCATCAAATGAGAATGTACAATAAGATATGGTTGCTGTTGTTGTTTAGTTGCTAAGTCATGTCCGACTCTGCGACCCCATGGGCTGCAGCATGCCAGGCTCCCCTATCCTTTACTTCCTCCCAGAGTTGGCTCAAACTCATGTCCATTAAGTCAGTGAACCAGCTGTAAGGGTGCATACATCCTCTCCCCACCGAGCCTCCCCCCACCCTTCTAGGCCATCACTGAGCGCCGGGCTGCGTCCCCCATACAGTACCGCAGATGCCCACTCGGCCTTCCCAGGGGCGCGGTGGTAAAGAATCCACCCGCAACGCAGGAGACAAGGGCGCAATCCCCCTCAGGAAGGCCCCCTGGAGTAGAACATGGCAACCTGCTCCAGTGTTCTTGCCTGGAAGACTCCATGGACAGAGGAGCCTGGTGGGTTATAGTCCATGACAAAGAGTAGGACGTGACTGCGCAACTGAGCACACACACAGAGTGTGTGTGTGTCCATTCCAAACTCCCAGTTCATCGCCACCCGCATCCCCCCAACCACTGTGTCCACATACCTTTTCTCCGTGTCTGTGTCTCTATTTCATATGGATTTAGAAAGTAGACTACTGGTTGTCTAGGTCTTGGAGAAGGGGGAGAAGTTGAGGGAAAATGGGAAATGACTGCTAATGGATACAGGGTTTCTATTTTAGAGTGAAGGGAAAAAGTTTTAATTGTAATGATGGTTGCACAACCCTGAGTATACAAAAACTATTAAATTATATGCTACAAGTAAGGGAATTATATGGTATATGAATTTTATCTCAATAAAACTATGAAAATATTTAAGATCACATATAAAATCAATTTATTTAAAATAGTTAATTAAAATATAACGAAGATAAGGTAGTATCTCATGTTTTCTATCTCTTTGATGAAATTCATGCATTTTTTATTCATACATTCTTCTCCTGACCTTGTGAGCATATTTTATGACCATTATTTTGAGCATTTTATCATTTATCTTAATAAATTATAAATCATTTATTAATAAATGAGCATAAATCATTTATCTTCACTTCATTAAGGTCTTTTCCTGGGCTTTCATCTTCTTTTGTTTGGAACATATTCCTTTGTTTCTTAGTTTTCTTGACTCTCTGTGGTTTCTGTTCGTGAGATAAAACAGTCACCTATCCCAGTCTTTTTTTTTTTTTTTTGCTAATTAGCTTGTAGGATCCTAATTCCCCAACTAGGGATCGAACCTGGGCCCCCAGCAGTGGAAACTCAAAGCCCTAAACACTAGCCCACCAGGGGATTCCCCCTTCCCCAGCGTGAAGGGGTGGCCATGTGTTCAAGATAAAATCTTGTCAGTCAGCATGACTTGAGCACCTGGTCGCCTCCCCAACTTTTGTGCTTATCTAAGTCAATGTTTGTTTTTGGTGGCTTCCAGATTAGGATGTGCCAAGATGAGATACTGCACCAAAGGCATCGGAAATACCCACATGCACATTCAGGCTCCCAGAGGACTGTATTAAATATTTGTCCCTTCAAGTCCCCAGTGCAGGCTAATTGGAAGCCTGACCTTCAGGCAGCAACGGGGAAGGTCAGGACATTAGGTATACAGTGTATGTAGACATGATCAAAGGGAGACCAAGAGCTGGGTATTTCAGCCTGCTTGCTCTGTGCTGAGCCAGAGGGAATCCCTGCCAGAAACACCTGTGCACCCATAGAAAATTCTGTCCTCTGTGGTCCCAGGGGACTAACCGCTGAACCCCATCAGCTCCCAGAGCTAGGAGACTTAGCAGCCAGTCCTTCAGCTTGCAGCCACAGAAGATGGCGTGCTAGACACGTTGAGAAGCTGGAGACTTGGGTGAGCTACAGGAAGAAGACACAAGAAGTCGCCACAGGCCCGTTCAGTCACTCAGACAGTGACTAATTATACGGCCGTCAACTCCCAGATGTTGCCCAATCCTTGGGCAGAAGCTGAAAACATATGCGAACACCTTCTAGGAAGAAGCTGAGAGCCTCGCATTCTTGTCAGTTCCCTCTGTGTTGAGCCGGCTGACATTTTTGTGTCAAACTGCCCCTTAGCGTCACGCGGCCCCAGGGTAGTTGTGAAAGCTGGGTGCTGTTGGCTCCCAGAGCAAGGTGGCGATGTGGGAGCTAGTCCCTCAGGTGGCACAAAGATAGTTCGGGTGCCGAAAGGGTAGACAAGCGCCTTCCACAAAGAAGGTGGAGACTTGGTTTTCATCATTGGAGCAAGCTTTAGAGAACACACTCGGGGGAGTGCTGGGGGGCTCCTGGGAGAATCCCAGACAGCACCCACACAAAGGCCAATTAGAAGCCGGACCTTCAGGCAGTAGCTGGGAAAGTATGCAGTCAAGTGCCTTTCAAGAAGAAACTAGAGGAGGGGTGTTTTTGCCTGTTTCCCCAGTGCTGACCTTGGGAGGTGACTAGCCATGGAAGTACTTGAATGCCCATTTGAAATTGCTACTCTGTTTAATGTGGTCCTGGAGGACTTGCAGATGACAAGGCTGGCTGGCTGGCTCCCCAAGTCTCCCCAAGCTATGTGATTTGGGATGTAGGCTCTTGGGTGGCATCCTTCAAACCTGGGGCACTCGATACTTCATCCAAACTCTTCACTCCCTAGGGAGGAATTGGGCAGTGGGGGCTGCCGCCTAAATGCAAAAGCTCTATTTTCTAACTGCAAGTTAGTGTATCCATGACTTTTATACACTTTATATATATATTATTATATATTATTTTTATATATTTATTTTACATATATTAATATTATATATATATAAATGACTTTTCTATATTTGCTTCTTGACAGCCTGGTTCATCTGATTCAGCACCCAAATCCAATCAAACCAAGGTGCAGCTATTACTGAATATCCTAACTTCTAGAGAAGAGAACTAGACTTGGGAAAAAGTGATTTCATCAAAAATTGTTGCAAGATCTGTGTGGCTGGACATCTGATCCTCCCCTGATAAAGCCTTCCCTTCCACTGGGCCATTTTCAATTTTTACAATAGGCAGATATCTGGGCTCATCTGTCTCAAAGTTTTGACATCTGAGATCATGTTTGGTAGGATTCAAAGCTTCCTGAAAATAATAACAATGCCTGAAAATTTCTAGGACTAAAATAAAGTTCTTAAAAATATGTAAATCAAAATACCCTGGCTGTTCAGGTACCAAAACCTGCAATCTTGACATTACACTTGATACCACCCCACATCTTTCTCTTTATCCTCCTGACAGTATCTCCATTGTATACTCTTTGTTGAAGATGGTTGAACGTACTAAAGTCTTACATTTTTATAAAGTCAAAGCCCAATAGGTAAGTTAAATGCAATATCACTTCTTTTACATAAAGTTATGGGACTGTTTACTGGTGAGTATTACAGCTGTGTTATGGGAAAAACATTAAACTTGCACAGAGGAAGGAGGCATTAGCCCTGCACAGAGGAAGTGAAGTATTATAGGATCTGCCTGGAACTAGGTGGTGCCTGACTCTCCCTACAACATGTGGCCAGAACCCATGAGAAAACAGAGCATAACATACACGTAAAATCCCCTTAAGGTATCCACCATTAGAAAACAACTCTGCTGGGAATTCCCTGGCAGTTAGTGGTTTGGACTCTGAGTTCTCATTACCAAGGACCCAGGTTCGATCCCTGGTTAGGGAACTAAGATCCCACAAGCTGAAAGAAAAGTGAAAGTGAAGTCGCTCAGTCGTGTCCGACTCTTTGCGACCCCGTGGACTGTAGCCTACCAGGCTCCTCTGTCCATGGGATTCTCCAGGCAAGAATACAGGAGTGGGTTACCATTTCCTTCTCCAGGGGATCTTCCCAACCCAGGGATTGAACCCAGGTCTCCCGCACTGGAGGCAGACACTTTTACCTCTGAGCCACCAGGGAAGTCCCACAAGCTGAGCAGCCAATAAAAGAAGAAAATAGATTCGAAACTACATTAGAAACTACATTCATGGCTCACTGAATGGGCTGGAAAAATCCTGTTTCATTGATGAGTTTTTCTGTGATGACTAACCCAGTTTAATGAAACTTTTCTCAGTTCTTGTCACTAAAATGTGAGTGGAAAGAACAGGGTTGGGAAAAAGCCTGATTTTGAAACATTTCAGAGCAAATATCAACTTTTGCAAACCTATTATTCACTAAATTTAACATGACATTTAAGAAGCAAGCAAGGACTGGGACACAGATTTAATTCCTGGTTGGGAAGTAAGATCCAGCAAGGTTCAGCATAGGCAAAAAAAGACAAACAAGCTAGAGAAAATGAGAAAGTATTTAAGCTGCAACAGAGCTTTTTTAGAGTCTGTCTTGTAGCAATTAACTTTCCAAACTTCCTTAACAACTTGGTTAGAAAACCCAAATGAATTCACAAGTGCTTATGGAAAGGTGGGGAACTTGGAGGAAATATGAAAAGGTTGAGAGAAGAGATATGAGTCATACCGCTTTATTTCCCCTAGCCTTTGTTGATCTCAACAGATTTGCTTCCGTTCTAATTCTCTGCCATCTTCATAAAAGACAGAGAAATATATAGTGTCAGAAATGTGATTTATAATAGCATCATTATTCCATAATTGAAAACGCTGCGTATTTGGTTGTCTAGGAGAATATGCCCATCAGAAATAACCTGTAGCTCTGGAGGCCAGTGGGTTGCTATGGCAATCAGACAAAAGAGTTTAATAATAGCTCTCCTTCATAGCTGGAAAATTGACAAAAAGATGAGAGCTCTGAATGCGAGTGTTTCTTATATAAATGCAAACAAGCACAAAATACATTTATTTCTTTGTTCAGCAAACAGCCACTGGATGCTGACGATGTACCTGGCGCTGGCTTAGGAGCCGTGGAAAAATCAGACGTGGTTTCTCTAAGAAGAGTGCACATTTTAGTGCACGAGCCATGTAACAAAGAGCAAACAAATCAATATGCGGAATAATGACGGCATGTAAGACCACACAAGAAAGTAGTGAACCTGTGATACTAAACAAGCAGTGTTGCTGTTCTTCGGGATGGGGAATAAGTGTAAATCTATGGCTGATTCATATCAATGTATGACAAAACCCACTGAAATGTTGTGAAGTAATTAGCCTCCAACTAATAAAAAAATTAAAAAAAAAAAGAAATAGAGAAATAAATAAATGAATAAAATCAGTAAAAAAAAAAAAAAAGAAAGTAGTGAACCTGTGATACTAAACAAGCAGTGTTGCTGTTCTTCAGTTGCTCAGTCGTGTCCGACTCTTTACCACCCCGTGGACGGCAGCAGGCCAGGCTTCCCTGTCCTTCACCAAGCAGTAGCTAGCGCAAAACATGAAGAGCCCAGTCACAGCAAACATCAAAAATCTTGTGTTTAGACAAGAAATTAAATAGAGAATGGGGTCTTATAGTCTTCATTAATGTACTAATGTAATCACTCTAATGGCAGAAAGCAAAGAGGAACTAAAGAAACTCTTAATGAGAGTGAAAGAGGAGATGCAAAAGCTGGCTTAAAACGTAACATTAAAGAAACTAAGATCATAGTAGCCAACTCACTGGAAAAGACCCTGATGCTGGGAAAGACTGAAGGCAAAAGGAGAAGAGGATGGCAGAGGAAGAGATGGTTGATGGCATCACTGATTCAATGGACATGAACTCCGGGAGATGGTGAGGGACAGGAAGGCCTGGTGTGCCACGGGGTCACAAAGAGTCAGGCAAGGCTTAGCTACTGAACAGCAACAGTGTACTAACGAAATCCAACTACTCACAGAAGTATTACTTACTCTTCTCGCTGGTGGGGATTAGGGTTACATATGAAAATAAGGGCTGTTTGAGGGTGTTTTGAAAATAAGTATGGATATTTGTAATGAAAATTATGATGATCAGTTACATACTTGATGGACACAATTATTCAAAATGTTCTCTGGCAGTTGTTTTGAAGTTTTCACAAACACAAAACACTATATGTATATATTGCATGAACTGTGATTAACATGAAGTCAGTAAAAAGTTCAGCAAGACACTAAGTTTTAAATAGACTACTGTGGCTAATTGGTCTGAGCTTCAACAGAGGGGGAGAAGCACAGCACTGCAAAGATGATCCCAGCACAGAAAATGCCAGAATGTTGCTAAACAGCTCATTTTGCTCTAAGAAATATTCCATTTTCATCATTCCTGTATAATTGATATTCCACATTTTATTTTTTAAATTTTTATGTTTTTTATTTTGGGGTGCACTGGGTCTTCATTGCTGCGCAAGGGCTTTCTCTAGCTGTGGTGAATGAAGGCTTCTCCTTGCAGTGGCTTCTCTTGTTGCAGAGCACAGGTTTAATTGCCCCGAGGCACATGGAATCTTCCTGGACCAGAGATTGAACGCATGTCCCCAGCATTGGCATGTGGATTCTTAACCACTGAACCACCATAGAAGTCTGATACTTCACATTTTAAATAGAAGTAATACTGCCATTGATTATTCAGAGCCATTTTCCTGGTATTCTTTTCTTTTAGGAAGCTGGAACATTCCCTGATACAATGAATACTAGACTTTAGCTCAGGATCTAGGGTACCAGCACACACTGAGTCTAGGAGGCTTTTCTTAATTAGAACAAGATGAGGCACCCTTGCCTTTTCTGTACAGAGTAGCAGCAAGAGCCCAGGGAGCTCTCTGAGTGTTTCTGGGGTGGGAGGTCTAGTTCACGTTGTATTGATGGCAGTAACTCCTGGGATGGTATGATCGTCCTGGCTGCCATGTGACAGAACCTGGCCTGACAGGTGGTATAATATTGTTGTTTAACCTAACAGCCTTTCCCCCCATTCCATAGGAAGGAACCTTTGAAGTTTAACTAGATACACGTTGACCCAAAGCAAAGACTACCTCTCCAAGGCCCTCCTGCTGCTCCATACATCTCTGTAGTTAAGATCTGGCCAATGTCATGTGACTGAAGCAATGTTCAAAACCTCCCTCACACGGAAGGGTCATGCCCTCCCCTCCCCTTTCCTCTCCTTTTAATGGCTGGAATGTGGACACAAGGGTGAACCAGCTTGGACCATGTGGGTTAGAACAACACCCTAAGGGTAGCAGAACAAGAAAACAGAAAAGCCTGGGTCTCAGTCAACTTTCTAGACAAAATAAAAGATTGGACTTTCATAGGAGAAACTTCATATTTATACAATTATGGGTCTCTATTACCAATATATTCTAACCAATGCAGAAAGCAAGGGAAAACATTACCCCGTGACATATTCTCTGTATAGTGAAAGCCCTGAAGATATTGAGACTCTGGAGCAAGCTGTACCTGAACTAAGTGCCATGGCTGAATTTTTCAGTCATGATATAAAAAAAAAAATTCTCTTTTCTTAACATGATCTATACAATTGAAGAGTTCTGGCTCTTCTCTTTCTTCAAGGCATAAACATACCTGTTTTGGAAGACGTACTTTGCCTGACAATTACAAAGTCCTTTTAAACTGTTCCCCCACAATTAATGGTCTACCCAAAAGAATATTCTTGATACGGAGATTCTGTGCATCAATTTTAGATTTACAAGTGACAATGAAAAACGGTGACTCCATTAGAGACAAGCGACTCCCACAGATGAGGCTGTTTCAGGACAAAATGTCTCAGATATGGATGAAATATTATACAACAGTATCTGTCACCTCCCCCTCTCCTTTGCCTTGTCCCATGTTGAGTCCTCAAAGTTAAAAATGTTTGATGGAATGGAAGTTTGATGAAATAGGTGAGTGACAATGGCTCAGAGTAAAAGAGAGGGGTCCTTGCTCCTATTTTGCACAAACCTTCTGCCTCCATGGTATTCTCCATGGTATTCTAGAGGTTTGGCAACTTCTGGGAATAGTGTCTTTTGTTTTCTATTATTTAAAAAAAAACCCAAACAATTGGCTTGTATATATTGAACCCTCTAGTTGGTTGTAAAAATGACATTGATCCTTTCAAGTTTCTACTGATGGTCATATTTTCTATAACCAAAGCTGGCTCCTAATACTTCCCAGCTTTATCGTATTTGTAATAATAAATGTTTATTTAAATTCAGTTAAAATGACGAAAAGGGTTAAAGCTTTTACGCAAGTATGGGGAGGAGAGATTGTCATGAGTGCTCTTATCTTAGGTCTGATGAGCTCCAGAAGTCATCATACTTGTATGATTTCAGGGATGTTATGACATCGGCCTTTTTCTTAGAAGTAGATCAAAAGTGTTCCCCAGATTCTCAGCAAGATCAGGGACAAATACTTCTACTTTATCCTTTTGGAAATCCAAATGCCACTTATCATTTGAACTTAAAAGAACTTGAAAAAATTTGGGTCCTTTGACAAAGCTTTTCAGCCTACAGGGATAGATACAAAAGATAATTAAGGTCATTCTGAAGCTTACAAAGAGTAGGCCTATAAACATATTTACTAAAAGATGTGCTGATTAATTGGAAAACAGGGACAAAGGTACTTTCCTGTTAAGAAGAGATTTCAACACTGCTAGTTGCCATTCGCTGTACAAGTAAGGGTTTTATACATTTAGCAGAAAACAATGAATTGAAAAGTCGGAAAAGCCTGGATTCTAGTATGTTTTATTTGTAACTAATCACATACAAATCACTTATCCATAAAATAATGATTAACAACTATTCTCTAGTTCACAAATATAGCACAAAACCAAAGTTCTTCCCAGGAAAACCTTTTCGTAAACCAAGATATCACTATTTAGCTTAGGCTTTAAATCAAAGGTTGAAAATGACAAGGGGAAAATATGTTTTTTATCAATCAGTTGCATATGTTAATTCTGCAGAATTAAGACCTGGTTGAGATCATCACTGTTCTATTTCGACCTGATAAAAGGAAAAGCTATCAATAAGAAGTAACTGGCGAAGAAAAAGTTGGCCAAAAAATAATCCTATGGAGAAACAGCTTTGTGTTAAGGATGGTGTCCAGAAAAACCCTGATGTCAAATGAAACAAAATTTAGCCTTAAGCAACTCAAAGCAGGTTTGCCCTTCTGAAGGCAACCAAAAGCACGTTTGTCCTTCTGAAGGAACACATACTGGTTGGACAAGTGTTGAACTTCACTAAAAATGTTGAACAGGAATGTCATGTAGAATCTTCAAACAGCCCATTAAAATGTCTAAGAACAACTTGTAAAAAACAAAAATACCTTTTATGCCTTTCTCTGTTTTCATCCTATGGTATTTCAATAAAAAAATTTCAATCCCTACCAGAAAGATGGCATTCCTCTGTACTCTCTGCCAGGATGTAAGAACTGTTAGCATTCTGTCACTGGAGAAAAAAACAGAAGAGGAATTAGCATGTCACTGAATGAAGATTCAGAGAGGAAATTCTGACTGTGTGTAGAAAAAGTTATACATCATAAGCATTTGGCCACTTATCATGTGTATGTATCATGACAATTATATCCAATAAAACCTCAAGAGGTAAGCACTTACATTTTCTTGTATTTAACAGTGTAAGTTTTGTGCCATTTATTCTCTATTTCTGGACTTTCTTTCCCTTACATATGTTGACAGAAACAAAGACTGGAGCAGGGTTCATAGAGAAACACAGGACAGGTACAAATACCATAATAAAATAGCCTTGTACACCACTGCATAGAGAAATATTTTAGACGAAATATACTTTCACTACTGGCCCCAAATGCTATCATCCACTTATGTTATTTAACTGTAAACTTTTAATAGAAAAATACCTTTAAGCTGATAATAACATTTAGCGACTTACAAAACTGACAGAATTTTTCAGTGCTACACAAAACAATTCTATACACGACTTAAAGTTTGAAAGTTCTTTGCTGGCACTTGATTTTGAGAGTTGATAGACACAATAACTACTGATTTCAATAAAATACTGTTCTTAACTGGTACATACTTTCAAAACCAATATTACTCACAAAACAGTAAAGAATAATCACACCTTGTTGACAAATCTAAGATAAGCACCGAAACTATACAGCCAAAATATTTTAAGAATCACATAAACTTTTTAAGACAATGGATAAAAATTTCCACAATCATGTCCAGTGAAAAAAAGGATTATTCCTCTGATTCAATGAAATATTTGTCAAGTATAGATTTAAAATATGAACCTACAAAGCAAGTTAGCTTTTTTTTTTTTAAAGATTTTTAGATAATTGGTGACACTATTAGAATGGAATTTTTTTTAGATGGAAAATTGCTCACTATTTGCAAATACATGTTATATTACATATTTAAACTGAAATTTCTGTTCAAACAGAATCATGTTTTTTTTGTTTTTACTTTTGGTGAGTTTATGACCATTCTATACATTGTCACAAGTGAAACCACCATTTAGTCACATTAAACATATATATAATTTTTTTTCCCAAAAAAGAGAACACCGAAATAAAACTTAGCAGACTACATTTGTTAGAACACATTTTATAAAAACCCACTAGTTTAAAGTTTTGGAAATCTACTACACTGCTCTGAAGGAAAAATATATGCTTTCCCACCCTCATAATCCCTATCCAATCAGATTTTTAGTATAGAAATTAAAATTCAAGTTGAAACACTTGTGGCACGAGACAATGTGATTTAATCATAGAAGAATTAATCATAGAAGACTACTGATTACAATTAACTTATATTGTCAAACATAAACATACCAAACAAATCCACACTGGACTTTTAGAACAGTAAATTATTAAATAGGATGATTTCTTTTAAGGATGTTTAAATTCTGTAATGTGAAATTATATTAGTACTTCAAACAATACCCTTTCTAAGCCAAACCTGAAATTAATCAACTTTTTTTTTTTTCCAGCAAAGAGAAAGGGTATCTCTTTAAGATACTTTCCAAAGCAGTAAAAACACCTTTGTGTTTCAATTTACCTGTAACACACTCTGCTGATCCTATGCATTTCACTGAGGGGCTACCTGAACCCACAAATCATCATCAGATAAAGAGCTTGAGCTCCCTGATTCAGAATCCAGCTCACTGAACCCACCTAAATCCCACTCAGTGCTGGATTCACTAGGTACTTCTTCCTCCTCAGTGAGAAAACTCTGACCGGGTTCAAGACAGGAAGGATAAACGCGAGCTGAGAGGCAAAAAAAGTTAGAATCGAACTGGAACAGGCCTAATGTGGTACCTATATTAATCCACTGGTCACCCCTAATATCGTATTCATACACGGTCACCCGGTTCTTCTTCCACTGCGGGGTGCGTGAGGTGATCAGCAACAGTTTCTGGCCATGATTGATAATCCGGTAGTTGTTAGTCTCCGACACCAAAGGAATGTTATTAATCTGCCTCCACTCTCCTCTGACTGGATTGTACACCTTCATGACAGGGATGTCGCAGATGCAGTAGATCTCATCATTGAAGACACAGGCTTCCTGAAAATCATTGCGCTTCAGAGAAACGCACTTCAGCCACATATTGTGGCTGGGATCAAAGCAGAACATACGCTTACTGTTGAGAGCATACAGATAGTTCTGAATGACCATCAGGTCAAAGGAAATAAAGGAATGGGGCAGCGGGGCCACCAGCGCCCACTGGTTTCTCTGGACACTGTAGCACTCCACCTCCTTCAGTTTAATACCGGTAATGGGGTCCCGCCCACCCAGGATATAGATGTAGCCATTGAGGTATGCCACATCCATGCCCTCCCGGCAGAGCAGACGGTCAGCAAGTTGCTGCCAACTATTCTGGGCTGGTTTATACACCCAGAGGTCCTTCCTGGGCTGGGCGGCCAGATAGATGTCATGGTCTGGAGAGACACAGACAGCTAAGGTGGTCACAGTCCTAGTGTGAGCAAGGCAGGTCAGAGGTGATGGCACTTTGTAAATGTCCCCCGAGTATGGGTCACAACACAGGAAGGGATCTCGGGGATGGCCAAAGAAGATCACCATCTTCTTGGCACACACACCCAGCCTCTGGGGCAGATGATCAGCCACCGGCACAACGGGGCTGCTGCTTCCGCCGCCGCTAAGAACAAGGCTAACGACGCTGCTGCTGCTGCCGCCACCGCCACCGCCGCCGCCACCAACGCAGCTAACAACGCCGCCGCCACTGCTGCCGCCGCTGCTCTCCGGCTTGGGCACCAGAGCCTTGCACAACGTGTCACCATACCGCATCTGCCGGGCCCCTTCAACAAGGTCCAGACAGTACTTCTTCACCACGGTGTTGGTCAGCAGCTCTTCCAGGTAGCCCCGATCTTCGTCAGAGAAGTGGGTCCAGCGCACACACTTGAACACTTCTGCAGCGCTGGGACCCCGCTCCTTGGGAGCCGCCTCCAACCACTGCACCGCCACGTGACACACCGTCTGCTCGTGCTCGATGTTGAGACTGTCCAGGCGCAGGACGGTCAGCAGCTGGGCCAGGGTCAGATCGGCCAGGGACTCTTCACGAATTGGACTCATCTGGCTGAGCTGCTTGAAGTTGTGGGCTATAAATGACTGAGCCTGTGACCGCAGCTTGCGATGGCCGAAGGCATCAGCAAACTTGAAGATAGCCGTGCAGTTGGCCAGATCAAGGCGGCGGGCTAGGAAGGAGGCACAGGCTTCCCGCACGTACTCCAGCTGCAGCATGTCAGAGGCTGCATAAAGGCGCTCCACGTTCGATTCACTCAGGGACACGCGACCGGTGTAGCAGTAATCGACCAGCACCTCGAAGGACTCGGCGTCCACGTCGTGCATGGTCACGTTCGTCTGATGGCTCTCGTACATGCCGCCGGTGAACATGCTCTTGAAGTAGGGACACGCGGCCGCCAGCACGTTACGGTTGCAAGGGAAGAGGCGACCCGTGCCGGGCCCGCTGCCGGGGGTGACCACCTCGATGGTCACATCGCAGAGCAGCCGCGCGTCGTAGAAGGACTTGAGCTGGGCCAGCAGGGCTGCAGAATGGCCCGTGTCCTTCAGCTCCTCCGGGCCCGTGAAAAAAGCTGAAACCGTGGGTTTGTGAACCCTTTTGGGGCGCTTCCCGCCGCGAGGACTGATGAGGCGGCGAGAGCGCGAAGCTTCTTCTCGGGACTGCATGGTGGAAAGGGCTGCGGGGAGCGAAGGACGAGAACGGGTGCAAGGACCAGGCTTTGGCGCCTCCTCACCCTCTTCTCGCTGACGCTCAGACCGCGGTGTCTCCGGAGAGACTGCAGCACTGGTCCATTTATTTAAGTCAGCCCTCTGCCGCGGTGCCGCCTCCCTCGATCGCGTAGACAGCGTCCGACTCACCCGGTTCCAGTTCCACGCCCTTTCTCCGCCTCAGCTCGCCCTCAGAGGACCTACTGGCTGGAAGCGAGAGATCCGCCACCGCTGCGCTGGCAACACCACTAGGCGTCCTGGAGAACTACGGCTCCCAGGTTGCCTTTCGCGCCTCGAGGCATGCCGGGACCCCGCGGACTCTGCGGCACAGGCTGCGGCACCTGCTGCGGCACGGGTTGTGGCAGGGAAACCGCTTTGCATATTGGGAGTAGTAGTAGCTTCAATAGCATCGCGAGATCTGTCGGCCGTTCATTGTTTCGGAGGACGGAGTTAGAAATTGTTAATTCTCTTCCGTTCGGTTTTATGATTTCGAACTTTGGGTTTGGAATTCAGACTAAATGCCCGTTGTTGTATTTATCAGATGTCTGGTTTCTCTCAGAGCCTCCTCTTGTTTTTTTTAAAAACGTTAATGGCAGTGGTACTTCATAGCTTTGTGTGACAATTGAACTAGATGATACACACATAAATCGCGTAGGCTGGCTCTCCTTGCTTTGAATAAATATTTGTTGATTAGCAGAATAACGTACTTATACGCAGTACCCATAATATAAAGGTTAATGAGTTTTAGCTTTTCTTCTAGCGTTTATGAAGAATGAAGCACCCTCTCATTTGAGACCATGAGCCTGTGAGGAAATTTGAAAAACCCTACAGGTTTCTGCAGAGATACCTTTTAAGTTTTTTTGTTTTTGCTTTTAATAAATAGATTTTTAAGACCAGTTTTAGGTTTACTAGAAAAACCAACAGAAAGCTACAGGAAGCTCTCACATACTCCACCCACTCTGTTTCACCTGTTTACAACATCTTGCTTTAGTGTATGCCCTTGTTAAAAGTTTTGAACTTACAGTGATCTATCATTAATTAAAACATGTAGTTTATATTAGGATTTTCTCTGTGTTGTACAGGTATGTCATGGATGTCATGTATCTGTCATAACATGTATGTCATGTACATGTATGTGTGGCATACATGTTTGTCATAAATGTATGTCATGTACCAATCTTGACAATAATACACAGAACAGTTTCACAATCTTAAAAAAACCTCTGTTCAACCTATTTATGCTTCCTTCTCCTTGCCTCCCAGCCCCTCGGAATCATTAATTTTCTTATTGTCTGGTTCTACCTTTTCCAGAATGTCTTGCAGTTGGAGTATATATTCTTTCACTTAGCAATATTCAATTCAGATTAATAAAGCTTTCTGTTGAATTTTCTAATAAACCTTAAAATCTGATTTTAAAATCTATTTATTAAAAAAAAAAACCAAAAAGCTTAAACAAACCTGCAGGATTTTTCAAATGTCTTTTCATGGCTTGATAGTTATTTCTTTTCACTGAATAATATTTCATTGTATACCAGTTTACTTATCTGTTCACCTACTAAATGACGTTTTGTTTGCTTTGAATTTTTGCAGTTGTGAATAAAACTGCTATAAACACTCGTGCTGGTTTCTGCACGGACATAAGTTTTCAACTCATCTTGGTATATACCAAGGAGTGTGACTGCTGGATCACATGCTAATACTATGTTTAACTTTGTAAGGAAGTGCCAAAATGTTTTGCAAGGTGATGGCTCTTCTGTTTTGCATTCCCACCAACAATTAATGAGCGTTCATATTGTTCCACATCCTCCCTAGCATTTGGTATTGTCAGTATTTTGGATTTTATAGTGTACAGCCTTTAAACTTGCCTCTCTGGAAAAAATTCGGAAGGATCTGATCATATTTTAAACATCTAGCAATATCTACAAGGTTGTTCAATTGTGGTGCCAGAGAGCAGTAGGTATGAATTCTCTCAAATATGCAAGTCAAGAATATTAATAGATGCTTTGGTGGTCTCATAAAGTCTATGTTTCCTGTTCTGGAAGTAGTGCTAAAGTATTTTCATTAATTCTCTTAATAGAAATGCTAATAACTAGTCCAGTACAGGTCCTTTCACTATCATCCCCAAATTAAAGATTCTGGAATTCTAGTTATTAAGGAGAATTTTAAATAAAAATATTTAACAAAGAGACTCTGTACTGAGCCAGATCCTAGGAGCTCAGCATCATACATGCCCAAACATCCTTTGAATTAGTCTGGTCTAATGTATGCTTTACAAAATTGTTTTTATATTTGTATTTGTCAACATTGCCTCACTATAGTGTTGTATAGTCGCTAAATCATGTCCAACTCTTTTGCAACCCCCCATGGAATGGGGCCCACCAAGCTCTTCAGACCATGGGCTTTCCCAGACAAGAATACTGGAGTGGGTTGCCATTGTCTTCTCCATGCCTCATTATTGTTGTTACTCAGTGGCTCAGTCGTGTCTGACTCTTTGCGACCCCACGGACTGCAGCATGCCAGGCTTCCCTGTCCTTCACTATCTCCTGGAGTTCCTCACTATAAAATCCTCAAAATAAATTGTGCTCAGTCGTCAAGTTTTAACTTTTTCATATATGCCTTTAACACTATTGTTTGCTTTCTATTGCTTTTCGCAAAAAGCAAAATATTTATTAGACACTTTGCTATAAGGCCTATAGCAGTATTCAATAAAATTTTCTGTGTTGATAAAAATGTCCTCTATCTGTGTTATCCATTATGGTAGCCATGAGCAACATGTGGCACTTAAAACACTTGAAATGTGGTTAATGCAACTGAGGAACTGAAGTTTTAATTTTAGAAACACAGCATTGGCAGCAACAAATTCAATGGGGAAAGGAAGCCTTTTCAACAGGGCTTTCTGGTGGCTCAGACGGTGAAGAATCAGCCTGCAGTGAGGGAGATCTGGGTTTGATCCCTGGGTTGGGAAGATCCCCTGGAGGAGGGGATGGCAGTCCACCCCAGATTTGGAGAAGGAAATGGCAACCCAGTCCAGTATTCTTGCCTGGAAAATCCAGCAGCATTGGCAGCAACAAATTCAATGGGGAAAGGACAATCTTTTCAACAAATACTACCAAAACAACTAGATCATAGTGAAAAAAATTCACCTTGAAACTGCCAGTGTTGAACTTTAAACCTAATCCCTGTGCCACAAAAAAAAAAAAACAAACATTGATAATTAAGAAATATCTTCAACTTCTCCCACCCCCTGGAAATCAGCCTACCATTTTGTGATTGGAAATAGGTAACCACAACAGCAAGAGCTGACTCATTGGAAGAGACCCTAAGGCTGGGAAAGATTGAGGGCAGGAGAAGGGGGTGACAGAAGATGAGATGGTTGGATGACATCAGTGACTCAGTGGATATGAATTTGAGCAAACTCTGGGAGACAGCGAAGGACAGGGAAGCCTGGCATGCTGCAATCTATGGGGTCACAAAGAGTCAGACACGACTTGGTGATTGAAAAACAACCCCAGTAAACCATCTTTTCCCACATGACTCATATTAGAGTCATCGTCCTGTCTTTCTCACGACTACCATAAGGCTCACAGAAGATTCCCTCATGCACCTGTGAGAAGGTTAAGCACAGACCTTTCCATTTTTGCCTGAGCCTACCAACAAGGCCAAACACAGGGTCTCCATGTCCCAGTCCTTTGTCTTATGAATGATTAACTGAGATGAAAAGGGCACCACCCATGGGGGGCACTCCCTGGTGGTCCAGTTAACCACTGGACTCAGCTCGGTGGGGCATGGGTTTGACCCCTGGTCGGGGAACTAAGATCCCAAAAGCCCTGCATCCAAAAAAAAAGTAACAAACCCAAAGTACCTAGACACCAAGAGGCCAAGTAGCTATACACATTTCCTAGTCAGCTGACCAAGACGTCCCCAAGTTATTAAAGCAATTCTAACTATAAACCACTCTACCTATAATTTGTCTATATCCTCCCTATAAAAAAATCTAAGGCAAACTCACCCCAATTTTGGGTCCAAACTATCCTCCATAACGGCAACAGTCTGAATAAACTCAGTTTCCTTACTTGTTTGGCTTTTGTCTTTGACACTTTGGTGCCACTGTGTTAGTCGCTCAGTCGTGTGCAACTTTTTTGTGACTCTGTGGACCATACGCTGCCAGGCTCCTCTGTCCATGGAATTCTCTAGGCAAATACTGGAGTGGGTAGCCATCTCCTTCTCCAGGGAATCTTCCCAACCCAGGGACCAAACCCAGGTCTCCTGCATTGCAGGCAGATTCGTTACCATTTGACCACCTTGTTTGGTTTTTGTCTTTGATGGTACTTTGGTGCCATTACTGGAATGGAACTGGAAATCCATCTCTAGGCCCCCATCTGCTCCACCCAGATCCTAAGGCTTTCTGAGCCCCAGTGCCATGTCCCTGAAGTGGTTTATGCTGGAGTCCAGCTTCTGATCCATGTACTCCAGACAAGCGTCCACAGTAGCATGGGAAGGATTTGAATTTGGTTTGGGGGGGGAGGTGCCATCTCTTGGTTTGATTTTGTTGCTAGATATTGTTTTATAGCTCTGTGGTGATGTAAATGAGAAGGAAGATCTAAAAAAGAGTGGACATATATATAACTGATTCACTCTTCAGGGGCTAACACGACACTGTAAAGCTGCTATGTTGTTGTTGTTGTTGAGTCATTCAGTTGTCTCTGACTCTTTGCCACCCCATGGACTGTAGCCCATCAGGCTCCTCTGTCCATGGGATTTCCCAGGCAAGAATACTGGAGTGGGTTGCCATTTCCTTCTCCAGGGGATCTTCCCAACCCAGGGATCGAATCAGCGTCTCCTTCATTGGCAGGCAGATTCTTTACCACTGAGTCACCAGGGAAGCCACTGTAAAGCAACTATACTTCAATAAAAATTTAAAGAGAAAAAAGACCCCTTCCCTGAGACCAAAAGACAACCCTGAGTGTTTCAGGGACTAGGTAGCTATTGCTGAGCCCAATCCCTTGTTTTTGCATGAGTGCCTCTCCCTTCTATGCCACAACAAAAGAAAGTAACACCGAGCCACTAAACAGTGGACTTGATTTCCACAACAGTGTTTTGAAATCTAAAGAACTCTATCCTCTTCTCCCACCTCTGGACCCCTCAGTTACTCGTTACCCTCTTCCCTTTCTATACACAAAAAAGGAGAACATGTATATCTTTGTTTGGGGGATGGTTAGAAGCTTTTTTTTTCTGTAAACAGACTACTGCCACAACTGTAGCTAAGCTGGTACCAGAAAGAATTTTCCATATATGGGGGCCCCTTGCTTCCTCCCTGGTGACAGAGAAACTCACTTCAACAGTCAGGTTACTCAGGATATTCAACAAGTACTTCCACCACCCTCCATCCTCTAGAAAAATAAAGCAGACCAACAGTGCTCTTAAATTCAAACTAGTCAAACTACCTGAGGCACCCAACATACCCAAAATCTTGCACTTGGTCCTGCTGCTGCTAAGTCACTTCAGTCGTGTCCAACTCTGCGTGACCCCATAGACGGCAGCCCACCAGGCTCCCCCATCCCTGGGATTCTCCAGGCAAGAACACTGGAGTGGGTTGCCATTTCCTTCTCCAATGCATGAAAGTGAAAAGTGAAAGTGAAGTCGCTCAGTTGTGTCCAACTCTTAGTGACCTCATGGACTGCAGCCTACCAGGCTCCTCTGTCCATGGGATTTTCCAGGCAAGAGTACTGGAGTGGGGAGCCATTGCCTTCTCCGGCACTTGGTCCTAGTGATCCTCAAATCCTTCCCCTTCCAGGCAATACTGATTATTCCCTTATGAATAATGGTGTGTTATGAAAAAATACTGCAGGTCAATGGAGATTTCTTACCTCTTCTGAAACTTAAGTGACCCTAATTTGACCTAATCTAGTATCTATCCTTATATCACTTCACATTGGTCAGAATGGCTAGCATCAAAAGTCTACAAACAATAAATGCTGGAGAGGGTGTGCAGAAAAGAGAACCCTCCTACTCTGTTGATGGGAGTGTAAATTGGTACAAGCACTATGGAAACAGTATGGAAGTTGCTTTAAAATTAAAAATAGAAAAAAAAATTAAAAATAGAACTACTATATGACCCAGCAATCCCACTCCTGGGTGTATATCCAGAGGAAACCATAATTCGAAAAGATACATGCACCCCAATGCTCACTGCAGCACTATCTCTAAAAGCCAAGACATGGACGCCACCTAAGTGTCCATCGACAAAGGGTGGATAAAGATGATGTGGTACATCTATTCAATAAAATATTACTCAGCCATTAAAAAGAATGAAATAGTGCCATTTTAAGCAACATGGATGGCCCTGGAAACTATCATACCAAGTGAAGTAAGACAGAGAAAGACAAATAGGATATCACTCATAGGTGGCATCTAATTTTAAAAAACTATATAAATGAACTTATTTATGAAACAGAAACAGACTCACAGATTTTGAAAACAAACTAATGGTTACTAAAGGGGAAAGGTGGGAGGAAGGAGGAATAAATTAGGAGCCTAGGATCAATTTACACACAGTACTATAGGTGATGCTAGCGGTGAAGAATCTGACTGCCAGTGCAGCAGACACAAGAGACTTGGATTCAATCTCTGGGTCAGGAAGATTCCCTGGTGTAGGAAATGGCAAACCAATCCAGTGTTCTTGCCTGGAAAATTTCATCAACAGAGGAGCCTGGTGAGCTACTGTCCATGAGGTCGCAAAGGGCCAAACACGACTGAGTGACTAAGCACACACATATAAAATCGGTAAATAACTGACAAGGACCTATTGTATAGCACAGAGAATGCTACCACAGCCTATTTGGAAAATAAGCTACATGGGAAAAGAACCTGAAGTTATATATGTATGACTGAATCACGTTGCTATACATCTGAGACTAACACATTATAAATCAACTATACTCCAATAACAAATTTTTAAAAATATCTATCCTTAAATACTGTTTTATTAACGACACTCTTATTTTTCATCAGCAGGGCAGGTTTCCTTTCCCACCACAGCCCCTACATGAACTCCAAATTGGAGATTCAGTCTTCCGGAAAAAACACAGAGACCAATCTTGAACCCAAATGGAAGAGATCTTACACTGTCCTAAGCAACAGTCCTGCTACAAAACTACACGGAACACATGTACTTTATGTTTCACAGTTTAAAAAGCTGCAAAGTGGGCACCCTGGGAGGAGGCAGAGGCTTATTCCTTCTGGGGTCCCCTTCACGCCGCAGCTGGGAGGGTGGAAACTCAGTATTTTCTCCAGCAACTAAAAGAAGAGCGAAGTATGCTCCCCCAAGCCCCCCAACCTTCCCTTCTGGGTTCTGATAGAACGTTCCAAACCACAAGCAAAAAAAAAAAAATAGGAAAACCATTCCCCCTTCTCAGTTAAGAGCCTAGAAGTCACCACTCTGTCCTAGTAATGATTAAAAAGCTGAATGGGCTGAAAATCAACAACTCTTCTTGGATCCCTGAGGGAAGGGAGGACATAGGGCACGCTCCCATTCCGTGGAGAGGCAAAAACCCGGACTACTGGCTTACCGAGCACAGAGCCAGGAGTAGGAACCGAGGCAGGAACCGGTGCTGACGTAGGCAGACTCGAAATACAGTTGCTAAATTGCTAGACGCTCAGTGTGGATAACCGTAGAGTTAAAAAACGCCAGAGAATCCACTCAAAGCAGGGGCGCCTCTGACTCCCTCAGCTTGAGAGTTTTCACAGCTAACACGGCAGAACAACCGCCTCATTCCTCTGAAGGGTGAGGGGAAATGGAACCTGTTCTTAAATACCCCAGGGCTCTCTCTTAATGAGGCCTGCCCTCAGGAGAAGCTAATTAAATCAAAGCCTAGTCTGCTGGGGTCTTACAAGAGCCTCACCTAGGGGAGGAGAAATAACCAACTCCACTTAACCACAGCCTTCACGTGGGAAGAAGGAACTACACAGCTGCAGCCCACTTGGTCCTATCTACGGGGAAGAAGCGAAAGTTGCTAAGCCGTGTCCCCCTCTGCAACTCCATGGACTGTAGCCTGCCAGGCTCCTCTGTCCATGGAACTCTCCAGACAAGAATCCTGGAGTTGGGGTGGGGGTTGGGGAGGGCGGCAGGAACTCTACCATCTGAGCCACCAGGGAAGATCACCCTAAGGGGAAGGAAGACAGTAAAAAAAACTAAAAATAAAAACACTTGAAGCTCACAATTGAGTGGCCTAGGTGACCCAGAAGGCTGAAACGTCCTCATGACCAATAGGACTTTCCCTGCCCCACCTGGCGGCCACATTAGTACCAGTCTATTTAGAACAGTCCCTTTTACCTTGCACATCAAGTCTGGCTATCAAGGAAAAATTTTAAAGGCCAAACCATATTTTTTTTTTGGACCGGGGGAAAATATGTATTTTAACTGTATACTCAATCCATTTGGACTTCCCTTGTGGCTCAGCTGGTAAAGAATCCACCTGCAATGTGGGAGACCTAGGTTCAATCCCTGGGTTGGGAAGATCCCCTGGAGAAGGGAAAGGCTTCCCACTCTAGTATTCTGGCCTGGAGAATTCCAAGGACTGTATAGTCCATGGGTTCCAAAGAGTTGGACCACGACTGAGCAACTTTCACTCAATCCATTTTGTGTATTTCAAAAGGCACAATACTTTTCTACATTTATCACTGAAAACAGGAAGTAACTTAAAAAATCAGCTAATGGCAGACAAATTTCCTTGAGAGCTACAGACACATATATAGTGCATCCTAGAACAGGGGAGGAGCAAGACGGGTTCTCCCCACTTTCATGAGTTTCATTAAATACTGGACCTGCCGAAGGGTCAAGAGAAAAGGCAACTCTTACAGAGTATATATTAATATAGCTTAGTTCCACCGACCAGGGATAGAATCCGGGGCCCACAGCAGTGAAAACACCAAGTCCTAACCACTGGACTGCCAGGGAATTCCCCTAAAGGATTATATTATTAAATGAGGCATTTACTGTACTCCTTTCTGAGAGTACCATGTGGGGAACATGTTTTCTAAACTAAATTTAGGAAGTAGAATGTGGAATCAGTCTGTCCTCCTCCCCTTAAGGGCTGTTCAATGGTTTAATGAATTAAAAACACAAGACTAAATAAAACCAAATCCTACACACACTTCCTGCCCCACCCCACCAGAAAAAGGAAAAAAAAACCCAAAAAACAAAACACCACCAAGATTCCCAGGTGGTCTAGTGGTACAGAATCCGCCTACCAATGCAAGAGACACAGGAGATGTGGGTTTGACCCCCAGGTCAGAAGATCCCCTGGAGGAGGATATGGCAACCCACTCCAGTATTCACGTCTGGAGAATTCCATGGACAGAGGAGCCTGGAGGGCTTGCAGAGAGTTGGACACGACTGAAGTGACTAAGCATACGGCACGCACATCCTAGATTGCTCTCCCGAGTGGAACATAGGAACACCTTCAACCATCCAAATCAGTCTGTTACAGAGCCATCACAAGTGTGCCTTGCTTTTAATCAAAGCAACAGCAACAAATTCTTTTTGGAAATAACAAAACAAAAACTAGCACTGATCATTTTTCTGACAATCCATGATTACTCAAAATTCACTGGTATTGAGAGAGGGAAGGAGGCCATATCTACGGGCCTTGTCTCACAGAAGTACATGTAAGTAGGTGCAGTTTTTGTTATTATTCCACAAACAAATTTTAATGTGTAATCCTTAGTTTGACTGAAATATCGCTTGTAGGATCATGCAGACACCAGCTATGCAGAAACACTCCTGGAGAGATGTTGACAACAGCACATACCTTTGTCTCTTCTTCGGTTCTGGAGTCTCCAGGGCAGCCAAAATTGTTTTGTTAAATACATTCTTTATGCCTTTCTGTGTGAGTACAGAACACGCCACATACCTGGCAAACTTCAGGCCACCCAGACCAGTTTTTCAACAGTCTCTGGGGTGATAGGATTCTGCTCATTCTTGGCAGGTTTCTCAACAGCAGAGGGGTCATCTCTGAGGTCAGTTTGGGTCCTAACAAGCAAGAAAGGAGTGGTGAGTTAACTATGGCACTCACTTTTTAAAAAACATGTATTCATTTGGCTGTGCCGGGTCTTAGTTGCTCCATGCTGGATCTAGTCCCCCAACCAGGGATGGAACCCAGGCCCCCTGCATTGGAAGCACAGAGTCTTAGCCCCTGGACCACTAGAGAAGTCCCAGACACCCATTTTTCTCTCACATTTTCGAATGAGGATGAAGGGCCCCCTGGAAGACAGACTAGAAATATATCTAAGTAAATAAGTGTGAGTCGCTCAGTCGTGTCCGACACTTTGTGACCCCATGGACTGAAGCCAGCCAGGCTCCTCTGCCCATGGGATTCTCCAGGCAAGAATGATGGAGTGGGTAGCCATTCTCTTCTCCCAGGGATCTTCCCAACCCAGGGATCAAACCTGGGTCTTCCACATTTCAGGCAGATTCTCTACCATCTGAGCTCCCAGGGAAGTTAGAACTACATTTGTTTGTGGGTAACTGAGATCATAATCTATCATCGTCCTCTTGCCCTGCAGTATCAAAAAGTCCAAGAGTATATGGCTGTCCACCGATCATAACTGTTGACTGTATAGTTGTCAAAAACAGTACATACTCAGATAGAAATTTGTTGTGTAGGATATCAGAAAACATGTTTTGCCAACAGCACCATCATCCACAGCAACATAGTTAACTGTCTGCACTTTGAAACACTTGCGTATCTGCTTTAAATATTTCACATTTGATGATGACTTCAGCTCCTCTGCCCACAAAAACCACATTTTGACGAGAAACGAGAACCAGATATGGCAGGAATGTTGGAATTTATCAAGCCAGAAGTTGAAAACAACTCTAAAGACTATGGTAAGTGTTCTAAGAACAAAGGTGACAGCATGCAGGAAACGGGCAACTGATGGGTAAGCAGAGAGAAGCAAATTCTAAGAAAGAAACCAAAAAGAAGTGATGGAGGTTCCAGTTCAGCACGGTTACGTAGGAAAATCCTGACCTCACCTCTTCCTATGGACACGCTGAATTGATTTTTCTTTTTAATTTCTTATTTTATTGTTTGGCTACACTGCATGGAGCATGGGATCTTAATTCCCTGACCAGGGATTGAACCAGTGCCCCCTGCATTGGAAGATGGAGTCTTAAAACCACTGGACCAGTGGGGAAGTCCCTTTATTATTATCATTTTTTTTTTTTGAGATACCGAATTTAAGTGGAACAATTTCCTCTGAAAGAAACCTAAAAACTGGCAGAGAAACCCTTCACACCTGCTAAACAACAGGAAAAGCCGCAACGAAGCAGGTGGGAAAGGCAGAGACACAATCTCACCATAAGCCCCTCACCCCCAGCTCGGGTACCCACAAAGGGGGGATCTCAACACCTGGAGCTTCTCACTGAGGAGTGAAGGGTTTGTACCCCATATTGGACACCCCAGCCTTTAAGACCTGCTCCTGAAAGACAAGCCCCCACAACATCTGATTTTGAAAACCAGCAGGGCAGACCACACAGGAGACACTTGGCTCTAGCAAACCGAGGGCTGGTGTGCTGACCCACTGGTGCCAGGGCCCAGCGCGAAGCAGCCCTTTGAAAAGTGCCCAGGCTTTTTGTGAAAAGGACTTCGCTGCTCTGACTGTGTTGGCCTGAGGGTACAGAGGCCTGCTGGGAAACTCCGGGGATGGAGGCTGGCAGGTGCGATCTTCCTGCTCTCCCTCTTTTTTCTAACTTTCATTTCTACTACTTTTCTTTCTTTTCTTCCTCTTTTCGGTGGATGCCATCTTTGCTTCCCCCGACCCCCGCCACCTTGCTCCAGCCAGTAGGTGGATCTCCACCCTGCGGCTCTCCAGAACACCACTATCTCCCAAAGGGGAACTTCTACACATGTCCACTGTCCCCGTTTGTATACAGGCTTCGCCAGGTGCCAATGCAGGAGATGTAAGAGATGCAGGTTCAATCCCTGGGTCAGGAAGATCCCCTGGAGAAGGAAATGGCACCTCACTCCAGTATTCTTGCCTGGAGAATCCCATGGAGAGAGGAGCCTGGTGGGCTACAGTCCCTGGGGTCGCAAAGAGTTGGACACGACTGAAGCGATTAAGCACGCACACCGGCCCGTTTGTGTGGTTTTTTGACCTCTGTCATTTCTTTACTTTTCTCTGTTTCACTGAGGTTTTTTCCTGAAGTTTTGTCTTGCTTTGTTTGTAACACATTCCTGGGTTGCTTCATTTTGCTTGACACTGTGTTGCTTTCTATGCATTAGACGCCACAGTCACCTGTCCCTGTCTTGCCCAGTTGGCCTTGTGTAGGAGATGAGAGCTTTATTGTTTGAGCTGCCCTAGTTCTTCATCGTTTCTCAATTTCCTTGTGAATCAAGTGGTATTTTACTTTTAATAGCTCCCAGTGGTTGAGGGTGTGCCAAGACCAGCCAGTGCCAAAGGAGAGGACTTGCATTCTTGGGCCCCACAGGACTGTAATAATCAGAGACACAGTTCTTGGCAGGGTGCCACCCCAGGACACCGCACCGATAGCAGACTGAAATGCTTCTCCAGGCTTTCTGAGAAAGAGACCTGTTTTCTTTGTTCAGGAGTTTTGGCCTAAAGGTTGGGCTGCTGCTTTGACTCGCTGGTATGGGCCTATGGAGATGCTCTTGGGGAATGGAGACCCATGAATGCAATCTGCCTTTTCTCTCTGTCTTGCTCTAGCTCACCAATATCTTCCAAAAAGGAACCTGTACCCTTATCTGGTCCCTGACTTTTGCGACTGCTGCTGGCAGACACCTCTGTCACCTGGTTCTGCTGGCCAGTGGGGTTTCTGCTCCAGGAGTCCTATAACAGGAATCAAGGAGAAAGAATTCATAAACCTCTACCATCCCTGGGGCATGGTCAGAGGCAACAGACCCAGAAGCTTGGTCTTTCTGTGGGAGAGGCCTATCAGTTTATCATCATAGCTGCTGCCCGAGGGGCAGGCTTCTAATGAAAGGCACATCTAAGGCTGACCTTAAACATTTCCTGAGAACTTGGAGGGTGATGCTATCTTTATGATTTACCTCTGCTCGGCTCCAGTGGGCCAGCATCTCTTTGAGAGGAGCTCTTATGCTTATCTGGTGCCCCAGTTCTTACCTCTGGTCCTCTGGTTTTGGCAGCTTGATTCCTTGTCTCTGGTGGCCAGGGGCCCCTGTATTCCTGCATGCACAAGACTCTAGCAATCTGATAGATAGCTCTTGGCAGGCCACCACCACCTGGGTACTGCACAGAGAACCGCCTGAGATACACCCCAGAGCTTTTTGAGGAAGAGGCCAACTTGCTTGTCCTGGAACTTTGATTTAGGGGCAGGCTTGCTGTGTGGCATGCATCTAGAGGCATCGAGGGGGCTTCCCTGGTGGCTCAATGAAGAAGCTGCCTACATTGCAGGAGACCCGGCTTCAATCCCAGGGTTGGGAAGATACCCTGGAGAAGGAAATGTCAACCCAATCCAGTATTCCTGCCTGGCAAGTCAATCCCATGAACAGAGGTGCCTGGAAGGCTACAGTCCAGGGGATCACAAAAAGCGACTAACACACACACAGAAGCATCAGGAGGCTATGGAGGGGCTCAGGGAATGTCAGCCAGGGGACCCCATCTTTATACTCTCCCCTTGCCTGGGCTTCCCTGGTAGCTAAGACGGTCAAGAGCCCACCTACAATGCAGGAGACCTGAATTCGATTCCTGGGTCAAGAAGATCCCCTGTAGAAAGGAATAGTAGCCCACTCCAGTATTCTTGCCTTGAAAATCCTCATGCACAGAGGAGCCTGGCTGGGGCTAGAGTCCATGGGGTGGCAAAGAGTGGGACATGACTGAGCGACTTTCACTTTCTTTCACTTTCTGCCTGCCTGCACCTCACTGGCATCTCCTAGAAAGGAACTAATTCACTTGTCTGGAGCCCTGATTTTTGCAACTGTCACCTAGAGGACACCTCTGGATCCCTTGGCTCTGGTAGTCGGTGGGGCTTACGCTTGCCACCCCACAGGACTGTATATACTTGCATTCTGCAAAAGCCGCTTCCCTGGGGATCTGGCTTCCAATCAGCGTGAATCTAGGTGCTGACTAAGATCCTCTCCTTTGGCACTGACTGGTCTTGGCACATCCTCAACCGCTGGGAGCTATTAAAAGTAGAATACCATTGACTCACAGGGAAATTGAGAAACAATGAAGAGCTAGGGCAGCTCGAACAATAAAGCTCTCATCTCCTACACAAGGCCAACCCAGCAAGACAGGGAGAGGTGACTGTGGCCTCTAATGCATAGAAAGCAACACAGTGTCAAGCAAAATGAAGCAACCCAGAAATACGTTCCAAACAAAACAGGATAAAACTTCAGGAAAAAACCTCAATGAAACAGAGAAAAGTAAAGAAATGATAGAGGTCAAAAACACCAACAGAGAAATGCAGAAGGCCTTTATGGGCTTGTTTATGCAGCTGAAGGAAGAATCACTGAGTTTGAGGATGTATCAGTCCAAACTGAAAACTGAGGGGACTTCCCTGATGGTCCAGTGGCTGACTCCACCATCCCAAAGCAGAGGGCCTGTATTCAATCCCTGGTCAGGGAAGTAGACCCCACATGTCAATGAAAGATCCCACGTGCTGCAGCTAAGACCCTAAGACCCAGTGCAGTCAAGTAAATAAAGAGATATTTTAAAAGAAAAGAAAACAGAAGCAGAGAGAATAAAGACTAGGAAAACAAACTGGACCAGAATCTACAAGGGCTGTGGGACAATTACAAAATGTGTCACACACAGGGGAATAGAGAGAAAGGAGAGAGAAGGGAATAAAAGAAGAAAACAGTAATAACCTAGAATTTCTCCAACTTACTGGCAGACACTAAACCACAGGTCAGGAAGCTCAGAGATAGTGGGGGATTTAAGGAGATGTTAGTCAAAGGAAACAGATCACAGTGAAATGTTAGTGAATTCTAGAGATCTAATGCACAGCTTTATTATTATAGTTAATAATACCATATTATATACTTCAAATTGGCTAAAAACTTCAATCTTAAATTGTCTCACCACAAAAAAAGTAATTATAATCATGGGACGTGATGGAGGTGCTAGCGTTACTTGGTAACGTGATTGTAATATATACATATCAAAGCAACATGTTGCATACCTTAACCTTACCCAATGTGACATGTCAATTTTATCTCAATTAAAAAACAAATGTTAAAGAAGTTCTTTAGAGAAAAGGAAAATCATATAGGTCATAAACTTGCATCTCACAAAGATAAGAAGAGTGTGAGAGAAGGAATGAATGTAGATAAACTACAATATTCATTTTTATTATTTTGAATTGATCTAATAGATAAATGTTCACAGGAATGACTGCAACAGGGTATTATCATATTAACTGTATGAATAGATAAAATGGATGACACCAATGTTCTAAGGGAAGAGAGGGAGGAATTGCTAAGGGGTATAGGCATTTGAAAGTGGACTTAAATTCATTTTAAATGTACATTGCAAACTATAGAAAAAACACTGAAAAAATTTTAAGAATACTGTTATGCTAGGAGAGGAGAGAAATGGACTTATACAAAATGCACTTCAGCACCTCTCTGTCAGTAATTGACAGGTCCAGCTGGCAGAAAAGAAGTAAGGATACAGGTGAACTGAAAGGCACCATCCATCAATGGCTCTAATTGATGTTTAAAGAATACTTCATCTTCAACAGCAGAATATACATTCCTTTCACATTCATATGTGAAGATAGGCCACACTCTGAAACAGAAAACATCCCTGAACACATTTGAAAGAATAAAAATATAAAAAAGAATTCCCTGGTGGTCCAGTGGTTAGGACTCGGCGCTTTCACTCAGCAGGCAGGCCTGGTTCAGTCCCTGGTCAGGGGAACGCAGGTCCCGCGGGTCATGAAGTATGGTGAAATACACATATCCTCTCACATCACTGTGCAAATACTAGAAATCAGTGATAGGAAGATAGCTGGAAAACCCCCAAATGCGTGACAATTAAACAATACACTTCTCTCCCATCCCCAGCTTTATTTGAGGTATGATTGACAAGTAAAAATTATATATATATATACTAAGGTTGTGAAATATGATTTTTTAGTCAATTTATTTGTCTTAATTGAAGCTAATTACTTTACAATATTGTGGTGGTTTTTGCCATACATCAACATGAATCAGTCATGGGTGTACATGGGTCCCACCATCCTGGATCCCCCCTCCCACCTCCCACCTCCTTCCCCACCCCACCCCTCTGGGTGGTCCCAGAGCACCAACTTTGAGCGCCCTGCTTCCTGCATCGAACTTGCCCTGGTCAGCTGTTTTACATATGGTAATATACAACTTTCAATGCTGTTCTCTCATATCAATGCACCCTCGCCTTCTCCCACAGAGTCCAAAAGTCTGGTCTTTACATCTGTGTCTCTTTTGCTGTCTTGCATATAGGGTCATCGTTACCATCTTTCTAAATTCCATACATATGCATTAATATACTGTATTGGTGTTTCTCTTTCTGGCTTACTTCGCTCTGCATAATAGGCTCCCGTTTCATCCACCTCATTAGAACTAACTCAAACGTGTTCTTTTTTTATAGCTGAGTAATATTCCATTGTGTACATGAACCACAACTTCCTTATCCATTTGTCTGCCGATGGACATCTAGGTTGCTTCCATGTCCTAGCTAAGGTGTATAATATGATGATTTCATATATTTTGTGTCATTATTACTACAATCAAATGAGTAGTAACATCTCAAATGTTGTAAAATTTTTTTTGTGGTGAGAACACTTAAGATTTACTGTTAGTAGATTTCAAGTACACAATACACTATTATTAATTATAGTCCCCATGGTGTACATTAGATCCTCAGAGCTTATTCATCTTACAGTTGAAATTATGTACCATTTCAAATCTCTCCTTATTTTCTTCACCCTCAACCACTGGCAACCACCATTATACTACTCTTGGGCTTTACAAGTTTGAGAGTTTTATCAGTACATTCCACTTATAAGTGATATCATACAGTATTTTTTTTCTGTGCCTGGCTGATTTCACTTAGCAGACTGTCCTCCAGGTTCATCCATGTTGCAGATGGCAAGATGTCCTTCTTTTTCATGGTTGAGGAATATAACATTCTCTCTCCATATGCCACATTTTCTTTATTTATTCATCCATCGATGGACATTTAGTATTTCTGTTTCTTGGCCATTGTGAATAATGCTGCAATGAACATAAAAGTGAAGGTATTTTTTCACACTACTGATTTCATTTCCTTTGTTTATGTACCTAGGAGTGGGATTTCTGGATTACATGGTAGCTTTATTTTTAATTTTTAGAAGAAACTTCATACAATTTTCCATATTAGCTGTACCAATTTAAGTTCCAAACAGTGCTGTTCAAGCATTCTCTTTTTCTCCACATCCTCAATCAACAGGTTATTTCTCATCTTCTTGATGACATTCCAACAAATGTGAGGTGGTATCTAACTGTAGTTTTGATTTCCATTTCCCTGAAGATTATTGATGTTGAACACCTTTTCATACACCTGTTGGCCATTTGTATGTCTTCTCTGGAAAACTGTCTATTTAGGCCCTTGCCCATTTTTTAATCAGGTTATTTGAATTCTAGCAAATATTTTTCTGCATTGGTTGAGATGACCATACGATTTTAATCCTTCATTTTGTTAATGTGCTGTATCACATTTATTGATTTGTGTATGTTAAGTCAACTTTGCATCCCAGGGATGACCCCCACTTGATTATGGTGTCTGTTTTTCTAGTTTCTATTTCATTTATTTCTGTTCTATTTTTCTTTATTTCGATTCTAATCTTTCTTATTCCTTTTCTTCTTCTTTTGGTTTAGTTTGTTCCGCTTCTAGTTCCTTGAGGTGTAGTTCACTTTTGGGTTGTTTATTTGAGATTCTTCTTTTTTCTTAAACATTCATCGCTACAAATTTCCCTGTTGAACTACTTTCGGGAGATCTCTAGTGGTCTGGTGATTAGCACTCAGCACTTTCAGTGCTCTAGCCTGGGTTCAGAGCTTGGTTGGGAAACTGAGTTTCTACAAGCTGTGCATGCCTCCTCCCCCAAAGAACTATTTTCATTTCATCCCATAAGTTTTGGTATGTTGTATATTTATTTTTGCTAGTCTTAATTTTTTTAAATTTTCCTTTTGATTTCTTCTACAGAACATATTGTTTAATTTCCACATATTTGTATATTTTCCAATTTCTCTCCTGTTGTTGATTTTTAGCTTCATAACTTCGTGGTCAGAAGAGATACTAATTTTTTTCCATCATATCTCTCTCTTCTCTTTCTGGAATTCCCATAAAACCAATGATGTGGCCTTTGATGGTATTGCTTAAGTCCTATATGCTTCCTTCACTTTTTTCTTTTTTTCCTTTGATCTTCTGACTGGAAAACTTCAAAAGACTTATCTTCAAGTTCACCATTTCTTTCATCTGACTGTTGAAAATCTCTATTGAATATTTCATTTCATTCATTGCATTCTTGAGTTCTAATCTGATGTTTTTAATGGTTTCTATTTCTTTGCTGTTATTTTTCCATTTTTATTTTTATGTGTTATTTTTCTTTTTTTATGTGTAATTTTTCTATTTCATTTAGTTATCTATGTGGTTTTTTGGGGGGTTTCAGTGAATTTCTTTAAGAGTTTATTCTGAATGTTTTATTATACAATTCACACATGCATACACGCTAAGTCCCTTCAGTCATGTCTGACTCTGTGATCCTGTGGGCTATAGCCTGCCAGGCTCCTCTGTCCACAGGATTCTGCAGGCAAGAATACTGATGCTGGGTCGCCATGCCCTCCTCCAGGGGATCTTCCCGATCTAGTGATCAAACTTGCGTCTCATGTCTCTTGCATTGGCAGGTGGGTTCTTTACCACTGGCGCCACCTGGGAAGCCCTATACAACTCATAATTCTACATATTTTAGGGTTTGTGGAGCTTCATTCCTTTCCTTGGACGGTGTCTTGTTACCTGATTACTTGAATCCTTGCCCTGGTGTCTGCATATTTGAGGAAGAGGGCTCCTCTTCCAGGGTCTACACATTCACTTTGGCAAGAAAGCCTTCACCAGTCGGCCCAGTCTGGGGTTCAGCGGGTGTTAGCTGGCAGCCCCCACAGGCCCGCAGGGCTTGCTTTGGGGTCTCTAGCAGGGCAGGGCTGTTTCTTGTGCTCTAAGGCTGGGGCTGGGGTTGGGGGGAGGGGGGCTTTGCTCTGCTATCAGACACGGTTACCATCTGGGCTCCCTGGTGGGGGGTCCATAGATCGTGCTCCACCACGGGGCAGGGTCGCCAACTCGGCTTCCTGTCCAGGGGGGGCCCCGGGCGGGCATCACGCGGTGCTGAAGGTGGGGCTCTACAGACGGACAGGGCTAATGTGTAGGCTGTTCACTCAGGCTGCCCTGGGCACCTGGGAGAGACACGGTGCTCTGCATTTGGGCAAGGCTGCAAGCTCCACTCCCTGTCCAGCTGGGGTGGTAGAATGAGCTCCTTGGCTGGGCCGGACTGCTGGCTGGATTCCAAAACTGGACAGAGCCGCTGACTGTTCTCTGCAGCCGGGGAGCCCCCGACTCAGATGGGGGTGGCATCACTCCCGGGGTGCTCTGCTCAGGGCCCCCACCAGCAGGAACACTACGGTGCCACAGGCGATCCCTGCACTGGTTGTCGGGGTCCCTGTTCTGCTGGGTTTCAAGCTGGCCCCGTTTGGAGTAGCCCTGCGGATTCAGCCGGTGTGTCCTGGGAGATGAGACATAAGTGTGCCCTCTGGGGAGGCCCTCCGGAATCCGGCCAAACTGGATGTCAACCTCGGCTCTCCCCGCCAGAAAAACTGTTGGCACAGGGGGGTACGCTGCCTGTGTGGCGCTGTGCCAGCCTGGGAGAGGGGTGGTCAAAGGGAAGCCACGCTTCACACCCTGCTGATGTGGCTTTGCTCAGTTTTGTTGTTCAAGGGGTTCTTCCTCCTCCCTGCTGGGATCTAGAATTTTCACACAGCTCTTCTTTTTTTTTTTTTGCTGCATCACACAGCTTGTGGGATCTTAGTTCCCCCACCAGGGATGGAACCCAGGTTCCCAGCAGTCAAAGGGCTGAGTCCTAACCACTGGACCACCAGGGAAGACCCCACACAGGCAGTGTTCCTGCCTGGATAGTCGCTTGTTGGTTTTCCTGTGAGGGAGTCTGAAACCTGGGGACCCCTAATCTGCCCTCTTGCTTTTGAAGAGAAACTAACAATATTGATTGAAAATAAGATGTAATTATCTTTCCACTCAGGAAAAAAAATAAAGAAAAAATAAAAGAAAGCCTTCTTTATAAAAGAATAGCAACTTGTAAACATAGAGTCAGGCAATAATTGTTAGTGGAATGTAAAACCAGGAGTTGAACAGCTTGGGGTAAATGTTCATTGTTGGAAAACACTAACACTTAAGTTCAGCATCTTTAAAATAAGCAATGTTTATTACCCTATAGTTTCTGCCGCGGGGAAACCTCGGAAAGATTTAGGTGTGTTTTCCTGGCTCCCTGTTTCTCATGAGGTCGTAATGAGCTGTAGGCCAGAGGGGCAGTCATCCCAAAACTCCACTTGCACTGCAGAATCTGTTTATGAGCTTTTTATCAAAATTGTTATTAGGTTTCAGTTTCCTAAATATTGTTGGAGTGAGGGCCTTAGAGTCTCCCCATTCCATACTATCCCAGCATGAAAGGAGAGACCAAGGGAGAAGGAGAGAAAGACAGAGAGATGGAGCCCACATCACAGTTTCCTCCATAACCTCATCTTGGAAGGGATGTCCCACTGTCTTTTATTAGAAGACATTTATTACAAGGAATGGATTAAATGAATATAGAGGCTGAGAGGTCTCATGAGCCACTGTGTATAAAGCTAAAAAGAGCCAGGAAAGCTAGTGGTGCAGTTCAAGGCAAGAGTTCAAAGACTTGAAAGAGAAGCTCTCTTGGCACAAATCCCAGCCAGAAAGCAGGAGAAGACCAATGTCTAAATTCAGTCAGAGAGAGTGAATTCTCTCTTCCTCTGCCCTTTGGTTCTATTCTGGCCTTCAGTGGATTGGATGATACCTACCCAGGTAGCAGGCCACCCTGGCGGCTCAGCTGGTAAAGAATCTGCCTGCAGAGCAGGAGACCTGAGTTTGATCCCTGGGGAAGGAAGATCCCCTGAAGAAGGGAATGGCAACCCCCTCCAGTACTCTTTTTTTTTTTTTTCTAGAGATCTCATTTTTCTTTTTTTTTAATTTCTTTATTTTTTCAGTGGGTTTTGTCATACATTGACATGAATCAGCAATAGATTTACACGTATTCCCCATCCCGATCCCCCCTCCCACCTCCCTCTCCACCCGATTCCTCTGGGTCTTCCCAGTGCACCAGGCCCGAGCACTTGTCTCATGCATCCCACCTGGGCTGGTGACCTGTTTCACCATAGATAATATACATGTTGTTCTAAAAATATGGAACGCTTCACGAATTTGCGTGTCATCCTTGCGCAGGGGCCATGCTAATCTTCTCTGTATCGTTCCAATTTTAGTATATGTGCTGCTGAAGCGAGCACCCCTCCAGTACTCTTAACTGGAGAATCCTGTGGCTAGAGGAGCCTGGTGGGCTACAGTCCATGGGGTCGCAAACAGAAATGACTGAGCGACTAATACTTTTTCACCCTGGTGGTGCAGTGGTAAAGAATCTACTTGCCAATGCAGGAGACACAGGTTCAATCCCTGGGTTGGGAAGATCCCTTAGAGAAGGAAAAGGCAATCCACTCCAGTATTCTTGCCTGGAAAATTACATTGTCAGAGGAGCCTGGCAGGCTACAATTCATGGGGTGGCAAAGAGTCAGACACAACTGAGCACACACACTCATCTATACGGGTGGGCAATATGCTTTACTGTCTACCAATTCAAGTGCTCATCTCCTCTAGAAACATCCTCATAGACTTATCTTGGAAAAATGTTTAGCCAAATATCCAGGCACCGTGTGATCCACCCAAGTTGACACATAAAATTAAACATACAGTTACAAACACTGTAAGGAAGCAGCCAGAGAAATCCAGGATGTAAAGTGTTCTTTGAAACAACTTTGCTGGACTGCTCAAAAAGTCAATGTCATGCAGAAATACAGATCAAAACTACAAGGAAGCACCACCTCACATTAGTCAGAGTGGCTATTATTAAAGAATCTACAAGGACTTACCTGATGGTCAAGTGGCTAAGACTCTTGCTCCCAATGCAGGGGACCTGGTTTCAATCCGGAGAAAAGCATAATCTGAAAAGATCCATGCACCCCGATATTCACTCTAGCACTGTTTACAGTAGCCAAGACATGGAAGCAACCTAGATGTCCATCGACAGGGGAATGGATAAAGATGTGGTGCCTGTGGGCCCTTCCCTGACATCTTCTGGCCTAACTCTATACAGCCAGAACATGAGAGGCCCTGCTGGGCTGGCCTGGGGCCCAGTCTTTGCTTGGTCCCACAAATGAGAGGGGGGCTTCATTTCTGGGTCATCCTTACCCCCTCCCCCCCCCACCCCTTTCACCCTCAAGAACTTCTCCCTTGTGGTTTTGTAAAGTGCAGACTTAAGAATAAAGAGACTTAAAAATAAATAAATAAATAAATAAATAAAAATAAATAAATAAATAAAAATAAAAAAAATTAAAAAAAAAAAAAGAATAAAGAGACTGAAACATGGTTTTTTTAAAAAGCAAAAAAAAAAAAAAGATGTGGTGCCTATACATTCAACGGAATATTACTCAGCCATTAAGAAAGAATGAAATAATGCCATTTGTAGCAACATGGATGGGCCTAGGGATTTTCATACGGAGTGAAGTAAGTCAAATAGAGAAGGAGAAATACCATACAATAACCCTCATATATGGAATCTAAAAAGAAATGATACTTGCAAAATAGAAAGAAACTCACAGATTTGGAACACAAACTTATGGTGGCCCAGGGGAAGGATGGGAGGAAGGGATAACTGGGGAGTTTGGAGTGGATATGTACACACCCCTATATTTAAAATGGATAGCCAACAAGGACCTACAGGAGAGCACATGGGAATCTACTCAATGTTATGTGGCAGCCTGGGTGGGAGGGAAGTCTGGGGGACAGTGGGTACATGTATATGTTTGGCTGAGTCTAGCTGAATCTATGACAACATTGGTACTAAGGTTATTCCCCAATACAAAATAAAAAGTTAAAGAAAAAATAAAAAATAAAAGAAGTTGGTGAAAATATCTCTAGTGCACTTAATTCCACAGGGATGAAAATAGCTTCAGCTAGTCTTGTCTGGCACATATTTCCTCTCTGAGAAATGCTTCAAATAGTGAACTTTGCTCTACTCACTCAAAAACATTCCTCAGAACGATTGCTACATATGTCATGCCACATTGTTGTATAGTTAATTATTTTCATAGGAACGCAGTTGGAAGTTCCTGAAGGGAAGGACTGAGTTTTATTGATCACTGTCATAAAATGACACAGCAGACCACTCTTTTTAGACCACCTGTTGATGCTTACTCAGTTAAGCCAAAGAAAAACAAGAATAAAAAGTGAACCAGAGAAGTAGAGCTGGGCTGTTGGTAGTGCCATGGATGGATTGTCATATTGAGTGAAGTAGGTCAGAGAAGGACACACATTCTATGATATTGGTTATAGATGGAATCTTAAAAGATGGTGCAAAACTTATTAAAAAACAGACATAGAATTACAGATGCAGGAAACAATCTTATGGTTCCCGGGGCAAAAGGTGTGTGTGGGGGATAAATTGGGAGATTGGGACCAACATACACACACTATTATATATAAAATATAAATTATTTTATATATAAAATAGACCTAACTATATATAAAATAGCTATATATATATATATAATAGCTATATATAAAATAGCTAACAAGGACCTACTGTATAGCATAGGGAACTCTACACAATATTCTGTAATGGCCTGTATGGGAGAAGAATCTAAAGTGCGTGGATATATGTATATGTATAACTGATTCACTTTGCTGGACAGCAGAAAGTAATACAAGATTGTAAATCAACTATACTCCAATAAAATTTTTTTTCTAAAAGTAGAGCTTGGGCCAACACTTTACTTTTTAATTTATTTATTTTTAATTGAAGGATAATTGCTTACAGTACTGTGTTGGTTTCTGCCATGCATGAACATGAATCAGCCGCAGGCAGACACATGTCCCCTCCCACCTGAACCTCCCTCCCACCTCCCACCCCATCCCACCCCTCTAGGTTGTCACAGAGCCCTGGTTTGAGTTGCCTGAGTCACGCAGCAAATTCCCACTGGCTATGTATTTTGCGTATGGCAGTGTATACATTTCCATGCTACTCTCTCCAAGGCCAATACTTTAAACATTCCTGTTGGCTCAGACAGTAAAGAATCTGCCTGCAGTGCAGGAGACCCGGGTTCAATCCCTGGGTCAGGAAGATCCCCTGGAGAAGGGAATGGAAACTCACTCCAGTATTCTTGCCTGGAGAATGCTATAAACAGAGCAGTCTGGCGGGCTGCAGTCCATGGGGTCGCAGAGTCGGACACGACCGAGTGACTAACACTTGTAGTTTATACTGTATAGAATTCATTCAAGTGCTGAAGAACCTTATAGTCTGTATCCTGGGATTGCTCATTGTTCTTGAGTGACTCAAATTCTTCATAATTTGTTAATACTCCTTTAAAATAAAAACAGCAACTCTTCTTCTCGATTTGATCTATAGATTCAAGCAATTCCAACCAACATCTCAGCAAGTTATTTTCTGGATAACAGCAAACTGATTCTAAAGTTTATATGGACAGTGACATCAGCATTAGAGTGGTGTAAGACATCACTGGTCAGTCCTCCACCCGTTGACAGAAGCTCCTCCGTGCCAGCTGAAGGATCCAGCCCCATCTGCCAAGGGCTTAGCATGCATGCACACATCTCCTCTAGGCTGCAGCTGATAAAATCTGGAGAGTGCTGACTTGGGCAGAAACCTAGAAATAACAGAGACTTTGTAGAAGTAAACCTTCCCAAGGTGAGATTCCAGCACGCTGTTGCAGCAAAATACAAACACACACAAGTCTGGACACACAGGAAAGAGATAAGAGGAACTTAGCCACTGCAGCCACTTCCCCCAGATAATGCTGCAGAACCAGCCATCAGCAGCATCTTGCGCAGCGGTGAGAGAAAAGCAATGTTTGCGTGCTTAGCTTCTCCAGCTGTCTAGGAGGCTGCTGCAGAAACCCATTTCTTTACAGCACCCAGAGTACTGAGGTGGGACATGCGTAACTGCGGGCAAGGAGATTAGGAACGACAAAGAATATCAAAGGGCATTAAAGGCACCCAGGATTTCTGTAGGAATTTCACCCAAGACCCTCTAGGAGTACTTCGCCCTGTGACTACTGCACCAGGCTCACTCAGGAACAATGAGCAGTTCCAGGATACAGATTATAAGATTCTTTAGCAGTTGAATGAATTCCATACAGTATAAGCTATAACCATAAAGTATTGGTAATTTCCTGACAAAGGCCCATCTAGCCAAAGCTATGGTTTTCCAGTAGTCATGTATGGATGTGAGAGTTGGACCACAAGGAAGACTGAGTGCCAAAGAATTGATGCTTTTGAACTGTGGTGCTGGAAAACACTCGAGAGTCCCTTGGACTGCAAGGAGATCCTAAGGGAATCTCACTCAAGCCTAAGGGAATTCAACCCTGACTATTCACTGGAAGGATTGATGCTGAAGCTGAAGCTCCATTATTTTGGCCACCTGAAAGAACTGACTCATTAGAAAAGACCCTGATGCTGGGAAAGATTGAGGGCAGGAAGAAGAGGGGGTGACAGAGGATGAGATGGTTGGATGGCATCATCGACTCAATGGGTATAAGTTTGAGCAAGCTCCAGGAGATAGTGAAGGACAGGGAAGCCTGGCATGCTGCAGTCCATGGGGTCACAAAGAGTTGGGTACAACTGAGCGTTTGAACAACAACAACTAGCTCTATATTTTTTTTTTTTTTAATTTTTACTGGAGTGTAGCTGATTTACAAGGTTGTTACCTTCTGCTGTACAGTGAAGTGGATCAGTTACACATGTAAGCACTCTTTCTTAGAGTCTTTGCCCGTATAGGCCGTGACCACCTCCCGCAGACCTGTGGCTGGCTCCTCGTGTGTGCTCATGCACGCAGCAGGGAGCAAGAGCTGTCTGGCAGCGCTGTCAAAAAAGGAAAACAGGTCTACGGGCAAAGGAGGAACCCACAGACTTGAGCTGTGACTCCACCTGCTGGTGGCCGGAGGAGCAGTTTTCAGCAGCCAGCCTGGTGAGTTATAAAAACCCGGAGAATGGTGGGCCGGTGGTGGTTAGGACTCGGTGCTTTCACTGCCATGGGCCGGGGTTCAATCCCTGGTCGAGAATGAAGATCCCTCTAGTTGCCTGGTGTGGTCAAAAACAAACAAAAACAAACAGAGAAGATAAACAGTGCCTAAGAATGCTGCCATGAGAGAGAGCAAGAAGCGCAAAGCAGGTGTGCCCGTACAAGGTCAGAGAAAGCCTCTGATGTAACAGGACCAGCAAATGATATATCCCACCCCAAGGCAACCAGTCAGATTTGAAGAGCTCTCTGCTACGTCCAGTTCGAAAGCAGCAAAACGCAAAATGCAGTGCGAAGCTACAAGGAACACGAAGGGACAAGGAGACGTGTCATGAAAAAAAGGTAACAATGCTCTGGTAACCAAAATCAAAGGCACAGAAAGAATTAAAAACAGCTGTTTTCAGGAGACACGAGTAACCAAAAGAAAACACAAGTAGCCAGTTCAGTGAAATGAGTGAAATAATACATGAACAAAATAAGATATTTAACAGAAATATAAATGATGAAAGGGAATTAAGCAAAAATCCATGGGCTTCCATGGTAGTTCAGTTGGTGAAGAATCTGCCTGCCATGCAGGAGACCTGGGTTCGATTCCTGGGTCAGGAAGATCCCCTGGAGAAGGAAATGGCAACCCACTCCAGTAGCTTGCCTGGAGAATCCCACGGACAGAGGAGGCTGGCGGGCTAAAGTTCATGGGGTTTCAAGAGTCTGACACGACTTAGCGACTAAACCACTATCAAATATACAATACAAATATTAGAATAATTAGGCTTCTGGAAGCAGAAGAGTGGGGGAAATGGTCAGAAAATTTACTTAAAGAATTGAGAAAGTAGCACTAACATATACACACTATGATGTATAAAATAGATAGCTAGTGAGAAGCAGCTATTATAACACAGGGAGCCCAGCCTGTTCTCTGTGATGACTGAGAGGGGTAGGGTGGGGGCAGGAAGGAGGAAGGCTCAAGAAAGAGGGAGTGTGTATATAATTATGACTGATTCACATTGTTATACGGCAGAAACCAACACAACATTGTAAAGCAATTATCCCCCAATTAAAAAATAAATTAATAAAAAAATAATAGCCAAGTATGTCCCAATCCCGGGTAGAGAATCAGACATCCAAGTTCATGAGATCACCCTATTTTCTCAATGCAAAACAACCTTCTCCAAGACACATAATAATGAAACTGCCAAAAATCAAAGACGGTGACAGAATCCTAAAAAGAAACCAGAATAAAAAGATTATAATCTACAAATGAACCCCACTGTATATTGTCACTCTGTATGTTGTCACCCTGCTTATTTAACTTACATACAGAGTACATCATGAGAAAGCTGGGCTGGAGGAAGCACAAGCTGGAATCAAGATTGCCGGGAGAAACATCAATAACCTCAGATATGCAGAAGACACCACCTTTATGGCAGAAAGTGAAGAACTAAAGAGCCTCTTGATGAAAGTGAAAGAGGAGAGTGAAAAAGTTGGCTTAAAACTCAACATTCAGAAAAATAAGATCATGGCACCTGGTCCCATCACTTCATGGCAAATAGACGGGGAAACAGGGTCAGACTTTATTTTTTTGGGCTCCAAAATCACTGCAGATGGTGATTGCAACCATGAAATTAAAAGATGCTTGCTCCTTGGAAGACAAGTTATGACCAACCTAGACAGCATATTAAAAAGCAGAGACATTACTTTGCCAACAAATGTCCGTCTAGTCAAAGCTATGGTTTTTCCAGTAGTCACGTATGGATGTGAGAGTTGGACTATAAAGAAAGCTGAGCACTGAAGAATTGATGCTTTTGAACTGTGGTGTTGGAGAAGACTCTTGAGAGTCCCTTGGACTACAAGGAGATCCAACCAGTCCATCCTAAAGGAGATCAGTCCCGGGTGTTCATTGGAAGGACTGATGTTGAAGTTGAAACTCCAATACTTTGGCCACCTGATGTGAAGAACTGACTCATTTGAAAGACCCTGATGCTAGGAAAGATAGAGGGCAGGAGGAGAAGGGGACGACAGAGGATGAGATGGTTGGATGGCATCACCAACTCAATGGACATGGGTTTAGGTGGACTCCAGGAGTTTGTGATGGACAGGGAGGTCTGGCGTGCTGCAGTTCATGGGGTCGCAAAGAGTCGGACACGACTGAGAGACTGAACTGAACTGAACTGATTGAACCCCATTAGTCAGTGAGCAGATTTCTCAGGAAAAACTGTACAGGCCAAGAGAGTGGAATGACATATTCAAAGTATTGATGAAAAAAAAAATGCCAGCCAAGAATACTCTATCCAGCAAAGTTACAAAGGAGAAGTAAAGACTTTCTGAGATACAACAGCTGAGGGAGTTTACCACCACCAGACCTGTCTTGAAGTAAATGCTGCATAGAGTTCTTAAAGCTGAAAGGAGAAGATGCTGATTAGTGAAATGAAAACATATGACAGTATCTAACACACTGGTAACGGTGTGTATACAGATTTCAGTTCAGCTCAGTTCAGTTTCTGAGTCATGTCCAACTCTGTCCGACCCCACGGACTGCAGCACGCCAGGCCTCCCTGTCCATCACCAACACCTGGAGCTTATTCAAACTCATGTCCATTGAGGCAGTGATGCCATACAACCATCTCATCCTCTGTCATCCCCTTCTCCTCCTGCCTTCAATCTATCCCAGCATCAGGGTCTTTTCCAATGAGTCAGTTCTTCGCATCAGGTGGCCAAATACTGGAACTTCAGCTTCAGCATCAGTCCTTCCAATGAATTAAAAGATGGTGTATTAATCCCTTAACTGTTGTATAAAGGTTAAAGAGGACTTAACCAGTACTACTTTCTCAATTCAGTGGTTGAGAATCTGCCTGCCGATGCAGGGGACAAGGGTTCGATCTGTGGTCCAGGAAGATCCCACGTGCCACGGAGCAACTAAACCCATGTGCCACAACTACTGAGCCCACACTCTGGAGTCCCTGAGCTGCAGCGAGAAGCCAGCACGATGAGAGGCCCACGCACCGCACCCAGGAGCCCGCTCGCCACAGCTAGAGAAAGCCCAAGCGCAGCAATAGAGCTCCACTGCAGCCAAAAACAAATAAATGAGTAATTTAAAAAAAAAGGTTAAAGGGACAAAGTAATAAAATAACCATAGGTACGAAATTGATTAATGGATATAGAATTGAAAAAAGAGGCAAATTAAAACATCAAAAATATAAATAGGTGGGGCAAAAGGGTGGAGCTGTGGTATGTGATCGAACTTAATGTGCTACCCGCTTATCATCGACTGCTTTATCTATCAGAAGGCTTATGGAAGCCTTACAGCAACCACAAAGCAAAAACCTAGAGTGGGATTTCCCTGGTCGTCCAGTGGTTGGGAATCCACCTGCCAATGCAGGGGACACAGGTTTGATCTCTTGTCCAGGAGGATTCCAGACGCCCTGGGGGAACTAGGCCTGCACGCCGAAACTACTGAGCCCATGAGCCACAGCCGCTGAGTTCCTGCAACCTGGAGCCCATGCTCTGCAACGAGAGGCTACCCCGATGAGAAACCCGAGCACCACAGTCGGAGCAGCCGCTGTTCACTGCAACTGGAGGAAGCCCGAGTGTGCAACAAAGACCCAGCATAGCCAAAAGTTAATTAATTAAATAAAGTGAATAAAGAAAACAAAAGCCAAAAAACTGAGAGTGGGCTCACAAATGATAAAGAGGAAACAGAGCATGCCACCGTGGGAGATCGCCAATTTACAAAGGCAAGCAAGAAACGGAGGGAGAACGAAACAATGGAATTACAAAAGGCCAGAGAGCAATGAAAAGGATGGCATCAGTAAACCCCTAATATCAGCAGTTACTCTAAATATAAATGGATTGAAGTCACCAATGAAAAGGATTTTAAAAAACAAGAATCAATTATATGTTGCCTATAAGAGACTCTTCCTATTTAAGGACATACATAAGGTCCAGAGAAAGAGACAGAGAAGTTATAAATGAGTAATGGGGATGAAGCATGGGAATATGGTCAATAATGTTATAATAACTTTGATGAGAGATAGTAACTAGTATTATCACAGTGACCATTTTGTAATTCATACAAATATTGAGTCACTATGTAGGGCCTCTGGAACTAATAGTGTTGCGGGTCAGTTATCCTTCAATTAAAAAAAAAAGAGAGGGAGAGATGGCAAAAGAGAAAAGATCGCGTGAGGACACAGTTAGAAGGCCACCACCTCCAAGCTGAGGAGAGAGACCGCACCAGAAACTAGCCCTGCTGGCATCTTGATCTTGGACTTCTAGCCCCTAAAACTTTGAGAAAATAAATGTTATTTGTGTGTGTTTGTGTGTGTGCGCTCAGTTGTGTCCAACTCTTTGCAACCCCACGGACTGTAGTCCACCAGGCTCCTCTGTCCATGGGATTCTCCAGGCAAGAATACTGGAGTGGGTTGCCATTTCCTTCTCCAGGGGATCTTCCCGACCCAGGGACCAAATCCATGTCTCTTGTGTCTATCCTGCATTGGCAGGCAGATTCTTTATCACTAGCGCCACCTCGGAAGCCCATTCAGTTATTTACATCACCACCACACCCCTCCTGCCCCCTCTCCGCCCCCCTGCCAAAAAAGGGTTTCCCTGGTGGCTCAGACGATAAAGAATCTTCCTGCAATGTAGGAGATCCAAGTTTGATCCCTGGGTTGGGAAGATCCCCTGGAGAAGAGAATGGCAACCCACTCCAGTATTCTTGCCTGGAGAATCCCATGAACAGAGCAGCCTGGCGGGCTAGAGTCCACAGGGTCACAAAGAGTCAGACACGACTGAGCGACTACTACTTTCACTTTCTTTCCCTCAAAAAAACTCCAAACCAAAAACCACACACATTTTATACCACTTCCTTCTGCTTTCCCTGGTTTTAGAAGAGAAATTCTCCGTTATTCAAATTGATGTTGTCCTACAGGTAATTTGTCATTTCCTCTGGCTAGTTTCAAGGTTTGTTTTTTCCTTTACTTTGGTTTCAAGAAGCTTAATTATGATGTATCTTGGAAGGAACTTCTTTAGGTTTTTATCATTTGGGGCTTCCTCAGATTCTTGAATCCACAGGTTTGTGTCTTTGAACAAATTTGGTAAGTTTTCGGCAATTATTTCTTCCAATATTCTTTCAGTTCCATTCTCTTCCTCCCCTCGTGGTACTTGAAATGATACAAATTTTGAACATTTAGCTAGTGTCCCACAGGGCTTAGAGGTCCTATTCATTTGTTTCCTAGTCTATTTTCTTGTTTTTTAGACCGGGTAAATCCTATTGATATGTACTGATATGTCCTGAAGGGACACAACCGATTCTATTCTCCGTCATCCCCACTGTACTGTTTGGCCCATCAAGTAGAGTAGTTATGATATTTTCTGATCTTATAATGTGAACTTTTAAAAAATAAGTTCACTTTGTTTACTGAGATTTTCCAGTATTCAGTTATTTCAAGAGAATTCTACACTACTTGTTGGAGTGTGAACTGGTACAGGCACCGTGGAGAGTAGTATGGAGGTTCCTTAACAAACTAAAATTAGAGCTGCCGTATGATCCAGCAATCCCACACCTGGGCATATATCTGGAGAAAATCATAATTCGAAAAGATACATGCACCCTCATGCTCATTGCAGCACTATTTTATAGTAGTCAGGACATGGAAGCAACCAAAATATCCCTTGACAGAGGAAGGGATAAAGAAGACGTGGCACATACATACAATGGAATATTATTCGGCCATAAGAAGGAATGAAACTGTGCCATTTTCAGAGGAGTGGAAGGACCTAGAGGCTGTCATACAGAGTGAAGTAAGTCAGGAAAAGAAAAACAAATATATTTATCACATATGTGTGGAATCTAGAAAAATGGTATGGATGAACTTGTTTACACAGCAGAAATAGACACAGAAGTAAAGAACAAATGTGCACACCAGCGGGGAAGAGAGGGTGGTACGGCCTGGGAGACTGGAGTTGGCACACATACCGTGTTGTCCTCCGTTGCGTCCAACTCTCTGAGAGCCCATGGGTGGTGGCCCACCAGGCTTCTCTGTCCATGAAATTTTCCCGGCAAGAATACTGCAGCGGGTTGCCACACCTCCTCCTGTAGGGAATCTTCCCGACCTAGGGACTGAACCCACGTCTCCTGCGTCTGCTGTGTTGGCAGGCAGATTCTTTACCACTATGCCACATGTAGAGCCACATATACACCACTGTGTATAAATGGGTAACTGATGAGGACTGACTGTGTAGCACAGGGAACTCAGTGTTCCGTGGTGATCTAAACGGGAAGGACATCTAGGGAAGAGGGGATTGTATGTATACGTGTGGCTAGTTCACTTTGCCGTACAGCAGAAACTGACAAACATTGTAAAGCCATTATGCCCCAATAAAAAAATAAAACAAAAAATTTCTCAGGGCCTGTCCCTAAAATACGAAGAGAGGGAGAGAGAAATACCTCACCTAGGACCTTTTCAGAGCAAAATTCAACTTTTGTTAGACTCTTAACTTACTTCACATGACATTTTTCAAACTGATTTTATTTATTTTGATGTTTGGTCGTGCTGGGTATTAGTTGCTGCAAGGGCTTTTCCCTCGCTGTGGTGAGCGGGGGGCTACTTTGCAGTTGTCATGTGGTGGCTTCTCTTGCTGTGAAGCACAGGCTCTAGGGCTTCAGTAGTTTCGGCTCCCAGGCTCTAGAGCACAGGTTCAGTAGTTACGGGGGATGCACGGGCTTAGTTGCTCCGAGGTATGTGGTATCTTCCCGGATCAAGGATTGAAACTGTGTCTCCTGCATTTGGCAGGCAGATTCTGAGCCACCAGAGAAGCCCCTTCACATGACATGTTAAAGCAACACCAACAAGGAGAAAAACAAGAAAATGTTTAAGCTGTAGCAGAACTCTTTAGAGTTTATTTTGTAGTATTTACCTTTCAAAACTTTGGTAATAACAGAAAACTAAACAAAATTCATGATGCTTACGGAAAGGTGGAGACCTTGAAGGAAATAGGAAACGATTAGCAATAAAGATGTGGGTCATCCTGTTGTGTTCTTTTCTTCCTAGCATTTATCAGTATGAACAGGTTTGTTTCCTTTCTAATTCTCTGCCATTTTCAGAAAAGATAAAGTGAAAACCCCACAATGCCCCTTTTAGTATGAGAAATGTGATTTATAATAGCGTCATTATCTCATAATTGAAAATACGGCTGGACTTCTGGGAAAATAAGTGCGTCAGAATTAACTTGCAACTCTGGAGGCCAGTGGGTTGCTATGACAACCAGGAAAAAAAGGTGCCATAATAGCTCTCCCTCAAAGACAGATAACTCACTAAATGATGAGATCTATAAATACAGGTGTTTGTCATATAAATGCAAATAAGCCCCAAACACATTCACTTCTTTCTTCTTTCAAGAGCACTGACTCCATGTCTGGCAATATGTTAGGAAATGCTGAAAAAGACAGACATAGTCTCCCTTATAATGGAGTGTACATTCTAGTGGAGGAGACAGATAATACAGAGTAAAAGTCAATCCACTAAATAATCCCAACATGTGAAAAGGCCATATGTACACTGTGCTCGGTCACTCAGTCGTGTCTGATTCTTTGCCATCCCGTGGACTGTAGCCCACCAGGCTCCTCTGTCCATGGGATTCTTCAGGCAAGAATACTGGAGTGGGTTGCCAAGTCCTCCTCCAGGGGATCTTCCCCACCCGGGGATCAAGCCTGCGTCAGGTGGATTCTTTACCCACTGAGCCGCCTGGGAAGCCTTCATAAAACCTTGGGCCTTGATACTAGACAAAGCAGAGAATGGCTGCCCTAATACAGAGCATGCATGTGTCATAAACCTTCATTTTTAAGGTACACGAGCTTTGAAAGTGTTAGTTGCTCTGTCGTGTCCGACTCTTTGCAACTCTGTGGACTGTAACCCCCCAGGCTCCTTTGTCCGTGGCATTTTCCAGGCAAGAATACTGGAGTGATAAGTCATTTCCTCCTCCAGGGGACCTTCCTAACCCAGGGATCAAACCCAGGTCTCCTTCACTGCAGGCAGATTCTTTACTGTCTGAGCCACCAGAGCTTTAGTAAAGTCAAGAAATAAAGAATGAAGTATTTCAGCCTTTATTAATAAAAATAATTTTTAAAAACACAAGTGCTAACTGATTATTATTGTTGCTATTGTTTTGGCTTGAAGTTCCCTGAAGTTGGGTGGATTTAACATAAAAATAAGAGTTGTTTGTATATTTACATTTTTTCATATCAAGCAATATTTCTTTATTAATGACAGCCAAAAACTGGAAGAAAATCTGAAGGTCCTTCAATGGGTGATGTTTGAACAAATTGTGGTGCATATATCCTATAAAACACTATTCAGCAATAAAAAAGAAATGAAGTCTTAAAAAAAAGTAACAGGAACTTCCCTGGCAGCCCAGCGGTTAAGACTCTGCACTTCCAATGCAGGGGCCTCTTGTTGGATCCCTGATCAGAGAACTAAAATCCCATAGGCCATGTTGCGCTGCCAAAAGAAAGTGTGGGGTTCTTCTGCCGCTCCACTCTGTGTGGTTCCCACCTGCCGCTACTGGGCAGTTCCCAACTTACGGCTCAGAGCTTCTGGTGCCTGGGTATATATCTTCAGCAATGAGAACCTTGGATGGGAGAGCCGGGTGTCTGAAAAACATTGGTTGAATAAAATCAAGAGTTTGATTTATTTTTTAAAAAATAACAAACAACAGCTTTATTGAGATAAATTAACATACCTTGAGTGAAAGTCTTTCTGTCGTGTCTGACTGTGACCCCAAGGACTGTAGCCCACCAGGCTCCTCTGTCCATGGGATTCTCCAGGCAAGAATACTGGAATGGGTTGCCATTGCCTTCTCCAGGCGATCTTCTCAACCCAGGGATCGAACCTGGATTTCCTGCGTTGCAAGCAGATTCTTTACCATCTGAGCCACCAGGGAAGGAATTTTCCAAGCAAGAATACTGGAGTCGGTAGCCATTCCCTTCTCCAGGGAATCTTCCCGACCCAGGGATCGAGCCCCAGTCTCCTGCATCACAGGCAGATTCTTTATTGTCTGAGCCATCAGGGAAGCCCTCACATACATAAAGATTGTCTTTTTAAAGTTTACAATTCACTTTTTTTTCCTGCAGTCATGGTATATAAATTAGATTTATACATGATAGTTAGTTGTACAATAAAGGTTAATTGCAAAATATTTTCATCACCCTCCCGCAAAGAAAGTCCCTGCATATTACAATCACTATTTCTTTCCTCCTAACTTACCATATGCCCAGCTCTCAAGACCTGCTGCTGCTACTGCTAAGTCACTTCAATCGTGTCCGACTCTGTTCGACCCCATAGATGGCAGCCCACCAGGCTCCACCGTCCCTGGCATTCTTTAGGCAAGAACACTGGAGTGGGTTGCCATTTCCTTCTCCAATGCATGAAAGTGAAAAGTGAAAGTGAAGTCACTCAGTAATGTCTGACTCTTTACAACCCCATGGACTGCAGCCCACCAGGCTCCTCCGTCCATGGGATTTTCCAGGCAAGAGTACTGGAGTGGGTTGCCATTGCCTTCTCCTCTCAAGACCTAGGTAACCACTAATCTTTCTGTCTCTATGCATTTATTTATTCTGGATATTTCATACAAATGTAAGCACACAGTATATGCCCTTTTTTATCTGTTTCACTTATAATATTTTCGATGTTCATCAAGGCAGTAGCATGAATCAGAACTCTGTTTCTATTTAAGGCCAAATAATATTCTACTGCATTGATATTAACATTTTTCATTCATTTATCAGTGAATGGGCATTTTTTTCTACTTTTTGTCAGTTATGAATAATGCTTATGAACTTTTGTGTAACAGTTTGTTTTTTTGGGACATATGTTTTTAATTTTCTCAGATATACCTAGAAGTGGAATTGTTGAGTCATATAGTAACTCTGTGTTTAAGTTTTTGAGAATCAAAACTGTTTTCCTAAGAAACTGTACTGTTTTACATTCCCACTGGCAGGAAATGGGGGTTTTAGTTTTCCCATATTCTTGCCAACACCTGTTATTTTTCATTTGTTGCTGTTGTATTTTGTTTATGTATGTACGTACACAAGATAAAGAAGTTGCTCAGTCGTGTTCAACTCTGCGACCCCATGGACTGTAGCCTGCCAGGCTCCTCCATCCATGGGATTCTCCACGCAAGAATACTGGAGTGGGTTGCCATTTCCTTCTCCAGGGAATCTTTTCGACCCAGGGAGCGAACCCAGGTCTCCCGCATTGCAGGCAGGCTCTTTACTGTCTGAGCCGCCAGGGAATCCCATGTACGTACATACATTTTTAACAAATTTCCAGTCTTTTGTTCATATTTGCTAGATTTCCAGAACATGCTTCCTTCAAGTTCTCCTTCACTTTCATATGAGGACTTGTTGTACATTCAAAGACTTAGTTCAGTCTTCAGGGATATAAGAAACTTCTGGGTCGCCTAGGACTTGCCCCAGACCTACACACTTTTGAGCTCTGACTGCAAATTCACCTGCCAGGTTTCCTCACCTAAACACAGCCTGGACTCTAGGTGAATGCAAAGTATCCATCAAAGATTACTATTGTGTCTCTGCCATCAGTATTTGTCACTGTGATGATAATTATAGTTCTTTTAAAAACATTTTTGTATTGGCCTACAGCTGATTAACAAACAATGTTGTGATTGTTTTAGGCGAACAGTGAAAGGACTCAGCCATACATGTACATGGATCCATTCTCCCCCAAACTCCCCTCCCATCCAGGCTGCCATACAATATTGAGCAGAGTTCCATGTGCTATACAGTTGGTCCTTGCTGGTTATCCATTTTAAATATAGCAGTGTGTACATGTCCAACCAAATCTCCCTAACTAGCCCTTCCACCCAGCAACCATGAATGCATTCGTTAAGTCCGTGAGTCTCTTTCTGTTTTGTGAGTAAGTTCATTTGTATCATTTCTTTTTAGATTCTGCATATAAAGGATGTCATACGATATTTCTCTTTCTCTGTCTGACTTACTTCTCTCAGTAGGACAATCTCTAGGTTCATCCATGTTGCTGACAATGGCATTATTTCATTCTTTTCAATGGCTGAGTAATATTCCACTGAATATACATACCCTATACTGTAGTTCTGGACTCTGACAGCCTGAGTGCAACTCTTATCTCCATGGTCACTTTCTCCTTTTGTGAAGTGATGAAGTTACTGAACTCATTTGTGCTCCAATATGCTCATCTTTCTAGGCCCTCACTCTCTTCTCTTCCCGTTATTCAGGGGTGCACTCTGACATCTACAGTCACTGCTTGGTAATTGCAATCGCGGTGTTGCCTCCTGGAATTTCCTGACCAGGGTGTGACTGCTGGGGAGATAATGTGGTTAGACCCTCTCTTATGGAGATGCTATTTAAGGTCCTCTTGGAGAAAATCAAAGATTTATCAACAGGGAGGGAGGGAGGAATCTTTGCTTCTCTCCATCCACTGGCACTTCAGTGGGGCCATCCCTTCCACACTGGCTGGAGCAGGAGCCTTCAGATGGGTGGATGCCCACCCTCACTGGCCCTCCCCTGCTGTGCCACTGTCCGGCAGAAAGATGCTGAGGCACCAGACCTGTTGGACAGGAGTGGCCCACACTGATTTATTCTGCTTTGTTTTTGGTTATAGCAATCCAAGCAAGTGTGAAGCAGTATAGCGTGATTTGGATTTGTTTTTCCCTAATGGCTATTGATGCTGAGCATCTTTTCATTGCTTGTTGACCATTTGTATGTCTTCTTTGGGGGCTTCTCAGGTGGCTCAGTGGCAAAGAATCTGCCTGCAAAGCAGGAGACTCAGGTTCAATCCCTGGGTCAGGAAGATCCCCTGGAGAAGGAAATGGCAACCACTCCAGTATTCTTGCTTGGGAAGTCTCATGCACAGAGGAGGTTAGCAAACTACAGTCCATGGGGTCACAAAAGAGTCAGACACAACTTAGCAACTAAGCAAACAAAACAAAACATATCTTCTTCGGAGAAATCGCTATACAAATCCTTTCTCCATTTTTCACTGGATTATTTTTATTTTCATTTTTGAATTATATGAGTTCTTTACATATTCTAGACACAAACCCCAAATTACATATATCAGATATATAATTTGCCATTATGTTCTCCTTTTGCATGGGTTGTCTTTTCATTTTACCGATGCTATCATATGAAGCACAAGTTTGATTTTGATTAAATCCAATTTATCTATTTTTGCTTTTGTTGTGCCACTGATCTTTTATTTTCCTTTTTGACAAATGCTGTGTATGTCAAGCTGTTTTCAGAGTGTCCCCTGAAACAGGTCAAATAAAGACAAGTACTGATAATAGAGCTTTTCTGTGAGCTATCAGACAAGTCAACTATGACAACTCTCTAGGGATGGGCTTTAGAGAGCTCCAAATCCATTCCGTCCCCTACAGTGGCTGCTAAACTACTGTTTTTCACAGCTACTGTCATTGTGAAGCTGTTGACTTCCAGGCGTCCATGGAGCTGGGGAGAGGGATGTAAACAAAGAACGCTGCCTGCCATTCCTGTTCTACAAGGATCAAGCCATTAGGGACTGTGGTCACACACCAAGTCACAAAGTCACGGTGCCAGGGGAATTCAGGCTGGAGAGAAATTGGAAGCATTTTGTGCTTTGGATACTGGTCCTATTTAAGATGCATATTTAGGGAATAATTTCAGTGAACCCAGATTCTTGCATCTTCACGTCATAGAAGAACTTTAAAAGCATAAGTTGAAATGTCTGTTCTTCCTGATTAGCAGTAATCTAAATTTTGACAACACGTTTTGTTGTTTTCCCCCAATGGGGGGGAAAATCCTATCTATATCCTGAGTCCTCTTGGAGCAGTCTCTCAGAGCCATCTGAGAGGCTACCTTCTGGGCTATAGTCCTCAATAAAGTGCCCAAATAAAACTTAACTGACAACTTTTATGTCAGTCCAAGGGACTCTCAAGAGTCTTCTCCAGCACCACAGTTCAAAAGCATCAATTCTTCAGCACTCAGCTTGGAGCGGGTAGCCTTTCCCTTCTCCAGGGGATCTTCCTAACCCAGGGATCGAATCCTGGTCTCCTGCATTGCAGGTGGATTCTTAACTGGCTGAGCCACCGGGGAATCCCATGAACACTGGCGTGGGTAGCCTATCCCTTCTCCAGAGGATTTTCCCAACCCAGGAATTGAACAGGGGTCTCCTGCATTGCAGGAGTGTTCTTTACCAGCTCAGCTACCAGGGAAGCCCACCCCCATTGAGAGACACTGGCGAAGCAAAAACCCAAAAAATGAAGACCAAAAAAACCCCCAAAACAAACAAAGACACTGGGATGATTTTACTCAGTTGAAAGACATTGAGTGGGTTTGGATTGAGTGATTAGGGAGGAGACTAGCCTATCAATTCTCCTCGGATTGGCTATTTGAATAGAGTTTGCTGGAATAAATGACAAAATATCACACAAGAGCTTTCAGCTCTGAATAACAAAAGGAACATTTCTGCCTGGTCAGCAGGCAGAGACCAGGTCAAGCAACTGAGAAACCTACCGGCGTGGTGGAGGCAGTCCCATAGGCAAACCCCTCATTTAATTTAAAAACTCCTTGTCCCAGGCCCATATCTAAGAGCTGACTGTCAGTGTACCCACAACAGTTTTAGACCGCGGGAGTGAGAAACCCAGACACGTGAAAGAGCTGACATGACTCCAGGGTGACACCTAGAGGAGCTAAGTTCACAAACAGCACGTTGATATCCAGCACTTTCTGACATCGTGACAGACCAACCCCAGGACGGGAAACAAAGCTGTCAAAACAAAAGACAAAAGAGCAACAGATTGCCAACCTCTAACAACACCCCAGCCAGGGTCCTGTACTATGTGTAAATAATTTATACTTGCAAATACTTAATTGGGAAAATCATATTAAAGGAGATTTCAACCCAAAATGACCAAATTGAGGTTCTACTGACATTTCAAAATTAATTTTTTGTTTAATGCAAAGCTAGAGGAAGATGGCAATGAGATCAGACAGGCTGAATAGAATGCTTATTCTGATCGGTATTTAGAGGCTTCTAAAAGAGGAAGAAGGCTGAGCGCCGAAGAATTGATGCTTTTGAACTGTGGAGTTGGAGAAGACTCTTGAGAGTCCCTTGGACTGCAAGGAGATCCAACCAGTCCATCCTGAAGGAGATCAGTCCTGGGTGTTCATTGGAAGGACTGATGCTGAAGCTGAAACTCCAGTACTTTGGCCACCTCATGTGAAGAGTTGACTCATTGGAAAAGACCCTGATGCTGGGAGGGATTGGGTGCAGGAGGAGAAGGGGACGACAGAGGATGAGATGGCTGGATGGCATCACGGACTCGATGGGCATGAGTTTGGGTAACTCCGGGAGTTGGTGATGGACAGGGAGGCCTGGCGTGCTGTGGTCCATGGGGTCGCAGAGAGTCGGACACGGCTGAGCGACTGAACTGAACTGAACTGAAAAGAGGAAATGATAAAGTAATTTCTTTGCAGGAAACAAGCAAAGAATGGATTGAAATGATACTGGAGTTTTAAGAAGTCACTAGTGTTAACCCAGGCTCTCCATCTGCCCCTGTCTCATACCCTCTTTAATCTAAACTTCCTGACCCAGACGCTGTCCCTTTCTCTCTTCTGCCACCTTTGCCAGCTGCTGTTTCCTCTCCCCCAGTGAAGGAGGACATAAAATTGGAATTATGGTGGATAAACTATACTTTGATAAAAAATTTTTTTGTACAAATGAAGTAATTACAGTCCCATTTGAGGAGATACCTCTTACAACTCAGGAACCGTCCTTGGTACTTATGTATACAACCTTGACATGAGCAGACCTTAGAGCTTTGGTTAAGGAATATCCTGGCCTGAGTCGAGCCCTGTTGGGATTTGCTAAGGAATCTGAGTTACCCAGATTAATTATCAATGACTACAATTAATACAGCTCTCAGTTCAGAAAGTAAGGCACAGGAATGAATAGAGAAAGCAGGATGGACATATCCCTTAACAGATTCTGATTTGCATAGTCTAGAGGCTTGAATTGAATGCAAGAAATTAGGTCATAAAATGACTCAGATTTATCCCACAGCTCTTTCCCAAAACTGTAGACAGGACAAAGACTCAGCAGTATAAACAAAAACCAGATGAATAAATTCTGGATTATTAGGAAGGGTTCAAGAAAACTTTTAAACAATATTCTGGCATGACATCTGAATCATTTTCTCATCACAAAAAAGATCCTTTGCTTAATTCTGCTGTTTCAGAAGGCATAGATGAGAAATTGGCTATTCTAATTAAGAGACACAATTTAAGGACTTCCCTGGTGGTCCAGGGTCTCAGACACCATTCTCCCAATGTAGGGGGCCTGGGTTCAACCCCCGGTCAGGAAACTAGTCCCACATGCAGCAACTAAGAGTTCTCATGGTACGACCAAAGATTCCTCATGCCCCAGTGAAGAAAACTAAGACTCAGCGCAGCCCAATAAATAAACAAATAGATATGTTTTAAAAGACATGATTTAGGTTCGTCTGCATTACATATAAGCGCCCTTATCACACTGGCCAACCAACTTTCCAAAACCATTAAAAAGTAGAGGGGTTTCCCTGATGGTCTAGTGGTTAAGAATCTGCCTGCTTAGTCCGGGGAGATCCCACATGCTTCAGAGCAACTACTGAGCCACCCACCTACAGCCTATGGTCCACAGCAAGAGAAGCCACTGCAATGAAAAGCCCACGTATTGCACACAAGAGCAGCCCCTGCTCGCTGCAACTAGAGAAGGCCTGCGCACAACAGTGAAGACCCAGTGCAGTCAAAAATAAATAAAAATTTATTAAAAAAAAAAAGAGAGAGAGAGAAAGCCAACTCTTTTTTTGTTTGTTTGTTTTGTTTTCAGAAATCCAACTCTTAATATAAGGATTATAAACTTTTAATCATCCCAATTAAGAAATCAAGGTCAGTCACTGGTTGACAAACCCCTGTTCAACCCATGGCTGACAAAGGAATATAGAATTTGCTTTTACTGTAGAAAATCTGGTCATAAGAGAAGGAGCTGCAAAAAAAATTTGGAAAGATTTCAGGGGAAAACAGAATTTCTAACTAGAGTTCCAAGCTAAACACAAATAAGGTTGCTTCTGGGGAACACTAGTAATCTTTCCTCTTCTTTTCTCTAAAACCCTGGAGTAAGTAGAAGTAAAAATACAAGGGGAAACAGTTAAAGCCCTCATAGACACAGGGTCCACCTTTTCAGTTTTAAACGCTACCAGAATCAAAGGCTCCCTGAGGGAAATATTTGGGTGCACACAGTAGGGGTTTCTAATGCACCTATTAAGGCGCTCGGGCTTCCCAGGTGGCCCAGTGGTAAAGAGGCCACCTGCCAGTGCAGGAGACGCAAAGACGCAGGTTCAATCCTGGGGTCAGAAAGATCCCCTGGAGTAGGAACTGGCAACCTGCTCCAGGATTCTAGCCTGGAAAATTCCATGGAAAATTCAGGCTACAGTCCTTAGGGTCACAAAGAGTCAGACATGAATAAGCATAGCACACACACACACACACACACACACACATTAAGGCTTTTAAATCATCCCCTTTAGAATTTTATTTAGGAGAATTTAAAGGAAGGCACTGCTATCTCGGAGTAGAAAGTGCCACTACTCACCTGATAGGTAGAGTTTATCAGAAACTTATGAAGCCCATATTTCTTTTGCTCCTAAGGGAGCAATATTTTTAGCACTGAAGGATCAATAAGATTTTCTTCATCATATAATATTTGTGACCCATGATGAGGGTGATGCAGAATAAGAAAAACTGCTGGGTTCAGTACCTGAAGGATTATGGGCAATGAATCTTACTGACATTGGAAAAATACATCCCACATTACCCATTAAAATTACTGTAGACCTTGGGAACTTGCCTGGTGGTACAGTGGCTAAGACCAGTGGTCTGCATTCCCAATGCAGGGGGCCTGCCTGATCTCTGGTTAGAAGCTAGATCCCACACGCCGTAACTAAGAGTTCGAATGCCACAGTTAAAGATCCCACATGCTGAACAAAGATCAAAGATCCTGTGTGTCTCAGCTAAGTCTTGGTAAAAACAAATAAGTATACAATATAATATAAAAATGTTTTTAAATTACCATAGACCAGAATAACCCTCTGCCCAATACTGGTCCATACCCACTGAGTCAGGAGGCCAGAGAAAGATTAAGACCTTTGACATCAGCTAACATTAAGGAGCTTCCCTGGTGGCTCAGTTGGAAAAGATTCTGCCTGCAATTCAGGAGACCTGGGTTCAATCCCTGGGTTTGGGAAGATCCCCTGGAGAAGGAAATGGCAACCCACTCCAGTATTCTTGCCTGGAGAATTCCATGGACAGAGGAGCCTGGTGGGCTACAGCCCATAGGGTCATAAAAAATTGGACATGACTGAGTGACTACCTACATTAAGGACGGGCTTACTGTCCTTTGCACCAGCCCTTGCAGCACTCCCATCTTCACTTATGTTAAAACACTCAATGGCAAAGGTTGGAGATTAGCGTAGGATTTCAGCTCTATCAACACTATTACTATTCTGTGCCATTCTGCAGTGCCAAAACTCCATGCCTTACTGTCCTATATTCTGAAAATAGTGACTTCTTTTCTGGCATAGATCTCTGAAGTGCATTCTTTAGGATTCCTGCACAACTTGATGACCCATATCTTTCTGCTTTCACTCGGGATGAACAGCAATATATATGGACTTGTGATGCCACAGGGCTATCTTGAAAGCCCCACTTAACTTTCCCAAATATTAAAAGCAGACTTAGATGATCGGGTTTTTCCACATATATCATTTCTGATATAATATGTAGATGATTTGTTGTTGGGTTCAAAAATTCTTTGATAAATAGTCAGCAAGATACCTTCTGTTTACTTCAGAAGCTAATGTCAAAGGGAGTTTTAATTGCTCTAGATAGAGTGAAAGGCATTTTGGTATTGTTCCCTACTTTGAAGACAAAAAGGCCATGAAGGGGCTTTCAAGTCCTTGCAGAAATTGGATTCCAAATTTTTCCTTAGTGGTTCAACCATTATATGGCTCGCTTAAACAAGACCAACCTGAACCTCTCTGCTGGGAAATAGAACATTCTGAAGCCACAGAGAACCACTTCGAAGCCTCTTGGGAAAGGTCTCAGTCCTGGGGCATCCAAATTATGACTTATCTTTTTTTTCCTTGTTCTTTTGGCTGTGTGGTTTGTGGGATCTTAGTTCCCTGATCAGAGATTGAACCCTGGCCCTGGGCACTGGGAGTGCTGAGTCCTAACCACTGGACCACCAGGGAATTTTCTACCTTTTTTTCTTTTTAGAAAAAAAAAAAAGGAAGAAAAGTGAAAGTGAAAGCGTTAGTCGCTCAATGTCTGACTCTTTGCGACCCTGTGGACTGCAGCCCACCAGACTGCTCTGTCCATGGGATTCTCCAGGCAAGAATACTGAAGTGGGTGGCCATTCCCTACTCCAGGGGATCTTCCTGACCCAGAGACTGAACCCGGGTCGACTGTGTTGTAGCAGATTGTTTATTGTCTGAGCCAACAGGGAAGCCCCGTTTTTCACACATGAAAACAAAGATGTTGCACCAGTGTTGCTGGATATTAACCCAGCAACCCAGTGGTTAGTGCCCACCAAGAAGATATTACAGCCAACAGCTAGACTAGGTAGCTAAGGGCCTTTCTTCTTGTCTCTAGGTTGTCAGAGCTAAATCTGTGCTGTGTCAGTCCTCAGAAGAAAGTCATGAATCATCCTTCTCACCATCTTTGTTCAGAAGCTTTGTTAAACTCTCAGCACACACAGTATTCAGCAAGCTGAATAACTTCTCATGAAATTGTTTTGCTCTCATCAAATGTAACTTCTTCACAAGTATAACAAACTTAATCCAGTCAACTTGCTCCCAGAAGAATCAGAGGTCAAGAATGAAAAACATGATTGTTTTAACTGACAATCTTTTTTATTGCCTTCAAGAAAGCTCTATGACTAATCCTGATTTTGTATTTTTTACTGATGGGTCCTACCTGCGAGGACCTCATGGAAAGTACCAGGCTGACCTTGTCACTGTTTCTCCCGAATCTATCCTTGAAAATGCTCCCTTGCCTAATGTCTTTGCTACCCAACAGTCTGAGTTAACAGCACTAACAAGAGCCTGCCAGTTGGCAAAAGGAAAATCTGGTAATATTTACACACATAGCCGCTACCCTCTTGGGGTGCCACGTGATTTGGCAAGCTTCTGAAACAAAGAGGATCTTTAACACCCTCAGGGCAGCCTATTAAAATTGGGAAACAAGTTGAGAGTTATTAAATGTAAATCTGCTTCTGAGCTCACTTGCTATTATTAACGTATCGGATCATTCAAAGGCTGACACTGCAGACGCAAAGGGAAACTAGCTGATCATGCTGCCAGCAGAGTGGCTTTACAAAACAAAACAACCGACTAACAACTGTTTTTCACTTTCAGCCTCCTGGTAACTTTATTGACATAAAGTTTCAGAAAATGGCACCAGAAAGACACCTGGTCACAAAAAGGAGGAAGGTTCAGCTCCAGCAAAGAATGTTGGATAAACCCAAATGGAAGGCCTATCCTTCCATGTGAAGCTCAACCTATTGAAGTTAACTCACTGGAATCCAGATAAGGTCGTCTTATAGGGTAAACAGTAATTTTGGAAGCTTTCTTTTACAATAGTCCAAATGGTCTATTCAAGATGTACCATTTGTCCAAAATAAAACCCGAGGAAGTCATTACACAGTTCTCAAGGAAATTTTCCACTGCCTGCAAGTCCCATGGACGGAGGAGCCTGGTAGGCTGTGGTCCATGGGGTCGCTAAGAGTTGGACACAAATGAGCGACTTCATGTTCACTTTTCACTTTCATGCACTGGAGAAGGAAATGGCAACCCACTCCAGTGTTCTTGCCTGGAGAATCCCAGGGACGGAGGAGCCTGGTGGGCTGCCGTCTATGGGGTCGCAGAGTCGGACACGACTGAAGTGACTTAGCAGCAGGAGCAGCAAGTCCCTTTGAAATTTGGCAGATTGATTTTATACAAATGTTTCCCTCTCAAGGTTATCAGTATGTTCTTGCTTTGATGTGCATGTTTTCACACTTGTGGCAGAAGAGCCACAAGCACAGTCAATAGGGAAACTGATTTTAGAAAGAGTGATTCCTATTTGGGGACCCCCCCCCCCAGAAATGCAGCTATAGAAGAACTCACTTTATCTGACAATTTGCTAAAGAAATTTGTAAGATTTGGTTGATTATATAGCACTTCTGTTATACTTATTGCCACCAGGCTTCTGTGTTTACTAACAGAATAGTTAAAGAACAAATGGGACAATTAAAACCCAACTGGGGACTTCCCTGGTGGTCCAATGGTTAAGAATCTGCAGCCAACGCAGGGGATGTGGGTCCAATCCCTGGTCTGGGAAGATCCCACATGCCCCAGAGCAACCAAGCCCGTGTGCACAACTACTGAGGCCTGTGCCTAGAGCCCGTGCTCTGCAATAGGCGAAGTCTTGGCAATGAGAAGCCCGCACACCACAACCAGAGAGTGGCCCCTGCTCACTGCAGCTGGAGAAAGCCTAAGAGCAGCAACAAAGACCCAGAAAAAAAAAAAAATTAGTTAATTAAAAAAATCCCCAATTGGTTGGGACTTCCCTGGCAGTCCAGTGGTTGAGTTATCACCTTCCAGTGCCCGGCTGCTGATTGGAGCCCTGGTTGAGGGCTAAGATCCCACATGCCCTGAGGCCAAAAAACCAAAACATAAGAAATAATATTGTAACAAATTCAGTAAAGACTTTTAAAATGGCCCACATCAGAAAAATCTTTAAAAAAAAACAACAGACAAGCCCAACTAGCTAAGATTACCAATGCTCATTCCTTACCCTGGCCAAGGCCCTTCCATTGGTCCTCAACTTCAGATCCACTTCTTTTGGCAAATGTCATTTGTCTCCTTTTAGATAATGATGGGGAGACCTATGAGACTGGATGAAGGATTGTATGAACCTATATTGAAAGGGGATATGTTATATTATTGTGAGAGTCTAACTGAACTATTAGCAGGAGATTCTAACCTGGTTTCTGAAGGTTATCACAGTAATTTATCTTTAAATGAAGATCTGATACCCTATGACCTACAACCAGGAGACTCGAGTTCAATCCCCAGTCTTGGAGGATCCCACATGCTGCAGAGCCGCTGAGCCCCTGCGCCACAAACATTGAGATTGTGCTCTAGAGCCTGGGGGCCACAGCTACTGAGCCCAAGCGCCAAAACTACGGAAGCCTGCACGCCCTAGAGCTCCTGCTCCACAAGACACGCTCGCTCAAGGCACCTGGAGAGTAGCCTCCACTCACTGCAACTAGAGAAAAGCCCACACAGAAACAAAGGCCCAGCACAGACAAAAATAAATAAATACATAAAATTCTTTTTCAAACGACATTGAAAAGCAAGAAAGATACCCATGCCAGGACAAGATGAGGGCATCAGATATATACAGTTATCCCAAGATGCCGAACCTGACCTGTTTGATTGTTTATAATGTTTTCTTGATTTCTTGGGCTTTTGAGCATGAAACAATTGTTTTTCTGTTGTGGGCACAGTCCAATGCAAATTTTTGAAATCAATCCAACTGATGGGTTTCTTGTCAATTATCTATGTCCAATATAACTGGTTTACTTTGGTGGGTTTCTCCTCTCCAAGGCTCTGATTGAATGGACTTTAGAAAATTTATTTTAGAAGAAAGAAGTTATAGCTATGTCTGGGTCACTGTTGATATTACTAAGATGGGACCCCTCACTTGGCCAATCAATCATACTTGCTATGACCCTGGTCAGAAATAAGAATTTTCCTTTAAAGTTACTCAAGCTCCATCAGAACAATGAGTTAAATTTCACTGAAAAAAATATAACTTAATTATTAGGAAGGCCTGTCCCTCAGTTATGGGAAGGATTTATATGGCTAACACCAGCCTGTGGTCATTTAAGGGCCTCCCATGTTGGAAATAATTAAATCATACTAAAGATTATCAGCCTAATAATAACTATAAAATTAGGCTGGGTTCCTTAAGAAAATGCCAATATATCATTTCCTTTAAAGATAGCAATTGGTACGACACAAATTGAATCAGGTGACTAGGAATATATTGGGTAGGACCTAACGGAAATCAGTGGTTTTGCAGGACCAATCTATGGCTCTGACTTCCACCAGGATGGACAGGAAGGGGTATTCCAGAATTCCCTTAGGTCAAGGTCACGTGCGTGCCAATTCAGATACGACTCTGGCAAATTTACTATTAATATGAGCCTGATAGACCAAGAAATCTATATTACAAGCATTTAGCAGCTATAATCACAGAAAACTAGCCAATCTGATCACACAGACCACAGTCTTGTCTAACTCAATGAAACTAAGCCATGCCGTGTGGGGTCACCCAAGACGGATGGGTCATGGTGGAGAGGTCGGACAGAATGTGGTCCACTGGAGAAGGGAATGGCAAGCCGCTTCAGCATTCTTGCCTTGAGAACCTCATGAACAGTATGAAAAGGCAAAATGATAGGATACTGAAAGAGGAACTCCCCAGGGTGGTAGGTGCCCAATATGCTATTGGAGATCAGTGGAGAAATAACTCCAGAAAGAATGAAGGGATGGTGCCAAAGCAAAAACAATATCCAGTTGTGGATGTGACTGGTGATAGAAGCAAGGTCTGATGCTATAAAGAGCAATATTGCATAGGAACCTGGAATGTTAGGTCGATGAATCAAGGTAAATTGGAAGTGGTCAAACAGAAGATAACAAGAGTGAACGTCGACATTCTAGGAATCAGCGAACTAAAATGGACTGTAATGGGTGAATTTAACTCAGATGACCATTATATCTACTACTGTGGACAGGAATCCCTTAGAAGAAATGGAGTAGCCATCATGGTCAACAAAAGAGTCCGAAATGCAGTACTTGGATGCAATCTCAAAAATGACAGAATGATCTCTGTTCGTTTCCACGGCAAACCATTCAATATCACGGTAATCCAAGCCTATGCCCCAACCAGTAATGCTGAAGAAGCTGAAGTTGAATGGTTCCATGAAGACCGGCAAGACCTCTTAGAACTAATACCCAAAAAAGATGTCCTTTTCGTTATAGGGGACTAGAATGCAAAAGAAGGAAGTCACGAAACACCTGAAGTAACATGCAAATTTGGCCTTGGAGTACAGAATGAAGCAGGGCAAAGGCTAATAGAGTTTTGCCAAGATAATGCACTGGTCATAGTAAACACCCTCTTCCAACAGCACAAGAGAAGACTCTACACATGGACATCAAACACCAAAATCAGACTGATTATATTCTTTGCAGCCAAAGATGGTGAAGCTCTAAACAGTCAGCAAAAACAAGACCAGGAGCTGACTGTGGCTCAGATCATGAACTCCTTATTGCCAAATTCAGACTTAAACTGAAGAAAGTAGGGAAAACCACTAGACCATTCAGGTATGACCTAAATCAAATCCCTTATGACTATACAGTGGAAGTGAGAAATAGATTGAAGGGACTAGATCTGATAGACAGAGTGCCTGATGAACTATGGACGGAGGTTCGTGACATTGTACAGGAGACAGGGATCAAGACCATCCCCATGGAAAAGAAATGCAAAAAGGCAAAATGGTTGTCTGAGGAAGCCTTACAAATAGCTGTGAAAAGAAGAGAAGCGAAAAACAAAGGAAAAAATGAAAGATATTCCCATTTGAATGCAGAGTTCCAAAGAATAGCCAGGAGAGACAAGAAAGCCTTCCTCAGGGGTTAGTACAAAGAAATAGAGGAAAACAACAGAATGGGAAAGACTAGAGATCTCTTCAAGAAAATTAGAGATACCAAGGGAACATTTCAGGCAAAGATGGGTTCGATAAAGGACAGAAATGGTATGGACCTAACAGAAGCAAAAGATATTAAGAAGAGGTGGCAAGAATACACAGAAGAACTGTACAAAAAAGATCTTCATGACCCAGATAATCACCATGGTGTGATCACCTACCTAGAGCCAAACATCTGGGAATGTGAAGTCAAGTGGGCCTTAGGAAGCATTGCTATGAACAAAGCTAGTGGAGGTGATGGAATTCCAGCTGAGCTATTTCAAATCCTGAACGATGATGCTGTGAAAATGCTGCACTCAATATGCCAGCAAATTTGGAAAACTCAGCAGTGGCCACAGGACTGGAAAAGGTCAGTTTTCATTCCAACCCCAAATAAAGGCAATGCCAAAGAATGCTCAAACTACCACACAATTGCACTCATCTCACACGCTAGCAAAGTAATGCTCAAAATTCTCCAAGCCGGCCTCAGCAATACATGAACCGTGAACTTCCAGATGTTCAATTTGGTTTTAGAAAAGGCAGAGGAACCAGAGATCAACCTGCCAACATCTGCTGGATCATCAATAAAGCAAGAGAGTTCCAGAAAAAACATTTATTTCTGCTTTATTGACTGTGCCAAAGCCTTCGACTGTTCGATCACAATAAACTGTGGAAAATTCCAAAAGAGATGGGAATACCAGACCACCTGACCTGCCTCTTGAGAAACCTGTATGCAGGTCAGGAAGCAACAGTTAGAACTGGACAAAAAACAACAGACTGGTTCCAAATAGGAAAAGGAGTACGTCAAGGCTATATATTGTCACCTGCTTATTTAACTTTTATGCAGAGTACATCATGAGAAACGCTGGGCTGGAGGAACCACAAGCTAGAATCAAGATTGCCAGGAGAAATACCAATAACCTCAGATATGCAGATGACACCACCCTTATGGCAGAAAGTGAAGAGGAACTAAAAAGCCTCTTAGTGAAAGTGAAAGAGGAGAGTGAAAAAGTTGACTTAAAGCTCAACATTCAGAAAACTAAGATTATGGCATCTGGTCCCATCACTTCATGGCAAATAGATGGGGAGACAGTGGAAACAGGGTCAGACTTTATTTTTTGGGGCTCCAAAATCACTGTAGATGGTGATTGCAGCCATGAAATTAAAAGACGCTTACTCCTTGGAAGGAAAGTTATGACAAACCTAGACAGCATACTGAAAAGCAGAGACATTGCTTTGCCAACAAAGGTCCGTCTAGTCAAGGCTATGGTTTTTCCAGTGGTCATGTATGGATGTAGGAGTTGGACTGTTAAGAAAGCTGAGTGCTGAAAAATTGATGCTTTTGAACTATGGTGTTGAAGACTCTTGGGAGTCCCTTGGACTGCAAGGAGATCCAGCCAGTCCATCCTAAAGGAAATCAGTTCTGAATATTCATTGGAAGGATTGATACTGAATCTGAAACTCCAATACTTTGGCCACCTGATGTGAAGAACTGACTCATTGGGAAGACACTTTTGCTGGGAAAGATTGAAGGCAGGAGGAAAAGGGGACGACAGAGGATAAAATGGTTGGATGGCATCATCGACTCAGTGGACATGAGTTTAAGCAAACTCTGGGAGTTGCTGATGGATAGGGAGGCCTGGCGTGCTGCAGTCCATGGGGTCACAAAGAGTCAGACATGACTGAGCGACTGACCTGAACTGAGCTGATATTACTTATATCCTGTCTATTTTATAAGATTGCTGTCTCTTGCAATACTCAATGTGTCACCAGGCCTCTGACAAAAAGAACGATGGCTAATTGAGGCAATTTTGGCAACTGATGGCAATTTTGAGGCAATTGATCACTTATTTAACTACATGGAATAACTGTAATACTGCAAGTGCAGATATGGAAGAAACAACAAGGGAAAACATTTCTGGGATCATAAGAGACTAGTAACACAGATGATCCAGAGGATTATAGGTAACCAGTTAGGTCTAATCCAAAAACAGCGCACTGAGTGGCCTAACAATGAAATCTTCTTGTGACCTAGGAACGAGACATCCTAGTGCTACGGAACAAATGGATCATCAAACTCCCCCCAAATTTTGGTCTAATTCATGACCAACAGGGAGCACTGTAAACAAACAATGCTGCCTGCCCTTCCAGTTCTACAAGGATCAAGGCATTAGCTACTACAGTCGCCTACTGACAGTGCACTCTGAAAGGAGTTCAAGATAGAAAAAAACATGAGGCATTCTGCTTGGATACTGGCCCTACATAGTTAAGACGTATATCTAAGGAATAATTCCAAGGAACCCAGATTCTTGTATATTCCCATACCTAGAAAAGCACTAAAATCATTAACTGAAGATATGATTTTTTTCCTGATTATCAGTAATCTTTTGATGTGCAACTACATTTTTTTTTCCCAGAAAAAAGTCTCATATATATCCTGGCTCCTCTCCAACCTCTCTGGAGCAGTTCCTCAGAGCTGTCTGAAACACTGCCTCCCAGGCTAGCGTCTTTAGTAAGATTCCTAACTCATAACTTTGAAGCTGCGCATTTTTCTTCAGCTGACAGAGGGATGGGTGAAGGGCATGGTAAGAAAATCACAAGGCTCACTGTTCTTACCAATATTCAGCTGTTTTTCTTGAACAAACACTTCTCGGAATGTTGCAAACCTTTAATTTCCAGAGTTTTTGCTGTTAATTGAGAGTTTTTGCTGTGTTCTCATTGCTTTTATGGAGAAACAGATTTTGGGGTAGGGTGGGATTGTTACTAAACCATTTGGAATGCAACCCACTCCACTATTCTTGCCTGGAAAATTCCATGGACAGAGGAGCCTTGCAGGCTACAGTCCATGGGGTCGAAAAGAGTTGGATACAACTGAGCGCTGAGCACACACACACACACACACACACACACACACTCCACACACACACACACACACACACACACACACACTCCACACACACACACACACACACACACACACACTCCCTGAAATGAATCACCGACACACAAGAGAGCTGGGATAAATCTCAAGAGAATTATGCTGAGTGATAAAAGAAATGACCTTAAACTGTTACATATCATATGATTTCATTTATGTACCATTCTTTACGTTAAAAAATTAGAGAGATGGATTACAGACTCTGGGTGGAAAAGGTCAGAGAAATGAGGAGAGAAAAAATTGTGGTTATAAAAGCGTCGTATGAGGGATATTTGCAATAAAACTGTTTGGTATCTTAATTGCACTTGTAGTCTAATTTCACGAATTAAATACACACACACAAATTCATGCACATAAAAGTAACGTTACCTGAGAACTGGGTTCACCTCTTGGTAGGTGTCAAGTCAAAAGACATAACCAAGAGCAGAGACCAGGCGTGAACCAGGCAGGACCCCGCGGGGCTCCTGGGCGTAAAGCTTCTCTCTGTCCTTGTCTCTGGCTTGTAGGAGATAGGTTTCAGACTCTATAACCTTCCCTGAGTTCCAAAGGGCAGATTCAAATAGTTGCCAATCAAAGAAGAAAGGGGATGTAGAGACCAGGAAGTGGAGCCTTGGGACAGGGTCCTCTGCCTCAAGGGGTATGCATAACAATATCTTTGAGCTCTTCTGCAGAACTAAAGCCCCCGATAAATGAAAATGTTAACTACTTGATGAAGCATTCTTCATTCCAGAGAGAAGGTTACAGTTTAAAAACCTTGAGAACCACAGAAGCTCATCAGGAGACCACCTGAGGCCAGATTAAAGGGCTGCAGGCCCTGCACATACTCTGATCCTTATCAGCAACCTCCCCTTCACCTGGAACCTTTGCTATAAAACTCTCCACTAAATGCTCCTGGATTGGGATACACAATTTTGAGAGCATGTGTCCCCTTTGCCTGGCAAAGCAGTAAAGATATTCTTTCTGCTTCACCCAAAACTCTGTCTCTGAGATTTGATTCAGCACCAGTGCACAGAGGTCAAGCTTTTGGCATCAGAAGGAAGAATTTATCACTTGCAGCAAGGAAGGAGAACGCTGGGGATCCTTCCCAAAGCAGTGTCTCCCTCAACAGCAAAGTTGGGGGATTTTTAAGCTAAGGGTGCAAGCACATTCATGAAGAGGCTTGGGAAGTCAACAGAGTACAGTGTTTACTTGATTGAAGTTCAGCTGAGGGTCAGAAAAGACGGACATCATCACCCTTAGGTTCCAGTTATCTGGCGGTTGAGTGCTTCAGGCTGATCTTTACCACTGAAACAGAACTGGGGAGTCTTCACCACAGATACATTATTTTTGCTATTGTTACTTCTTCTGCCTAATAGCAGTTGTTTGTTTCTGCATTCTTTTGTCCCCTTAAGATCATTAATTACTGAGACCCATTCAAAAGTCAAGCACTGTGGCCAGGTTTAGATCACAGATGGCTTAAGCCAAAAACAACCTCTAGTCTGTCAAGAAAGCCATGCCTGATTTTCTTTCTCCAGGGAACTCCCACCCTTAGGCTAAAAGTGGTAATATATGAATGTAAATGATTTGTACCAGTGTCAGTTTCTTGGTTGTGAAACAGTGCGCCTCAGATTGGGGCTTGAACCCACATGCTGGGATTTGAAGCCAGCCAAAACCTTAATTGGGAATGAACCCATGGTCTTTTACTTAGAATCACTCACCTAGTGCCGGACTTCCCAGTGATAAAGAACCCACCTGCCAGTGCAGGAGACATAAGAGACGCAAGTTCTATCCCTGGGTCAGGGAGATCCCCTGAAGTAGGACATGGCAACCCGCTCCAGTACTCTTGCCTGGAGAATCCCATGGACAGAGGAGCCTGGCGGGCTACAGTCCACGGGGTCGCAAAGAGTCGGACTCGACTGAGGCTACTTAGCACACATGTAGCTAGTGCCGACTTACTGAGGCTCAGGTTCTTCGTGTTTCAGCGCAGGATGAATTCAATGAGAGGTAAAGTGACAGGCAAGTAGTAGGTTTATTAATATAGGATATTTGTGAGAGATGCAAGCGAGCAGGCAGTGGAGCTCTCCCCCAAGAATTAAGTGGGCTACGATTGTGTAATCAAAGGAAAGTGGGGGAGGAGGGAAAGACTTTTCTTTGAGTAGAAATCAGGCTTGCATCACTAGCCCCTCTTTCATATCAGGTAGGAGAGTGTCTGACCCTATGAGGCCAAGCTAGGATTACCACGGTGCTCATTCAAATCAGTAGAACAGTTGTAACCCTTTTTTCACCTAATGACCTGGGGCATATCTTGTGCTTTTACTTATGGCTTCATAGTTAAGCAAGTATATGAGGAATATACATACTTAGAGGAATCTAGAGAAATTACATATTTAGAGGAATTCTTGTTTTAGAGATATTCATATGAGTTCATCAAAAAGATGCTAACAGTTACCTCAGTTTTACCTTATAAAAAAGGCTATGGATTAGTGAATTCCCTAGCAGTCCAGTAGTTAGAATTCCATGTTTTCATTGCCAAGGGCATGGGTTTGACCCCCGGTTAGGGAACTAAGATTTCACAGGCCACAAGGCAAAGAAAAAAAGAAAAGGAAATGCAGTATTGTTGACTATAGTCACTATAATGTATGTTAGATCCCCAGAATTTATTCACCTTCTAGTTGCAACTTTATACCCTTTAAGAACATCTAATTCCCCCATTTTCCATCGCTGGTAGCCACCATTCTGCTCTATACCAGTTTGCCTTTTTTAAATTCAACATTTAAGTGACAAGTGATCCCATACTATATTTGGTAGGCTCTGTCTGGCTTATCTCACTTAGCATAAGGTCCTCAAGATCCATCCATGTTGTCACAAATAGCACGATTTCCTTCCCTCTCATGGCCGAATAATATTTCATTGTATAGATATGTATCAATCACATCTTCTTTACCCATTTTTTCATTGAAGGACACTTGGGTTGTTTCCGTATGTTGGCTATTGTGAATAATGCTATATAATAAACACAGGATTGTACATACACTTTCAATATCCTATTTTCATTTCCTTTGGATATACACCAAAAAGGGGAATTGCTGGATTATATGGTAGCTCTATTATAATTTTTTTTTTTTTGAGGACCCTCCATACTGTTTTCCATAGTCCAGAACCAATTTATATTCCCACCAACAGGATACAAGGGCTCTCTTTTCCCCACATCCTTGCCAACACTTGTTATTGTTATGCCTGATGTCCGAATCCCTGAGCGGGAAGAGAGAAGGCCTCCAAGACAATGCAACTGGCAAAAAGGGAAGTTTATTGCTGACTCGAGTCAGGGCTCCTGCCGCATCCAACGCAGTGGTGCGGGGTCAGAGAGCCCCGAGCCCAAGCTGTTACACAAATTTATAGGGTGAGCACACGCTGTTGGTAGTTGGTTTAAGCGGATTGGTTACAAGTTTGCAAAGCAATTTCATTGGTCAAAACTTTCACGCGCGCGTGGGACTTTCCCGGGGGTTTCCGCCCCGTTCCTAATTGGCAAACAGCCGTCAGTGTTAAGTGAAAGCTGATTGGTTGTATCCAGGTGGCCTGATAATCTTACCACCCAGAAGTAGGAAGGCCTACTCCTAATCTAAGCTGCCTGCCATGGCGTTACTTCTGCTCGCCTCACAGTTATATCTTGTCTTCTTGATAATGGCCATTCTAACAGATGTGAAGTGATATCCTATTGTGGTTCTGATTTGCACTTCCCTGGTAATTAGCATCTTTTCTTGTATCTGTTGGCCATTTGCATGTCTTCTTTAGAAAAATATTGATTCAGGTCCTCTGCTCACTTTTAAATCAGACTGTGTTTTGTTATCAAGTCTTACGAGTTCTTGATATATTTTATGCATTAACCCTTTATCCACATGTGGTTTGCAAACACTTTCTCCCACTCTGTAGATTGTCTTTTCATATTGTTAATTGATTCTTTTGCTGTATAATTTGATTTTTTTTTCTTTCGCGCTTTTGGTTTCATATTCAAATATATCATTGTCAAGACCAATGTCAAGGAAATTGTTCCCAAGTCTTTATTCTAGGAGTTTTACGGTATTAGGTCTTATGGTAAACTCTTTAATCCATTTAAAGTTAATTTTTGTGAGTGTTGTATGCACATTTCCTGATTTCAAACAAGTGAAAGTGAAAGGCGTTCAGTTGTGTCTGACTCTTTGTGACCCCATGAACTGTACCTTCCAGGCTCCTCTGCCCATGGAATTTTCCGGAATACTGGAGTGGGTAGCTGTTCCCTTCTCCACAGATCTTCCCAACCCAGGGATTGAACCCAGATCTCCTGCATTGCAGGTGGATTCATTACCATCTGAGCCACCATGGAAGCCCGATTTCAAACAATACTGTGTTTATATATATATATATATATATATGCGTGCATGCTCAGTTGTGTCCAACTCTTTGGAGCCCCACGGACTGTAGCCCACCAGGCACCTCTGTCCATCGGATTTTCCAGGCGAAAATACTGGAGTGGGTCATTTCCTTCTCCAAGGGATCTTTCTGACCCAAGGATTGAACCTGCATCTCCTGTGTCTCCTGCATTGGCGGGCAGATTCTTTACCACTGAGCCACCTGAGAATCGCTAAGTAATAGAAACCAATAGGAACTTACATGGTGGTGTAGGTCAATTAAACCTCAAAAACAAACTCATAGAAAAAGAGATCAGATTTGTGGTTAACAGAGGCAGGGAGTAGGGGGTGGGGAAATTTGATGAAGGCAGTTCAAAAGTATAAATTTCCAGTTATAAAGTAAATAAGTATTAAGGAGGTGATGTGTGTGTGTATGCTCAGTTGCTTCAATGGTATCCAACACTTTGTAACCCAATTGGATTGTAGCGCGCCAGGCTCTTCTGTCCATGGAATTTTCCAGGCAAGAATACTGGGGCAGGTTGCCACTTCCTACTCCAGGGGAGCTTCCCAACCTAGGGAATGAACCTGCATATCTTGCGTCTCCTATATTGGCAGGTGGCTTCTTTATTGCTGAGCCTCCTGGGAAGTCAAAACAGCACCAGTGACATTCTAACTGCCTAATCAGATTTCTGTGATGTGACATGGTTGACCATACCCTGAAAGTGACACAGGGTAGATGTGTTACTGAGTTGATCACTGCTGTGGGAGACTGGGGCTGAGTCCAGCAGGGCGCCCTCTGAGGATCCACACAGAATGCATTTCCGAACTGTCCCTTTCTTAAAGTTGAGCCACTGAGGCATATATTTCCTGATATCCATCCTTCACTGCGTGAGGACTACCCTGAGGGCGTTCACTTCCCTTGTCCTGCGCTCTGGTTGCAGGAGCACTGCCCGGAGAATGAGCCTTCAGAGAAAGCCCTAAGGCAGAAAAACAGCATGTCCTATGACCGCTGCCTGAGAGTGCCCATCCTAGTTACAGCGGGGGTCGGAGGTGCCCAAGGGACACCACATCATCCCCTGGTGCCTCCAAATCGGACCTGACTCCTGTATTCTCAAACTCAGTTCATTCTCTTTTTCCTCTCTTTTCTAATAGTGGGAGTGTTGTATGAGATGAGTAAGAGGAATACACTGGTAAGCTCCCAGAGGAGGAAGGGATTGGAAAAGAGTTTAGGCATTTAGGCAGAGGAACCTAACTCTGGAGGCTTAAGTTCTGTCATGTCTAGGAATACTTGAAATGAGATAGGACTCAAGGGCGAGGATGTGACAAGCGTTCGTATGTGTGTGTGTGTGTGTGTGTGTGTGTGTTAAAGGCATTCAATGATGCATTTGTTTGTGAAAAAAATAATTTTTGTCATTATTCAGCATTCAGTTCAGTTCAGTCGCTCAGTCATGTCTGACTCTTTGCACCCCATGAACCGCAGCACGCCAGGCCTCCCTGTCCATCACCAACTCCTGAAGTTTACCCAAACCCATGTCCATTGAGTCGGTGATGCCATCCAACCATCTCATCCTCTGTCGTCCCCTTCTCCTCCCGTTTTCAATCTTTCCCAGCATCACGGTCTTTTCAAATAAGTCAGCTCTTCGCATCAGGTGGCCAAAGTATTGGAGTTTCAGCTTCAACATCAGTCCTTCCAATGAACACCCAGGACTGATCTCCTTTAGGATGGACTGGTTGGATCTCCTTGCAGTCCAAGGGACTCTCAAGAGTCTTCTCCAGCACCACAGTTCAAAAGCATCAATTCTTCAGCGCTCAGCCTTCTTTATAGTACAAATCTCACATCCATACATAACCACTGGAAAAGTCTCTGCTTTTTAATATGCTATCTAGGTTGGTCATAACTTCCCTTCCAAGGAGTAAGCGTCTTTTAATTTCATGGCTGCAGTCACCATCTGCTGTGATTTTGGAGCCCAGAAAAATAAAGTCAGCCACTGTTTCCCCATCTGTTCACCATAAAGTGATGGGACCAGATGTCATGATCTTAGTTTTCTGAATGTTGAGCTTTAAGTCAACTTTTTCACTCTCCTCTTTCACTTTCATCAAGAGGCTCTTTAGTTCTTCTTTGCTTTCTGCCATAAGGGTGGTGTCACCTGCATATCTGAGGTTATTGGTATTTCTCCCGGCAATCTTGATTCCAGCTTATGCTTCCTCCAGCCCAGTGTTTCTCATGATGTACTCTCCATATAAGTTAAATAAGCAGGGTGACAATATACAGCCTTGACATACTCCTTTTCCTATTTGGAACCAGTCTGTTGTTTTTTGTCCAGTTCTAACTGTTGCTTCCTGACCTGCATACAGGTTTCTCAAGAGGCAGGTCAGGTGGTCTGGTATTCCCATCTCTTTCAGAATTTTCCACAGTTTACTGTGATCCACACAGTCAAAGGCTTTGGCAGAGTCAATAAAGCAGAAATAAATGTTTTCTGGAACTCTCTTGCTTTTTCGATGATCCAGTGGATGTTGGCAATTTGATCTCTGGTTCCTCTGCCTTTTCTAAATATTTAGCATTATATGGAATTTAACTTTTGGTTGTGAATTTACTATAGAAGGAGGGTTAGGGAGATTTGAAATGACCATCAGAGTAACAAAGCTCGCATGGCTTTGTTGTGAATTGTCTACACTTGAATACAGGAAGCCTGGCACATCTATATTAAAATCTATTTGTTTACTCATCTATTTAATAACAGAAACCCTGAGTTTTAGCTGGACATATACTATTCCTCTAATGATATTTCTCAGGTAAACATGTGGCTGGATATGGTGATATGATGAAATTCTGCCCTGTGGAAAAATGGCAAAAGTGGTGTAAAAGTGCTTTAAAAGGGAATTTTTTGCTCTCCATTTCCTCTCTTTGCCCATCCCTGCAGGCTGCAACATAGATGTAACCCTGGTGGGTGTGCTCCATCCATGAGAATGAAGACAACTCACTCATTAGGAGCTGTGGGGACAATGCTGAATGAATCCAGGCTCATGAAGAACCTCAGTGGGCCAGACCCACCCTGCCAACACTTCATAGCTCACTTCTGGGCTGAATGGAGAGAAATCAGTCTCTGCCTTACATCTTAGGGCCTCTTTTGTATAGAAGTTTGGCCTGTACCCTCACATGATATGCAAGCCTTTCCTTTCTCAGATCCCTCACCTCTAAACATACAATTACAGATCCAGCTCTTATGCCTGGCCCTTCCTCATCAAGCCCACAACAACTGCGCTGGGAGCGACAGTAGTGAGCAGGAACTGAATCTGGGTTGGGTACAGTGGAAACAGTGGCGGACTTTAGTTTTCTGGGCTCCAAAATCACAGCAGATGGTGATTGCAGCCATGAAATTAAAAGACGCTTACTCCTTGGAAGGGAAGTTATGACCAAACTAGACAGCATATTATAAAGCAGAGATATTACTTTGCCAACAAAGGTCTGTCTGGTCAAGGCTATGGTTTTTCCAGTGGTCATGTATGGATGTGAGAGTTGGACTATAAAGAAAGCTGAGCACTGAAGAATTGATGCTTTTGAACTGTGGTGTTGGAGAAGACTCTTGAGAGTCCCTTGGACTGCAAGGAGATCCAACCAGTCCATCCTAAAGGAGATCAGCCCTGAATATTCATTGGAAGGCGTGATGCTGAAGCTGAAACTCCAATACTTTGGCCACCTGATGCGAAGAGCTGACTTATTTGAAAAGACCCTGATGCTGGGAAAGATTGAAGGCGAGAGGAGAAGGGGACGACAGAGGATGAGATGGTTGGATGGCATCACCGACTCAGTGGACATGGGTTTGGGTGGACTCCGGGGGTTGGTGATGGACAGGGAGGCCTGGCATCCTGCAGTTCATGGGGTCGCAAAGAGTCGGACACGACTGAGTGACTGAACTGGAACTGGGTGTGTGTGCTACGCTCAGCAATCCCAAGGACTGTACCCCACCAGGCTCCTCTATCCATGGAACTTTCCAGGCAATAATACTGGAGTAGTTTGCCATTTTCTACTCCAGGGCATCTTCCCAGCCCAGGGATCGAACCCATGTTTCTTGTGTGTCCTGCATTAGCAGGCAGATTGTTTACCACTGAGCCACCTGGGAAGCCTGGATGCAAACGAGGAATCCTAGCCAACAGATCACTAGAGGCTAGAAGCCAGAAGCAAAGTGGCCCTGGCTGTTTACCCCATTTGAAAATAAGAATGTTTCAAGGAGGCAAAAACTGTAATAGGAACAAAGTTTATTGTTAGAGACAGCATAACATCTGGGAGAGTACACAGAGAAATAGTTTATTTAAGACAGAAATGAGCAAGAAATACACACCCAGAGAGAAAAGGTATGGACATCCTCTCTAATGAGGAGGAGCACAACAAGTCAGAAAGTAGGGAGAGAGATACACCTGGAGAGGAAGGCAGGCATCCGGAGTGAGGAGGAAGAGTCATTCAGAAACTAGGCAGAGATACACCCCAGAGAGGAGTGCGGAGTCCTGAACGAAGAGTGCAGTAGTCAGAAGGCAATTTCAAACACTTACATAAGGCAGTTCTTCTGGGTCTTTGTTTACATTTGGCCAATTATCTAGTTTCTTTCTCCGCACCTCATTTGTCCTTGGACCCTACCCAAGATGCATGAGCAATGTTTCGCTAAGATGGATAGTGGGTGCCTATCCACACTTATTATGGGGTGGGGCTCTCTCCCTTTTCAACCCCCAAGGAGCCTTTCTGCACATGTGCAGGCAGGGAAGTTTTCCTTGATCTCAGGAGCGGGCACTTTATCTCTTTACTTTAGCAGTGCTCAGCTCTTGGCCACTAGCTTCGTCCTTGGAGTGTCTGGGTGAGAACGAAGCTTGACTTTTACTCCACTTGATAAACACCAGCCGTCTGGCCCAGGAGCCCATCTGTCTCCTACCGCGGTCTCACCGTCTGGACTCCATCTGCCCTCGTTTAACTGGTCTTGCCCCTCTGCCTTGCACTGTCAATACCTCCAGGAGAGGATCCTTTTTTTTTTTTAATTTTTTATTAGTTGGAGGCTAATTACTTCACAACATTTCAGTGGGTTTTGTCATACATTGATATGAATCAGCCATAGCAGGAGAGGATTCTTGACAAAACAAATTCAACTGTCAAGTCCCTACTTAAAAATTCTCAACTTTTAATTCTCAAACCTCCAATGCAGAGGGTGCAGGTTCAATCACTTGTTGGAGAGCTAAGACCCCACATGCCTTGAGGCCCCAAACCCAAAAATGTCAAACAGAAACAATATTGTGACAAATTCAGTAAAGACTTTAAAAATGGTCCACATAAAAAAAAACTTTAAAAACCCTCAAAACTATAGGGTCTCTGTTGAACAAACCACACATAGATCCCTAACCGAAGTATAAAGTGAGAGGAAAACATGGCCCCATGATACCTTCTCTGTACAAAGAAAGCCGTAAGGATACTGAGACTAGGTCAGGCTGTGCCTCGAAGTGACAGCCACTGCTATTTGCTAATTTCCCCAGAATTAAGGGATAGTTTGCCACCTCTCCCCACCCCCAGGGTTGTTAAAGAAAACTCTTAAGAGTCCCTTGGACTGCAAGGAGATCAAACCAGTCCATCCTAAAAGAAACCAGTTCTGAATATTCATTGGAAGGACTGATGCTAAAGCTGAAGCTCCAGTACTTTGGCCACCTGATGGGAAGAGCTGACTCATTGGAAAAGACCCTGATGCTGGGAAAGATTGAGGGCAGGAGGAGAAGGGGATGACAGAGGATGAGATGGTTGGATAGTATCATCAACTCAATGGACATGAGTTTGGGTAAACTCCAGGTGTTGGTGATGGACAGGGAGGCCTGGCGTGCTGCAGTCCATGGGGTTGCAAAGAGTTGGACAAGACAGAGCAACTGAACTGAACTGACATGATGTATTGTCTGTTTGGTACTGGAAGACTTGGCAACTTCTGTGAACACTATATCTTGCTTTGCTTTGTTAAAATTTTTGTTTATTTGGGTACATTTATCAACCTCTATGGTTCTAAAAAAGTTTATCAATAAATGCCCTTAGAATTGCTAGTTAGCCATATTTTATATAAACAATTTTGCTTCATATACATTCCTGCTCTATCATATTTGCTATAATAAATATTCTTTTAATGTTATGATGAAAAGATGCTGACACTCTTAAGCACGTATTAGAGAGATCAAATGAGAGGACTAAGTAAAACAGCCAAGAAGCAAGTGATAGACTTTAGGATTTCAAAGACCAGTTAACTTTCTTTTCACGTTTAGGGGACTGACATAGAACTGCAAGCTTTTTATATTTTTAATTCACGGACATTAAAAAAAATTCAATTAAATACTTTTAGTTTACAACTTACTCATTGTTTTACCTATTTTCCTCATTTCAGCATAAATTGGTGAAAATGACATCAGGCAAAATACTGGTTTCTAGTTTAATGACCAGTGAATAGCAAATTTATATTTTTAAATGATACCTTAAATAAATTCCTTATGGGTAGATGCCCTTTCCAAGCACCTGTTTACCTGGTCATTATGAGATAAAGAACTCTTATAATTTAGATACCTAATAAACAGCTGTGATATCAAGTTTGAAATACCTGGAACCTATAATTTACTTTGAACCTAATCCCTGGACTCCCTTGTGGCTCAGACAGTAAAGTGTCTGCCTACAATGAGGGAGACCCGGGTTCGATCCCTGGGTTGGGAAGATCTCCTGGAGAAGGAAATGGCAACCCACTCCAGCACTCTTGCCTGGAAAATCCCACAAATGGAGGAGCCTGGTAGGCTACAGTCTATGGGGTCTCAGAGTCAGACTCGACTGAGCAACTTCACTTTCACTTTTCACTTTCATGCATTGGAGAAGGAAATGGCAACCCACTCCAGCACTCTTGCCTGGAAAATCCCACAGATGGAGGAGCCTGGTAGGCTGCTGTCCATGGGGTCTCAAAGAGACTTCACTTTCTTTCACTTTAGACAATAATCATATCACATGTCAAAGGTTTCATATACGTTAGCTCATCTGACCCATTTCTTTAAATCACTTACATTTAGTTCCTTAACTGTTCTCAGGTGTAACATCATGAGGAAATTTGAAATTCACCAAATGTCAATTTTGTCTTTGTTCTGATACTCAGATCCCTTTCAGGTGGAAAATGCATATGATTTCTTTAAGCTCTATTTTAATAATGCCCTTCCCCCCTCACAAACATTTGAGCAATATGTCTCTTGCAAAATGCTAATTCCTTTTTTGTAGAAGTGTTCTTGGGACTGTTACAGTGTTCTTACCCTGGGTGTGCAAATGAACTGCATAAATGTCTAACACCTTTGAAATTATGAAAACATAAACATGTACATTTTTCTGGGGAATGGGTCAAAAGATTTCATCAGATTATCAGTAAGATTCAGGTATGAAACAGGGTTAAAAAACACACACACACACAAAAAACACTGCTCAACTAGAGGATATAGAAGGAAATTATAATTTAAATTTAATACTAAACCCAAACTGTTTACTAAATTAGTCCCTTTTTTTCTTGTCCTTTTGAAAATACCAATGCTAACCATTTGAATGTTTAAATTATTTGAAATAATTTGGGTTCTCTGAGCTTTTCAGACTACAGGCAGATAGATACAAAAAATAAGTAAGATCATTCTTAAGTTTTACAAAGAGTAATCAAATGACATTATATTAAGCATTTGCTAAAATCTGTGTCGATTAATTGGAAAACCGAGACAAAGGAGCTTTCCTGTGATGAAGGGATTTCAACACTGCTCTGCTAGTTGTGTCACTATAGAAGTAAGGATTTTGTATATTTAGCACAAACTAAATCAAGAGGTCAGAAGGCCTGGGGTTCTAGTGCCAGTTTTATTTGTAACTAACCATGTACAAATCACTTATCTATTAAAAAAAAAAAAAAAGGTTAACATCTATCCTTAATTCACAAACATATTATGAAACCAAAATCTTTTCTAAGAAAAGTTCTTTGTAAACCAATATTTTACTACTAATTAGCTTATACCTAACTCAGAGGACGAGAATGACACATGAGAGAATGTCTCTTATCAATTGGTTGCACACCTTAATTCTGTAGATGGATAATGTGGTTGTGAACAGCTTGTTTCTATTTCGATCTTACAGAACAAAAAACTGTCAACAAGAAGTTACTGATGAAGAAAAGTTGGCCAAAAAATATAATTAAGATAGAGTTTTCCATGTTAAGAGCAGTGCTTGTTGACATCCCTCTATGGAACAAAAACTAGAGCACCATTTGCTGTTTTGAAGGAACATATGCCGCTAGAGTAAGAATCTTATTTCACTGAACAATGTTAGACAGGAACCTCCTGTAGATTCTCCCAGTGGCCCACTGAAGTGGCTAAGAAAACATTATTTGTGTATTTGGCTTTTTTAAACCATTTTCTCTCTCCCTCCCTTTTCTTAGTTTCAAAATCCTGTTCTCCAGGATACACTCCTCAGTACTCTGCCTGGGTGAAAAGAAATATCAGCATTTGGTCACTAGAGAACAAATATAGAAGAGGAATTAGTATGTTATTGAACAATGATTCAAGAAGATAAACTAAGTGAGTATAAAAAAATTTATAGACCATAAGCATTTGTACATATACACTATTTATCATGTATATGTATTGTGACAACCATATGTATTAACAGACCCTCAAAAAGCAAGCACCTATATGTTCTCGTATTTAACAGTATCAAATTTGTGCAACCTAAGTCTCTATTTCTAGATCTTCCCTTATTATGGTGACATAAAACAAAAAAAACAAAAATCAGACTAGAGCATGGTTCACAGAGAAATATAGGAGAGATACAAATAAATAAAATAACCAGGTACACCACTGCTTAGGGAAGTATTTTAGAGGAAACATACTCTTACTTTTGGCCCCAAATGTCATCATCCACTTATGTTATTTGTCAACTTTTAATATAAAAATACCTTCAAGCTGATAATCATTTACAGTGACTTACAAAACTGACAGAAAATTTCAATGCTACATAAAACAATTTTATACACAGCTTAAAATTTTAAAGTTCTCTTCTGGCACTTGATTTTAGAGTTGATAGACACAATAACTACTACTGATCTCAATAAAATACTGTTTTTAGCTTATACATATCTTCAAAGCCATATCACCTCACAAAAATCACTTCCTGCCAAAGAAATCTCTAAGACAAACACCAAAACTATACAGCCAAAATGTTGTAGGAAAGCATATAAACTTTTTAAGACAAGGCATGACCAATGGATTAAAACTTTACATTACCCAATCCCATGTCCAGTGAAAAAAACAACTGTTCCTCTGATTCAGTGAAACATGTATCAGGTATAGATGAAAAAATACAGCAAGTTATCTATTGTTTTTGGTTTAGAAGGGTCTAAATAGTGGTACTACTAGAATGGATGCTTTTTAAGACAGAAAAATGGTCACATTTTAGCAAATACACATTTTATATTCCAAAAATAAAAAGGAAAAATTTTTTAAGTCAGTGGAATCCTGATTTTTCTTACTTTTTGTGAGTGCTTAAGACCATTCTGTCCATTATCAGAATGAAATCACTCTTTAATAACCTCAATTATATGTCCAATTGTTTGTCTTTGCAAAAGAGAAGAAAACCAAACCAAATTTTAACAAACTATACTAAACTTAGAATACTAAAAACTGACTATGTGAGAATTTGGGAAATCTACTACTTTCATTATTCAGAAGGAAGATATAAATCTTTGAAACGCTGCCAACAATTTCTAGTCCAATTTTCTACAAAAAAATGAAAAAGCTAACTTTTCCCCCACAACACTAAACAGAATTTAAGAATGAACAGAAGACTAAATTAGATAATCAAAATATAAACTGTGTAATTAATGAAAACTATTCACTAGTGCAACAAATTCTTGAACATGGAAAAAAACCAGCAAGCATTCTAATCAATTACATGGTTCATTTTTTTTTTTTTTTTGCATATTTTAATCCTGACTTTCAGCACAGTAAATTATTATAAAGCTGATTTCATGGACTGTTTACATTTTGTAACATCACATTAGCAATTCAAACATTACCCTTTCTAAACCAAATCTGCAATCCTAATCAAAGTTTTCTTTTTTCCCCAGAAAAGGAAAGGACATCTTTTTAAGATATATTCATAGCAATAGAAACATCTTAGTATTTCAAAATATTTACAAAGAACCCTGCTGATCCTGTGCATTTCGCTGAGGGGCTACCTGTACCCAGACTTCATCATCAGAAAAAGAACTTGAACTTCCTGACTCAGAGTCCAGTTCACTGAACCCATCTAAGTCCCATTCAGTACTAGACTCACTCCGTGCATCATCTTCCTCAGTGATGAAACTCTGACCAGGTTCAAGGCAGGAAGGATAAACACGAGCACAGAGGCAAATAAAGCCAGAGTCAAACTGTAGAAGACCTAACATGGTCCCTATATTAATCCACTGGTCTTCCCTTGTATCATATTCATACACAGTTACCCGGTTCTTTTTCCATTGAGGGGTTGTAGAAGTGATGAGGAGCAACTTTTGGCCATGATTGACAATCTGGTAGTTGTGGGTCTCCGAGTCCAGGGGAATATTACTAATACGCCTCCATTCTCCCCTGGCTGGGTTATACACCTTCATGACTGGGATGTCACAGATGCAATAGATCTCATCGTTGAAGACACAGGCTTCCTGAAAGTCACTCCGTTTAAGAGAAGCACAGTTCAGCCACATATTATGGCTAGGATCATAGCAGAGCATGCGCTTACTGTTCACGGCATAAAGATAGTTCTGCACCACTATGAGTTCAAAGGAATAGAAGGAATGTGGTACAGGGGCCACTAGGGCCCACTGGTTCCTCTGAACACTGTAGCACTCCACTTCCTTTAGTTTCACTCCAGTAATGGGGTCCCGCCCACCCAGGATATAGATGTAGCCATTGAGGTATGCCACATCCATGCCCTCCCGGCAGAGCAGGCGGTCAGCAAGTTGCTGCCAACTATTCTGGGCTGGTTTATACACCCAGAGGTCCTTCCTGGGCTGGGCGGCCAGATAGATGTCATGGTCTGGAGAGACACAGACAGCTGAAGAGGTGACAGTCTTAGTGTGAGCCAAACTGGTCAAAGGCGATGGCATTGTGTAAATGTCCCCCGAGTATGGGTCATAGCACAGGAAGGGGTCTCTGGGATGGCCAAAGAAGATCACCATCTCCTTGGCACACACACCCAGCCTCTGGGGTGGATTTTCTGCTATGGACACAACAGAGCTGCCGCCGCTGCTCTCCGGCTTGGGCACCAGAGCCTTGCACAACGTGTCACCGTATCGCATCTGCCGGGCCCCTTCAACAAGGTCCAGACAGTACTTCTTCACAATGGGCTTGGTCAGCAGCTCTTCCAGGTAGCCCCGATCTTCATCAGAAAAGTGGGTCCAGCGCACACACTTGAAGACTTCTGCAGCGCTGGGACCCCGCTCCTTGGGAGCCGCCTCCAACCACTGCACCGCCACGTGACACACGGTCCGCTCACTCTCGATGTCTAGACTGTCCAGGCGCAGGACAGCTAGCAGCTGGGCCAGGGTCAGATCTGCCAGGGACTCTTCCCGAATCGAACCCATACGGCTGAGCTGCTTGAAGTTGTGGGCTATAAACGACTGGGCCTGTGATCGCAGCTTGTGATGGTCGAAGGCGTCAGCGAACTTGAGGATGGCCGTGCAGTTGGCTAGATCAAGGCGGCGGGCTAGGAAGGAGGCACAGGCTTCCCGCACGTACTCCAGCTGCAGCATGTCGGAGGCCGCGTAAAGGCGCTGCACGTTGGCCTCACTTAATGACACGCGACCGGTGTAGCAGTAATCAACCAGCACCTCGAAGGACTCGGCGTCCACGTCGTGCATGGTCACGTTCGTCTGATGGCTCTCGTACATGCCGCCAGTGAACATGCTCTTGAAGTAGGGACACGCAGCCGCCAGCACGTTACGGTTGCAGGAAAAAAGGCGGCCCGTGCCGGGCCCGCTGCCGGGGGTGACCACCTCGATGGTCACATCGCAGAGCAGCCGCGCGTCGTAAAAGGACTTGAGCTGGGCCAGCAGGGCTGCAGAATGGCCCGTGTCCTTCAGCTCCTCCGGGCCCGTGAAAAAAGCCGAAACCGAGGGCTTGGAAATCCTCTTGGGACGCCTCCCGCCGCGGGGACTGGCGAGGCGGCGAGAGCGCGGAGCTTCTTCCCGGGACTGCATGGTGGAGCGGGCGGCGGGGAGCGAAGGACGAGAACCGGGCTCTGGCGCCTCCTCGCTCTTTTCGCTGACGCCGAGACCACTACGTCCCTGAAAAGACTGCCGCGCTGATTTAAGTCAGCCCTGCTCCGCGGTGCCGCCTCCCTTTATCGCGTAGACAGTGCCTGACTCACCCGGTTCCAGTTCCACGCCCTTTCTCCGCCTCAGCTCGCCCTCACAGGACCTACAAACTGGAACCAAGCGATCCGCCACCGCCGCGCTGGCAATACCGGTAGGTGCCCAGGAGAACTACGGCTCCCAGGTTGCCTTTCGCGCCTCGAGGCATGCCGGGACCCCGCGGACTCTGCGGCTTAGGCGGCCTCACAGGAGCCCCTATGCATGTTGGGATCAGTAGTTCCAGTAATATCGCGAGGCTTCTGGGGGTCTAATGCTTTAACTAACAGAATCAGCAAGCGTTTATTCCAGATTTGATGGTTTAGAGCTGTGGGTTTGAAGTGTAGAGTGGAAGTCCCGTTTTAATATTCATTAGTTGTGTAACTTTTCTGTCAGAACTTTTCCCAGTGTGGAAATTGGGGATAATAGTATTTCATAGGATTCTGGGAGAATGGAATGATCTAAATTTCATAGGACATAGAATGCTTCAATAAATACTTGTTGATTAGATCAATAATTGCTTACACCGTGACTAAAATACAAACGTTGAGTAATTGTTGGCTTTTCATTTAGAACTTATGAAAAATGAGGCATCCACTTATTCGAAACCATGAGCAATTTCTACACAGAAAACTTCCAGTGTTTACTGTTGCTTCTTTTCAAAGGTTCTGAAGAGTATTAAAGTATTTTCAGTACTAAATGATATGTAGGTCCACTAGGATATCTTAGACAAAGATGAGATCCTAGAGAGCAGCATTTCTGATGGTCTTAAATGGGCAAATCAGGCACATTCACAGATATGTTGACATCTCACCTAATCAACACTTCATCAACTAGGGAGCAAAATTATTTTCATAACTTCTTAATAAGAGGGTTACTCATATTTCTTCTTTCGCATCCTTTCCAAAAATCAATTGAAGATTCTATAATTGTCTTTACTAAGAAGTTCCAAAGAAGAGTTCTAAATTAAAATATTTAAACAAACATACCTTGTATTGTACAAAAACCCAAGATCCTCAAAACAAGGTATTCATACATGCTTACATATTCCTTGAAATAATATAGTAGTTTATGCTGTACAAAAGTATTTGTATATGATAGATCAACATTTAAATATTTAAAATCAAGTGCTTAGATTTTTTTAAGTTAAGTTAGGGGTTAAGTTTAGAGAACTTTTATTTAAAAATTAGTCTGCTCCTGTGGCTAGTTTGCCTGCCATGTGTTACCATAACCTAGTGAATTAAATCTTTAGTATTAGTACCTGAATAGGTGAATAACGCACAAAAGAATAACTCTTAGTCAAACTGTCTTTCTTTTCTGATTAACTGATGAGGGCCTAATGGAAACACTCCAGGATAGAGACATTAAACTAAGTGGGGCTCTGGGCCCCAGTATCTCTTCTGTACCTTCCTTGGGTGTCTTTCAGGTACCCCAGAGAGGATTAAGTTATTAGTAACAATGATTGCTTTCCCTCCTGCACTAACACCAGCTGGGAAAAAAGCAATTAAAACAATTTTTAATGTCTATAAAATATACTTTACATAAAGGCTACCATTTTAACAAATTTTAAATTTTTCATTGCTTTGGCATTAAGTATTTCACCTTGTTGTGCCACCATCACTACCATCCAACTGTTTATATCTTGCAAAACTACAACTTTGTCCCCATTCATAAAGTCTCTGTCTTCCTCCCCCAAATCCCTGGTAACTACCATTCTACTTCAGGTCTCTGAATGTGACTACTGTGTGTGCTCAATAAGTAAAAATAAAATGTTATTACAGCTTTGCCCATCAAAAAGCAGTGAAAAACAAAATAAAAATGCAAGTCAGAGACTAGGAAAAATTATCTGTAATACATATTATACTCAATAAACATATGAAAAGCTGTTCAACATGCAATGTTGTTCATCATCAGATGAATGCAAATTAAAGTCACAATGAGAAAACATTGCACACCCACTAGAATGACTAAACTTAAGATCGATAATATTAAAAATAAAGGTCAACAATACTAACCAACAAAAACATTGTATGTAGGGCGATTATCCTTCAATTAAAAATTTTTTTAAAAAGGTCAACAATTTAAATGTTGGTGATAATAAGGAGCCATTGGAACCCTCATATATTAATACTGTGATTATAAATTGATATATCCACTTTTAAAACCTGTTCAGTAGTTTCTTTGAATGTTAAATGCCCAACAATTTCACACCTATGCATCTGCCCAAGAGAAATTAAAACATGTCTACAGAGACTTGTGCAGGGGTTCCCTGGTGGCTCAGTGGTAAAGAATCCACCTGCCAATGTGGGAGACATGAGTTCGATCCCTGCACATGCAGCAAAGCAACTAAGAGCAGGAGCCACAACTACTGAAGTCCAAGCGCCCGAGAGCCCGTGCTCTGCAACAAGAGAAGTCTGAGCACCGCAACTAGAGAGTAGCTTCCACTTGCTGAAACTAGAAAAGCCCACCCAGCATGAAGACGCAGCACAGCCAAAAATAAATAAATGAAGTTATTTTTTTAAAAAATGACTTGTCCAAGGATGTTCATAGAAGCTTTATCCATAATAGTCAAAACTGGGAATAGTCCAAATATGCATCAATAGAATGAAAGAAAGAAATTGTGGTATATTCATACAGTGCAATACTACTCAGAAATAAAAAGAAACAATCTGATACCTGCAATTGTAAATTGATTATCAAAAATTTTTAACAGAAGAAACTAGATATACAGGGAGTATATGCTCTATGACCATTTATGTGAAGTTCCAGAACAGTGAAAATAAGTTCTGATGAATCAAAACATGAAAGAGGCAGCCACTGTTGGGGGAGTGGGTGGAGGTAACAGATTGCTCGGTTGATTGGAAAGGAACACAAAGAAACGTTCAGGAGTGATGGAAATGTTCTCTTCTTGATTAGGCTGGTAGTTACACAGGTGAATGCAACTGTCCAAAATAACCCAATTGTAAATACAATGATTACAAAATGAGTACAGCCATGTGGCCTCCATTCAGGTCCGGAAATAGAACATTACCAGCACCCCAGAAGCTCAACCCCTGCCAACGCGTGTTTCCTAAACACTGTTGCACCCCAACACTAGAGACAAATGATTTTAAAAACAATTTCTTTATAGTAGTTTGGTGATCCTAGGTCCTTTGACTCAATTTCAAACTATCTCTAAGGTTTGTTTATTTATTTTAATATTTATTTATTTGGCTGGGCCAGGTCTTAGTTGCAGGAGGTGAGATCCAGTTCCTTGTATGAGTGGGTGCACACCTGCTCAGTCGTATCCGACTCCTTGCAACCCTATGGACTGCATGCAGCTTGCCAGGTTCCTCTATCCATGGCAAGAATACTGGAGTGCGTTGCCATTTCCTCCTCCAGGGGGATCTTCCCCGCCAGGAATCAAACAGGTGTCTCCTACGTTGGCAGGCAGGGTCTTTACCACTGAGCCACCTGGGAAGCCCCCTAATTCCCTGACCAGCGCTCAAACCCCAGCCGCTTGCATTAGGAGTATGGAGTCTTAGCCACCAAAACAGCAGGTAAGTTCCAAAATGTACTTTTTAAATAAAGTTTGTTACTCCTTGCTATTTTAAAGGTGTTGATTATAGGAGGCAATGAACTTTGGCTTTCCAGACTGTTTTACAAGAACCCTGATTTATCTTTGGCTTAAAGGCCCAGCGAGAGATGCAGGAGACACTGGTTCGCTCCCTGGGTCAGGAAGATCCCCTGGAGGAGGGGATGCTTAAAGGTCCATTCCTAATATTTTTCTACTTACAGTTAAAAATGTCAAGTTTACCTTTGTAGTTTGGGGGACTAAAGGTCTATCTGCATAGTGTAGGATTGTGAGCTTAACTGAATCTCATTGTCTGAAAATAAAGTATAGAACAACTGAAAGTATTCATTAATTAACTAACAGATGTCCTAGATCCTTGCTACTCCAAGTGGTGTCTGTGGGCCATCATGATCATCCGTCCTCACCTGGGAGCTTGTTGGAAATGCAGAATCATAGGCCCCAAACCTACTGAATCAGCATCTGCCTTATGGCAAGTTTCCCAAGTGATTTGTATAAACACCAAGGTTTGAGAAACATTAGGGCAGACTAATGAAAAACATTAAGGTAGGCTATCTTCATTTTGCCTTGTTTCACATGATGTTTAATACTTACATTTCCTTAAATAAACGTTTCTCTGTTACATAACATGCCTGAAAACAAAAACCTGTTTCTGGACTTCCCTGATGGTACAGTGGATAAGAATCCTCCTGCCAATGCAGGGGACACGGGTTTGATCCCTGGTCCGAGAAGATCCCACATGCCATAGGGCAAGTAAGCCCGTACACCATATCTACTGAGCCCACAAGCCTAAAACCTGTGCTCTGCAATGAGAGAAGCCACTGCAACGAGAAGCCTGCACACCACAAGAGTAGCCCCGCCGCTCCTACCCCGCCCCGTTCACTGCAACTAGAGAAAGCCTTTGCTCAGCAACAAAGACCCAGCGCAAGCCAAATAAATAAATAAAAAATTTAAAAAGAGTGTCAGCTAATAAATTTAGAACAAATCAAAGTCTGAGAGCATCACCATTTTGTAACTCTAAATGCACCAGACGTCTCAGGCAAAGCAAGAATCCTTCACTGAGGTTAAATCAATGAGATTAAAGGTCATTAGGTGTATCAGTTACATATTTGGGTGTAACAAATTACCCTAACAATTAGTGGCTGAAACCAAGAAACCATAATAATTGACTCCGTGTCTGAGGGTGACATCCTGGAGTAGGGCTCTCCTGAAATCATAGTTAAGGCTGTCCACAGTCATTTCAGGACACAACTAGGGGTACACGGTCCACTTCCAAGCCCACTTGTGTGCCAGCTGGCAGGCTGTTGAGGACTGTTGGACCGATCTGGACTCAGTTTTGTCAAACAATGAAGCTCACTCCATAGGGCTGCTAATGACAGCATCTTGCTGCCACCAGCACTAGTGACCCAAGAGAGAGGCAGAAGCAGAGCCAGAAGCGAGTCTTTCTACAACCTCGTATCAGGTGTGACAATCCCACCACTTCCATCGTATTCTACCGGTTAGAAAAGAGTCAATAAATCTGGTCCACATTCAAGGGGAGAAGATTACACAAGTGCATGAAATGCCAGGAACAGGGATCACTGGGGTCATTTCAGAAGCTGCCTTGCACAATGAGAAATCAAATGTTTATATGATGACAAAGTATTACCCTGCAGATTATATACTCATTATTAAAGAAAGCATGGTGAGCTTGCTCCATTTCCATTACTATGGAGAGTCTGCCAGCTTTCAGACTTAGTATCACTAACAGCAGGAACTTCCTGATATGATACAGTATCACAATATCATCTATGAAGTAGTCTTACCAAACGTGTTTAATCTGAATTTAACTCATCTTTAGACATAATATTACATTATAGTACATTAAATTCTCCAGGCCAGAATACTGGAGTGGGTAGCCCTTCCCTTCTCCAGGGAATCTTCCCAACCCAGGGATTGAACCCAGGTCTCCCTCATTGCAGGCGAATTCTTCACCAGCTGAGCCACTAGGGAAGCCCGTAGAATATTTAGAGGATGAATGAAGGTTACCAACAGCATGAGCAAACAGCCAGACAAATTTAGAATGTAGGCTATTCTACAAAACAACCCTGTGGGACTCTTTGAAAGGTCCATGTCATGTGGGGAAAAAATTGGGGCATAATTAAAAAACTAAAGAGATACTGGCAAATGTAACGTGTGAATCTTGGTTGTATCCTGAACTGGACAAAACAAACAAAAACAACTAAAAAAAAAAACATTTGGGGGATAATTGAAGAAATTTTAATTTGTAATAGCTATTAGGTCATATAATACAATTATTATTATTATTAATATACATTTAGTGTGATAATACATTGGGCTTCCCTGATGGCTCAGAGAGTAAAGAATCTGCCTGCAATGCAGGAGACCCAGATTGTAAAGAGCCCCTGGAGAAGGGAATGGATACCCACTCCTGCATTATTGCCTGGAGAATCCCATGGACAGAGGAGCCTTGTGGGCTTCAGTCCATGGAATCGCAGAGCTGGACATGACTGAGCATCTAACATTTTCAATTTTCAGTGTGATAATGGAATTATAATTTTGTATGAGAATGCCCTTATTCTTAGGATGTGATAAAATATTTAGGAGTAGTGTTATAAGATCAGAAACTAACTTTTAAATGGTCCAGGGATTTCCCTAGTGGTCCAGTGGTTAAGACTCCATGATGCCAATGCAGGGGACTTGGGTTTGATCCTTGGTCAAGGAACTGATTCCATATGCTGTGAAGTGCATCCAAAAGATAAATTAAAAAAAAAAAAACACTTTTAAATAGTTTAGCAACCACTGTATGTGTGTAAATCAGAGAAAGAGAAAAAACAAATATGACAGATATTAACAATAGTTGAAACTAGACAATATAGCATTCATTGAACTAGTTCTTTAAAATTATTTAAATAATTTAAAATTATTTGTAAAACTTTTCTGAATACTTGATTTTCAAAATAAAAATTTCAGAAAAAATTTTCCTCTCATCTTTATTTCCAAATAGTTCAATTGGTCTTAAAACTCTATTTTAACCAGTCTTTTCTGGCATATAGTTCCTTTCTGAGGAACTCTCTAAAACAACCACCACTCTCTTTTTCACTCAAAACTTCCCAAGAACGATTACTAAATACAGTGTGCCGCTCTGAATTAGGGTTGGTGACATATTTTGGTTCCCTGTTCAGCTGGAAGCTCTGTAAGGTAAGGACTAGGTTTTACATGTCACAGCACAAAACCGACCCCAGTGAATTACTCATATTACACCACATTTGTGAACATTTATTCAGAACAATAAGAAACGGAAGCCAGAGAGTCTGCTTTAAATATTGACTTGTAGTTGGCACAGTACAGAGTTCATTCAGCTCTTACAGGGCGTGACCGTCTGTATACTAGTGCTCACCATTATCGACTCATATTCTTCACAACTTTTATTTGTTTTTTTATTTAAAAGTAGTAGTTTAAGTCCTAACACCGACATGAATAATGGTACTTTGTCTTTAAGGAAGTCTGTAAGTTTATATCACTAGATTTTACCATGGGCAAAGTCCTGAAGATTTAAAATGTATTTAAATTAATTTATAGATGGTTAAAAAAAAAAGGTATATACAGAGAACAAATTATCTGCTCTAAATCACATAGTCAATTCTCAATACTTTCTTTTTCCAACGATGCATACTTCGGTTCTACATGAAGAGTTGGACTGTACTTTACAGGAAACTTAAACTCTTAGGTCAAGAAACATGACTTGATTCATTAAAAAAATATTTTTGTGAGTATTGTGTACTTTTAGCTGCACTTTATCAACTTTCATAAAGACTTCCTTGCTTCAGTGTGCTTCTTGATGTAGGCCCATTTCATTTCTATAATAATAAATTATAAATCAGACTTTATTTGACTAATTTAAGGTTTTCATCCAAAAATTCAGTAATGGCTTCTTCATCCGCTGATTGAAGCAGTCTTTGAATTAGCTGATCCAAGCACTTCTCCCCACATAAAAATTCCTGGTAAAAAACAGTTACCATGAAAACTTGATTACTAGAAACAAAGGAGAAACACAACAAAGAATTAAGCATTTATGTATTTTGTTTCTTTAAAGTCATTATTTAATAGCAACAAAAGATTACTAATCTACAATGTAATGAACACAATTGCTAACGCGGGAGGATTCCCTAGTTAATATTGACTTTTTATGTAAAAAGTGAATCTAAAAAAGTAAATGGAATTATACTCTTTCTTAATAGTTTAGCATTTTTAAATTAGCCAATCTTCCAAATTCAAATTATTTAATCCAGAAATGCTTTATAATAGTTGTGTTTTTTCTTAAATTAGGAACACATTGGCTTTAAAATCTAGACGTCCTGTGTAATTGAAAAATATTTATGCTGAAATATTTGGGGGACAAGTGTCTTGAGTCCTACAACTTGCTTTCTAGTGGTTCAGCTGCAACACAAGTGTATACATAGAAAGAGGAAGTGGAGGCGGAAGAGAAGGCAAGAATAGCAAAATATTAACAAAGGTTGCATCTAGGTCTAGGAATATATATATGAGCTAACTGTTAAACATGTGTGCTTGAACTGTCAAAATTAAAAGTTAAAGAAAAAAACCCTCTTCTGTTAAACCTCCAAATAATTCCACTGGGTGGAAATTGTTTCAGTTAAGACTTCCCAGCAGTCCTCCCTGAAGTTTCTCTAAGAAATGAGTGAAATAATGACTATGAGCACCTTTCTTGTGTTACAAAGTTTCTGTGTAACAGAGTTGTTGGGATTAGTGATTTAGCAGAGCCTCCTCTTTTGGAAACACTCAAAATCCAGACATTCACTTAACAGAAATATTTTAATATTGACATTTGGAACACGGACCATTTTAAGTTTAGATGTAGGCATGAACTACTCTTATATTTAGTCTTTCCTGAGTAGTCTTGAAGTTAAATTTCAGATTAAGTGTACACATTTATCTCTCAAATTAAACTGTAGGGGGAAAGATATGCCTTACCATCTTTGTAGTCTACAAAACACTAGCAAAGAGTAAAATGTCAATTAAACTTGATGAAATTTTAAAACTGATTTATATACCATTTTGAACATAATTTGAAAATTGCTTATGAAATTAGTGTGCCCTGTAAGCTCAAATTATTATGATTATTGCCAGTGTGATTTCATCATCTGAAAATTATGTTAAAAGGGTCATTACTCTTATTGATAATCACATCACATTTAGAGTTCAATTGGATTACCCAGAGTGCTAGTGATACAAAGATGAAAGATGAGGGAGCTGTAGTTTCCAGCTTTCAGAAGCTTACAATCTAGTGGGAGAGTTAGGTAACACATAAGCATAATACAAGGTAAGAAATTTTTTAAAAAAGGAAGAACATTTTGAATTAGATCTTAAAAAGAGAATAGTATTTCTCCAAACAGAGACAAACAGAGCACTTAGTCAAAAGATTGAGTATGAAGAGAGGTATGGAAACAGTACAATGGACACCCAGGGCAAGAGTGAATTCCCAGTGTGATTGGAAGGTAGGACAGGAGATGGGCGGGTGTAAGGCACCTGCACCGGGGCGTTCAGAAACAGAATACAAATACAAAATAATACATTACACGATGGCGGTGGTGTTTAGTCGCTAAGTCGTGTCCGACTCTTCTGTGACCCCATGGACTGTAGCTCTCCAGGCCCCTCCGTCCATGGGATTTCTTAGGCAAGAATACTGGAGTGGGTTGCTATTTCCTGACCCACAGAATCTTCTGGCCCAGGGATCGAACCCACGTCTCTTGTATCTCCTGCTTGCATGGTGATTTACCACTGAGCCCCCAGGAAGTGGCTCAGATATTACATGGTAATCTGAGCTTACTTTCTAGATAAGTAAAAAATATATATATATATCTACAAGGGAATTATCTACAAGGGAATTCATTAATAAACTTATTTCTGGCTGACTTCAGAGAACCCAAGGGCAGGAATGTACAAGGCTACTGCCACCACCCTGGGAATGAAGCTAAGCCTCAGGTATAAATTATGTGGGAATTCATACTGAGATAGGCCTGGGGGCTGGGACCCTTTGCTGCAGCCCTGCATGCTTGCAGCACTGGACACACCTCTCCAACAAAATACAAAGAAACTGAATGGGCCTAAAAATAACTTGCATGCATGGGCAGCTGGGGCAAATTCTGGACCCAAAAGATACAAAGAGACCGAAAAACCCAACTGTGATTTTTTGAGGGGCTTGGAGCAAAAAAAGAAGCTTGGTACTGTACTTAACACCGTAACACCACCTAAGGGGTGGGCAAAACACCTAAGCCACCCCTACCCTCACCCCACATAAAAAACAAGCTCATCCCTGCATCCAGAAGAGGGTACCTAAGGGAACCTGTTATTTGTTCCTGCCCCAGCCGTGCTGCAGCAGGGCCTGAATGAAGTCTTACCCGAATTCCTAGTCTGGCGGCTACACAATTTATATTGATTAGTCAAGGCCAAGAACCCTCATCACTAACAATACCATCAGGATTCTCTGTATCCCATCTCCCAGTTTTGCTCCTTTCACTACATCAGCTGTGGGGCGTCCCTGCTGGTCCGGTGGTTAAGAATCCCCGTCCCAAAGCAGGGGACATGGGTTCAATCCCCGGTGGGGGAACTAAGATCCCACATGCCCCAGGGCAACTAAGCCCACGTGCTCTGAAGCCCACATGCTCTGAAGCCCACAAGAAGATCTCGTGTGCTGCAACTAAGGCTTGACACAGCCAAATAAATAAATGCATATTAAAAAAATTAAAAGATCAATATAACAGCTTTCCAGTGTTCCCTCACTGAAGACTGCTGCTCGCCATGGCTGGAAATACGGCTTCTAACTTCTTGTAAGCTTTACGTATTTCAGCTTCATCCACCAAGACAGAAGGAGCATTTTTGTCCCTTAATTTAAAAATCCTGGGAAGAAGCTCATTGACTGGGGCTTGTCTGGATTTCCTTACCAGACAAACCAATTATTATCTTGGGCCAAGATCATGATCGTGGAAGAACAGAGCCCTCCATGAGGAGCTTTGTACACGGAGCAGGGAGGAGGCCTGGCTGTAGAAAGACGGAGGAGGGCTGAGCAGAGACCCTCAGGCGCCCACTTTGTTTCCTCTCAACTCCTCCATTCAGCCCTACGGCAGCTGCCCTGGGGGTAAGGCCCTTATCGCTTTTCCTGCCTCATCTGTTGGGTTGGCCCAGAAGTTCGTTTGAGTTTTTCCATAAGATGTTACCGAAAAACCAAACATACTTCTGGGACAACCAATACAGCTCTTCAGTTCCTAAATCATTCAGTCTGACTAGTTTCCTTCTCTGTCCTGGGTACAGATTTTCATTTGTTTTTTGAAAGATAGGACCAGTACCATTTTATTTAGTGTTGTAGGAAATTTTAGGTTACTTCTTAAAAACGAAAGCAAAGAAATTAAAAATTCCCAAAGTAACAAGGCAGGAGATAAAAATTCTATAATCCAAAAAATGCCGGGTGAGCTTTCAATCAGAGGGAGGAAGAGGTCACTTCAGTAGCTCATACATCAGCGGCAGAGAAACCACAGGGTTGAGATGGGTGTAGACCCTGGAGGTTAAGCTCTCCACCCGCCTGAGGCAACAGATCTTTCAGCCTCGAGAGGGACTATTTGTAAGTGAATAGGTCTAACAGAGCAGGGGCTCCGGGAGGGAAGATCCTGCCGAATTTTACATCAGCTGCTTCTGGCCTTCAGTCTGGCAGGCCCCTCTTCCCTCTGTGCCCCGCTGAGCCCCTGCCGTCAGCAGAGCTGGAAACCACACGTGTGCCATTCACTGCCCACACACCCCCCACTCCGGGTCCGTGGCTGTTTGTGTGGCGAACGGTAGACTTTCCTGCTCCTCCATTTCGCTACCTGGGAAGGCTGACACACAGGAAACACTCTGACTTTCCTGTTTCAAACACATAGCAGGACGTCTGTCCAAGTCCAAGGCTTCCCACTCCAGTATTCTGGCCTGGAGAAGTCCACGCACTGTATAGTCCATGGCGTCGCAAAGAATCGGACACAAAGAAAGTCACAGTGACTTTCACAGTTCTCTTTATAGGGCTAGAAATAAATCTAGTAGTGCTATAAGTTGTCTGAGAGGTTTACAGTGGTTCCCCAGGACTGTATGTGGGAGGGTATTAAATAAAACAGCTATCAGTAATTAAAAGCGAATTAGTTCAATCAAGTTACAGTATCACCCTCCAGATTAAAGAGTCCTGATATTAACTAATGTTATCAGCAAACGTGATCCTGAGAAGGAATCCTGCCGCCAATCATCTTGCCTCTTAACTTCGATACCAGAATGAGCACAGAGGGAGTTCTGTGTAGTAATTGCTCTCACCTCAAGACCTGCCCACCCCCTTGGTCTGGGACATTCTCCCCCTAGGAGAGATGTCGGGATTTGATGAGATTCTGTCTCAACAGGGACCAAAAAAAATGAGTAATATGGAAAACATCCTAATATTGGGTTACCAACAATGAAATTACCTTAAGAGTCTGAGTAGTTTAGTCACTAAGTCATGGACGGAGCGACCCCATGGACTGCAGCCCACCAGGCTCCTCTGTCCATGGGATTCTCCAGGCAAGAATACTGGAGTGGGTTGCCGTTCCCTTCTCCACAGATTTTAATGTTTTACTGCAACAATTTTTTTTTTCATATCATTTTCAAACCTTTTCCCTTCACTAATACGGAGCATTTTCTTTCTTTGCCTTTAAGTTGGTTAGTGATTAGTAGAGCATACCAATATGACTGTCCTTGTTCTTTCTAAGGCTGGCATGATAGTTTAGTTAGTAATAACATTAGTATTTAGGCCAAGGTCATATATTTTATAACTATAAAAGCCAGTTAACCTCTGTTTCATGACTGAGTACACTGCTGAGCACTTCTAAAGTATATTCCTGGTCACAAAAATGTAGCTGTCTCATGGTAAACCATCACCACTGTAAGAAAAACAACTGAAAAATTATGTTGTAACTAGAACAATATGGCCAAACATGTTTGGGTGTTACTACTGTGTGTTTCCTGAGGAAAGGGAAGTTGGTAAATATTTTCTCCTTTTCAACAAGGCTATGATGTTCCTATGCAAGACAGCTTGAAATTGCTGGGAAGACAGAGGAAGTGGCATAAGAAACACAGAAATTTCTAAATATGTTAAAACCATAGATATTTCTTTTGTAAAATCAGGACTTTAATTCTGTGTATAAAATGAGACAGAATCAAGTGAAAGAAGCCAGAGGTATCACACCTTAGCAAGGACAAAGATCAAAACCTTCTACCTCCTGCCTTTTCCACACAGTCCTTTAAGGGAACTTATTTTCCCCTTCAATGGAAGAAAAAAACATTTTTTTTCTGTCCTTTGTCATTAATGGATTACTGTCAATGATCCAGGCGACCAGGGATTTAGTTAGGTTAAAGTTCAAACCAAACTGACAGGGTCTTTTCCCTCAAGGCATCATTGTAACACCTGAATCTAACAATACACTTTGTGGTAGGCAGAATTCTAAGACGCCCCTTGGCGTCTACACCTTGCAAAACCCCCTTCCTTAAGAGCAGGCATAAGCTGCAGTGACGATCACTCCAGTGATCAGATGACTAATTAGTGATGCTTTTCCAGGTGGGGCTGACCTAAACAGGCGATCCCTTAAAAAGGCCATTTCTGCAAGAGTCTCCGTGAGAGAGGGCCCATCGAGGGGAACCAGACAGCATGCAACTGTGGGCGGCCTTTGGGAGCTGAGAGCAGCACACCGCTGATGACCAGCAAGAAGATGGGGCTTCAATCCTACAACTCAAGGAAACAGAATTCTGCCAGCAACCACATGAACTCGGAAGAGGACTCCAAGCTCTAGAAAGGCATGCCGGCTGGCCAGCACCTTGATTTCAGCTTTGTGAGACCTAGAGCAGAGAACTCAGCTCTGTCATACCTGGATTCCTGACATACAGTAACTGAGATGATAAACAGGCATTCTTTTAAGGCAATAAATTTGCAGTTACTTGTTATACGGCAATAGAAAACTGATAGACGTCTACTGAAAATTCATTAATACACTGTGATTGCATAACAGAATTTTGAATTATATTGGCATAAAGAGTGTATTTCTTATCAGCAAACTAAGAAAAATGTTTGCAGATTTGGGGTACTGACACAAACTATCTCAGTTACATGGTAATATTTCAAAGATTACTCTAGAATTTGAGTGTACTTTCTTCAAAAATCAAAGGCATATGAAACATACTCAGCGATATTACCTTAATATTACGAACTTCATACGCTATCCTGTGGTCAGTGACTCTATCCTGGGTGAAATTATATGTCCGGATTCTCTCTGACTGGGCTCTTGTTCCCACCTGTGCCATAACAAAAAGCAATTCATATTTTAACTTTATCATTATCTTTATCACAATGGAAAAAGTGCTTGCAAATTTTCTACTTTAACAGTTTAATTATTTTCTAAATTCAAAGATACAAAGTGACCAGGAAAAAGAATGGGCAGAACTTACTGTTGAAGACTATAGATTTGTAAAGCTTAGTTATGGGATAAGAATCAATGTTTCTTTGGTACCTCAAACTCCAAATATTTAAAACCAAATTATCTTTCTGTATCAGTCAGTTCTTCCTTGTGGTTTCTGTAAATGACCCCACAATGTTCCTTTTGATCTCAGTAGGGAACTTGACATCCTACAGTCTTTGACAAACATCTCATGGGGGCTGACTATCTGCCAGGCTTTGATACAGACACTGAAAGGGCCTTCAACTCATCTCATTCTCTAAGTCCCCAGTTCCAGTGGTTTCAAGGGTCTTTTATTATACCCTGCCCTCGCCATTTTTATTATCGTTCAAGGGCTTATTACTTTCACTATATTCCTGTAAAAATCTCCTGATTAATCTCCCACTTCTCTGTTTACAGTGAGTTGCCCTGCTTAGTTTTCCTGAAGCAGTGTTTTGTTTGTTTTTTTTTTTTGGTCAATTTCCTTTTTTGGCTCCTTGACTACTAAGCACTCACAACTCAGCATTCAATGTACTTCATAACGTGGCCAACTTTCCCAATATTATTTCTGAAAATTTGTGAACCTCAAAGATACCACTTACTATGCCATTTCATTATTATGTGCAAGTCTGTTAACTCAGCTAAAACATCACCTCAAGGGATGTGCTTCCGAGCACTCTCATACTGTCTCGACTTTTCTGGTCCCAACATGAAAAATAAGTTATCTCCCTCCTTCGAAACCCCATGCACTTGGAATCTTCCTCGCGGCACACCAGTCCACGTTATGCTGTGGTTATTCGTAGTCCAGTCTGCTCACCTGCCCTCCCTCCCTCACATACAAGGCACACAATACCCTGTCTCACTCACTTCCACTTTTAATTTGACAATTTATTGTATTATTTATTGAAGCATAGTTGCTATACAATATAAGTTACAAGTATATCACTTTCACCTTTTAAGATTAAAAAAAAAAAGACATTCCTACAACTTACAAAGCAAACAATATGAAACTAAACAAGATCTTAAGTGTGGCTGAGCATCTGGGAAATTGCTGAAAGATTCCAAAGCCTAACATAAGAAACACTAAATTATGGGTAATATATTTTTAAAACATTCCCCAGGCCTTCCATTCTGCAGCCAGCCAGGTCTGGAAGCCACTGTCCCCAGATACCATATTAGTGCCTTGGATCCCCCCAGATCAGTTACATCAGAATCTCAGCACCCACAAAGCTCTGCAGGTGCCAGGTGGAGCCAGGGCTCAGAGCTTGGCACAGTGCCTTCCATAGAAAAGCTCCTGCATATATTGGCAGAAGAAAAACTCCTAATCATTAGAGACACCTACTAAAAAACTTCACACAGATGGACAAAGGGAGGCAGGAAGGTCTTTTCTGGCCTTTCAAACCAAACTACTGAAGAGGATACAACCCCCCAAATCTGCAAAGGCTGATCGCCAACACTTACTTCGAAAATTACTGTGTGATGTCAAATGGCAAGTAAAACCCAATGTCTGGAACTTCCCTGGTGGTCCAGTGGCTAAGACCCTGTGCTCTCAACTCAGGGGGCTCAGGTTTGATCCTTGGTCAGGGAACTAGTTCCCACATGCTGCAACTAAGAACCAGTGCAGTCAAATAAATAAATATATATTTTTTTAAAAAACCCAATGTCTTTCATTAAATGTGGCAGAGCTGATAGTGTTTAAGATTGATATATTATTTATCCTGTCACTTTTACTATCTGCAAGTTAGTAAGGGAAATAAGAAGGGCAAAAGTGTGAAAGACTAGGACATCTACGTGAAAAGAATAATTGATGTTTCAGTTCAGTTCAGTTCAGTTCAGTTGCTCAGTTGTGTCCGACTCTTTCTGACCCCGTAAATCGCAGTATGCCAGGCCTCCCTGTCCATCACTAACTCCCGGAGTTTACTCAAACTCATGTCCATCGAGTCAGTGATGCCATCCAGCCATCTCATCCTGTCGTCCCCTTCTCCTCCGGCCCCCAATCCCTCCCAGCATCCAGGTCTTTTCCAATGAGTCAACTCTTCACATGAGGTGTTTAGTTTTATACAATCTCATTATCCTAACAGGCCACAAAATCTCCCATATTTACTGAAGTATAACTACCTGCAAATAACACACAAACAGTTATTTCTGGGTTCCACTGTCTCTTCCAGTTTCTTTCAAAGACAAACTTTACTTTTTCAGAAGTTAAAATCATACAACACTTGGTTTACTTAAAACAATGACATTTATTCATTTTGCTTAAAACTTATCTATGTATATATTTGTAAAAATAATAATATAAATGTAGATAGTACAAAATTTTAAAAGTAGAAGAGAGTATAAACAAAAAATAAATATCTTTTCTATTCCTTGTTCCCAGACTACAGCAGAATCCATCACTATTACCAGTTTTTTGCATGTCATATATTTTTGATTTCACATAAAATTATAATAAAAGCATAGGTTTTTAAATTAAAAACCTGAAAAATCTCTTAATTTCTAAAGAATTGTCTTTTACACTGATTTCCTCTTAAAGATAACTATGATATAAACAGAACACAATTGGGAAATAATTTTCAGTTTATATGTATCTCTTCTTATTTGTAAACTGGCATGTCTGAGTTTGGCCATAACCAACCAGTATTAAATTATTGCTATTTACAAATGAACATGTTTTCCAGTGCTCCAAGGTACTTCCGTCAGATTAAGAATATTTACTCCATTTCCCTACACAAGATGACGGCTTTCTGTACAGAGCCATTGAGTTATTTCACTCAGTAAATCTTACCTGCAGTTTTCTCACACTTCGTTGCTGGCACTTGTCTTTCTCAATAATCTGCTGGTAGAGTCTCGCTCTCAACACACGCAGAGCTGTTTCTTTGTTTTTTATCTGTGATCGTTCTTGCTGGCATTCCACTACGAGTCCTGGAAAATAACAGGGATCAGAGGTTAACAGGGTGTGTGCACATGCTCAGTCGCTCAGACGTGTCTGATTCTTTCTGTGACCCCATGGACTGCAGCCTGCCCAGCTCCTCTGTCCGTGAGATTTCCCAGGCAAGGATGCTGGAGCAGGCTGCCACTTCCTGACTCAGGGATTAAGCAGGTGTCTCCTGCACTGCTGGCAGATTCTTTACCACTGAGCCTCCTGGGAAACCCTGAAGTGTCTATTACATCACAATAAAACTGATACAAAAGATAGAACTGAGGAACATTTTAAAGGGGGAAAGGTTAATCAGGAAAAGAATGAAGAACATTTCAGATGAAGTACACACTAGAAACTATACATGAGTTATGATGGTAATTGTTGTAGATGGCTCTTTAGATTCTGATATCTAAATAAGGTGTTTCAGCTTATAATACAAATACACATTTATTGAAAAAAAATCTGCATTTATATAGATCCAGGTGGTTTTAACAAAATGTGGTCCACTGGAGGAGGGAATGGCAATACTCCAGTATTCTTGCCTCAAGAACCTCACAAACAGTAAGAAAAGGCAAAAGGATATGACACCGGAAGATGAGTCCCCCAGGTCAGAAGGTGTCCAATATGCTACTAGGGGAGAGCAGAGGGCAATTACTAATAAGCTCCAGAATGAATGAAAAGACTGAACCAAAGGGGAAACGATGCTCAGTTGTGAATGTGTCTGGTGCTGAAAGTAAAGTCTGATGCTATAAAGAACAATATTGCATAGGAACCTGGAATGTTAGGTCCATGAATTAAGATAAATTGGACATGGCCAAGCAGGAGATGGCAAGAGTGAACGTCAATATCTTAGGAATCAGTGAATTAAAATGGACGGGAATGGGCAAATTTAATTCAGATGACCATTATATCTACTACTGTGGCAAGAATCCCTTAGAAGAAATGGAGTCACCCTCATAGTCAGTAAAACAGTCTGAAATGCAGTACTTGGGTGTAATCTTAAAATGACAGAATGGTTTTGGTTGGTTTCCAAGGCAAATTATTCAACATCACAGTAATCCAAGTCTATACCCCAACCCCTAATGCCAAAGAAGCTGAAGTTGAACGGTTCTATGAAGACCAACAAGACTTTATAGAACACCACCAAAAAAGTCTTTTTTATCATTGGGGACTGGAAAGCAAAGTAGGCAGTCAAGAGATAACCCAGAATATAGAAAATTTGGCCTTGGAGGAGTACAAAAGGAAGCAGGATCAACGCTAACAGAGTTTTGTTAAGAGAACACACTGGTCATAGCAAACACCCACTTCTAACAACACAAGAGACAACTCTACACATGGACATCACCAGATGGTCGACACCGAAATCAGATCGATTATATTCTTTGCAGCTGAAGATGGAGAAGCTCTATACAGTCAGCAAAAACAAGGACTGGAGCTGACTGTGGCTCAGATCATGAACTCCTTATTGCCAAATACAGACTTAAATTGAAGAAAGTAGAGAAAACCACTAGGCCATTCAGATACAACCTAAATCAAATCCCTTATGCTTATGCATGGAGGTGACCAATCCATTCAAGGGATTAGATCTGGCAGACAGAGTGCCTGAAAAACCATGGATGGAGGTTCATAACATTCGGCAGGAGGTGGTAATCAAAACTATCCCAAAGAAAAAGAAATATAAGAAGGCAAAGTAGTTGTCTGAGGAGGCTTTACAAATAGCTGAGAAAAGAACAGAAGTGAAAAGCAAGGGAGAAAGGGAGAGATACACCCAACTGAATGCAGAGTTCCAGAGAATACCAAGGAGAGATAAAAGCCTTTTTAAGTGAACAATGCAAAGAAATACAGGAAAACAATAGAATGGGAAACACTGGAGAACTCTTCAAGAAAACTGGAGATATCAAGGGAACCTTTCATGCAGGGATCGTCACAATAAAGGACAGAAAAGGTGGCCCTAAAAGCAGCAGAAGAGATTAGAAAGAAGCGGCAAAAATACACAGAACTATATAAATAAGGTTTCAATGACCTGGAAAACCATGATGGCATGGGCACTCACCTAGAACCAGACATCCTGGAGTGTGAAGACAACTGAGCCTCAGGAAACATCACTATGAACAAAGCTAGTGGAGGAGATGGAATTCCAGCTGAACTAGTTCAAATCCTAAAAGATGATGCTGTTAAAGTGCTGCACTCAATATGCCAGCAAATTTGGAAAACTCAGCAGTGGCCACAGGACTGGAAAAGGTCAGTTTTCATTCTAATCCCAAAGAAGGGCAGTGCCAAAGAATGTTCAAACTACCGGACAACTGCACTCATTTCACATGCTAGCAAGGTAATACTCAAAATCTTTCAAGCTAGGCTTTAATAGTACATGAACCGAGAACTTCTGGATGTACAAGCTGGATTTAGGGAAGGCAGAGGAACTAGAGATCAAATTGCCAACATTCCTTGGATCATAGGGAAAGTAAGGGAATTCCAGGAAAACATCTACTTCTGCTTCACTGACTAGAGTAAAACCTTTGACTGTGTGGATCACAAGAAACTGTGGAAAATTCTTCAAGAGATGAGAATACTACACCACCTTACCTCTCTTCTGAGAAACCTGTATGCAGATCAAGAAGCAACAGTTAGAACCGGACACAGAACAACGGACTGGATCAAGGCTGTATATTGTCACCCTGCTTATTTAACTTCTATGCGGAGTGCATCATGTGAAATGTTGGACTGGATGAATCACAAGCTGGAATCAAGATTGCTGGGAGAAATGTCAACAACCTCAGATATGCAGATGACACCACCCTTATGGCAGAAAGTGAAGAGGAACTAAAGAACCCTTTGATGAGGGTAAAAGAGGAGAGTGAAAAAGCTGGCTTAAAACTCAACATTCAAAAGACTAAGATCATGGCATCCGACCCCATCATTTCATGGCAGATAGAAGGGGAAAAACTGGAAACAGTGACAGACTTTATTTTCTTGGGCTTCAAAATCACTGCACAGTGACTGCAGCCATGAAATTAAAAGACTCATGCTCCTTGGAAGGAAAGCTATGACAAACCTAGACAGTGTATTAAAAAGCAGAGACATCACTTTGCCAACCAAGGTCCACAGAGTCAAAAATTATGGTTTTTCCAGTAGTCATGTACAGATGTGAGAGTTGGACAAAAAACACTGAGCACCAAAGAATTGATGCTTTTGAATTGGGGTGTTGAAAAAGACTCTTGAGAGTCTCCTGGACTGCAAGGAGATCAAACCAGTCCATCCTAAAGGAAATCAGTCCTGAATATTAATTGGAAGGACTGTTCTTGAAACTGAAGCTCCAGTACTTTGGCCACCTGATGGGAAAAGCTGACTCACTGGAAAAGATCCTGATGCTGGGAAAGACTGAAGGCAGGAGGAGAAGGGGAAGACAGAAGATGAGATGGTTGGATGGCATCACTGACACAATGGACATGAGTTTGAGCAAACTCTGGGAGACAGTCAAGGACAGGGAAGCCAGGCAGGCTGCAGTCCATGGTGTTGTAAAGAGTCGGACACGATTTAGTGACTAAACAACAACAAAATGCAGTTGAAACTCGTGTTGTTTAAGGGTCAATTGTATACTCCACATAGGGAAGAATATACATAATGTAAAAGAATATATATGTACCATGCAGCTTAAATAGAATATTGCTGAAAGTCACTCAGTTGTGTCCGACTCTGCGACCCCATGGACTATACAGTCCATGGAGTTCTCCAGGCCAGAATACTGGAGTGGCTAGCCTTTCTCTTCTCCAGGGGATCTTCCCAACCCAGGGACCAAACCTAGGTCTCCCACACTGTAGTCGGATTCTTTACCAGCTGAGCCAAAAAGAATATTTCTAAATGCCCTTTAAACCTCGCATTTGCCCCTTTACAAACCAGAAGCTATGTCATGCCTCCCAGAAGTAACCACTACTTAAAATTTTAAAATAACTGTTTCCTTGTATTTCTTTATATTTTAACATATATGTATAGATCCTTAAGACTTTTTATGAAGCACTATAATGAGGAATCTCAGAAACTGGGGTTGACCGTTTGGGGACTAGAAACAGAAAGTCTATATAACAACTACAATTTCAAGTCCCCTCCCTCAATCTATAGGAGGCAGGAGGTAGTCTTTAGAGAATGACATAAGGAAAGTTCCAGACTTGAGTCTTCAAAGGTACAAAGGAAGGCAAGTGTGAGGCACAAGACTGAAAAAGAGGATTAAGTAAAAGTTTGCTTATTGAATGAGGAGACCTTGACTTTACCATCTTGTGTCCCGGGTGAGCCTTCTTAGGAGAAAACTACCCAAGAGAAAAAGTTCTACAAATGCTGACATTTCAGGGGCCCTAAAAAAAAGCTGATTCACTCCCCGACCTTTGAAACTTATTACTGGGTAAGTGGTGCCCATGTGCTGAGAGTTTTTAGAACCTCACTCTTAAATGTATACACACAGCCAAGGAGGTGCTTTGTCCAAACAGAAGGGAATATGAACACAACGGGGACTTTGAACCCATGACCCAGTGTCATCTTTTTTTTTTTTTTTAGAAAATCTTTTATGTATTTATTTATTTAGGTATTTATCTGGCAGCTCTGGGTCTTACTTGCAGCATGGGGGATCTTTCATCATGGCATGCAATATCTCTTTAGTTGTGGCATGTGGGATCTAGGGATCTGACTAGGGATTGAACTCGGGCCCTCTGCAATGGGAGTGTGGAGTCTTAGCCACTGGACTACCAGGGAAGTCCCTCCAGTGTCATCTTTAAAGAGTTTGTGCAAGAAGACAGACACTAACATAAAACTCTTTCTAAATGCCGAACAGTTTTATAAGATGTGGAAAAAAGAGTTAAAAGTACAAAGGCAAAAGGACTAGCTTACCTGTGGGGATGTGGACAACTCTGACAGCACTATCAGTTGTATTAACATGCTGCCCTCCTGCTCCTTTGGCTCGAAATGTATCTATTCGCAAGTCCTTAGGGTCTACTTTCACATCTACCTAGAACCAGAAGTATAGCATGAGTAAATTCCATACTCAACAAATACTTAAATATTAAATTGATCCCAAGGTCTTTCAAATACACTGTATTGTTTTAAATCACAGCCATTTGACTAAGAGGTGAAATAACTTACAACAAAGAAAGAACCATATACACAATATTCCAACAGATGCTATTTTAAGCACTGATTTATGAGACCACTGAGTTATGTAATCTTTCAAAAGTTTTATTATCTATCATCCCACAAAGCTATATTAGATACAAAATATATTTTTTTAAAAAGACAGAAGACATGAATAGACATTTTTCTAAAGAAGACACTCAAGTGGCCAATAGGCACATGAAAAGATGCTCCACATCATTAATCATAAGAGAAACGCAAATCAAAACCACAGTAAGGTATCACCTTGCATCTGTCAGAATGGCTGTCATCAGAAAAAAGGGCTATCATCCAATGTCAGGGAGGATATGGAGAAAGGGAAACACTTGTACACCGTTGGTGGGAATGTAAATTGGTGCATCACTGTGGAAAGTAGCATGGAGGTTTCTCAAAAAACTAAAAATAGAACTAACATATCCAGCAATTCCACTCCTGGGTATGTATCTGAAAATAAAAACCTAAACTCAAAGAGATATATTCACCCCAATGTTCACAGCAGTATTATTTATAACAGCCAAGATATGCAAGCAATGTAAGTATCCATGAATGGATAAAGATGTGATACACACACACACACACACACACACACACTGGAATATTGTTCAGCCAGAAAAAATGAAATTTTGCGATTTGCAATAACATAAATGAACTTGGAGGGTACTGTGCTTAGTGAAATAAGTTGAACAGAGAAAGACAAATATGTATAGCATCACTTATATATGGAGTCTAAAAATTAAAACACACTAGTGAATATAACAAAAAAAGAAATGGACTCAAACTAGTGGTTACCAGTGAGGAGAGCAAAAGGGGGAGGAGAAGAATAGATGGATGTAGGGGAGTAAGAAGTACAGACTATTATGTATAAAATAAATGAACTATAAGAATATATTGTACAGCACAGGGAAGAAAGCCAATATTTTATAACTATAAATGGCGTATAACCTTTCAAAATAGTGAATCACTGTGTTGTACACCTGAAACATAATATTGTAAATCAACTATACCTCAATTTTTTCAAAAAGAAAAATAATAGTGATTATATCTTATTGAATTTAAAAAATAAATCTGTAAGTCTATAATGAAGTCACAAACATACAAAATTCAATATATGAGTTTATAATGAGGTAAAATAAAAATGGAAAGAGGAGAAAGGAGGAGAGAAGGCAGTGGGGAGGAAAGTTCTTCACAGTAAAGAATGCCAGTTAATACATGCAGAAGGAATGATGAAATTAGAAAATCATCATTGTGAAACACCAAACTAAATAACTAATTCAGGCAAAGATCACTACTGGATGTTAAAGACCATGGAAGACAAGTTGTTGGGAATAGGATATATTACTTATATTACTATATTATTATATTACTTAGATTATTCCCTTATTATAAAGAGAGAAATACACTTTCACAATCAGGATTTTTTTTGTGGTCACCAACTTCACTAAATGCTCAAAGTGATCCTCACTAAAAGTGGGGTAATCTGATACTCTGACTTGTGATGAGACACAACACGAATATAACCACACCTGAGAAGTATTCTTGCTCTAAATGTATAACCTGAATAGAATGGAATATTTAAATACAACTTTCCATAGAATGCAGGAGATAAAGGAACAAGTTAAAGAGTGTCATAAGGAAACAGTCAGATGAATCCAGAATGTGGAAAATTCTACAAGACAAAAGGTCTTAAAAAAAAAAAAAAAAGACAAAAGGTCTAGACTCTTCAAAATGTCAAAGTCGTTTAAAAAAAAAAAAGGTTGGAAGACTGTTCCAGGCATAAGGAGTTATAACAACAAACTGCAATAAGTGAAACTTGATAGCATCCTCATTTAAGAAAATAGCTATAAAGATACTTTTTGATGACTGAGGAAACTATTAACTGGACTAAGTATTAATTGTGATATTGTGATTTATGGTAAGAAATATATATTTTTCAGCTCTCAGCAGAGAGCTCCTAAAACGCTTGGGTATTTTCCTAAGTGGTAAGAGGGACAAAGGTGTCTGTGTGATTCATAACAAGCCCCTTTGAACCACATTTGACTTTATGTTAATAAGGTGATATTTGGAAAACCATGGATAACCACGGCATGCGGACTGATGGCCAGCTCCACCCCAATCTCCAGGGAGGGGAGAGGGGCTGGAGGTTGAATTAGTCCCCAATGTCTATTGATTTACCCAACCATGTCTATGTATGGAAGACTCCATAAAAGTCCCCCATGCACAGGGTTCAGAGCGCTGGCAGGCTGATGAACACGTGAAGCTGCAGGCAAGGAGGCGAGCCTGGAAGGGCGTGGAAGCCCTACACCTCTTCGAGTTCTCTGAGTTTCTTCCACCTGGCCCTTCCTGAGTTATACTTTTTGTAATAAGGCAGTAGTCTAGTAAGTATGAGCTTCCCAGGTGGAGAGGTAAAGAATCCGCCTGCCAATGCAGGAGACTAGAGTTCTATCCCTGGGTTGGGAAGATCCCCTGGAGAAAGGCGTGGCAACCCACACCAGTATTCTTGCTGGAGAATTCCACGGACAGAGGTCCATGGGGTCACAGAGAGCCTGCACGCGCTAGTAAGGACACTGTTTTCCTGTGTTCTGTGAGCCCCTTTGGTAAATTCCTGAGACTAAGGAGGGGACACGGGACCCTCCGGATGCAGGAACACAGGAGACAGCCTGCTTTCACGCCTGGCTCTGTCTGACGTGGGGGGGCGGCCGTGCTGCGGGGCTGAGTCCAGCTTGTGGAAGCTGAGCCACTTGCCCAGGGAGACGGTGTCAGACGTGAGCTGAACTGTGGGCCGGTCGCTTGCTGTCCGCAGAGAATGGAGGGGCTGCTTCGTGGAGGGAAAGACGTTCACAGGTTTGGGGTGCAGAAGCATTCGGTAAGTAGACGGAACGCACAGGGGCTTTGTGTGGACAGTGACACTCCGGTGGACCTTCCCGGATAACGGTACGCGGTTCCTGCAGGAGGTACCTCATCTGGGTGGGGGAGGACGATCACCGACATCGTCCCCGTGTGAATCCGCTGCATCCGGGATGACAGGCCCACCTCGGGGATTCGCTGAACCCGGTGAATCCCACCTTCGTACTTCAAGTGCTTATAGACGTTATCACCGGAAATTCGGGCAGCTGCGTGATGTAGCCCACCTATGAAAAAAAAGTTCCAGCGTAATAATAAATTCTACTTTGAAAGGGATCAGGACCTTAAATGGCCTTCATGAAAGGCCTCTGTGAGCACAGAGCCTGAGATGAGAACATAAAGTAGGTCCAAAAAGACGTTTTCCCAACGTAAGTCTATTAGTATGCAATAGGAAACATACCAAAAAATTGTTTATGGTTATCTCTGGAGAACAGAACAGCATGTTTTTCATCTTAAGTTTTTTTGTTGCAAAGTTTTATGATGAACAAATTTCACTTTTATAAAAATAGCATTAGAAAAAAAGAATACTGGGACATTTTCTGCATTGAATCTATACGATCTTAGGCTAATTTAGTGCCATATATAAGCGTGCTCAATAACACAGCAATTTGATAATGATGAATAATTCTGTAGGTCCTCCCAAGCTTTTAAGAATCTATTGAAATTTAATTCTTGCTTGTCTGTGAAGCGGGAAAATAAGCACAATGCCTAAGCTAGCTTCTTATTGAACATATTGTTTAAAAAAATCTTTTTATTGTAAAATAATACACAGATGTAGAAAACCACATGAATCAAATGCATGGTTCAAGATTAAGAAAAAGAACTTTATCAGGCACCTGCAAAGCCCTCCCATAGATCCGCCTTTCCTACAATCCCCTCCCTTTCTCAGGTAACGAGTATTTTTTATTCCCTTCTCTACTATAATTTTATTACCTAATGTGCTGCCCTAGGCACTACAGTGTAGTCTTGTCCATTTAAAAAAGTTGATACGTCTTTCAAGTCTCAGTCTAGAAGTTCATCACCCATCTCAAGTTATCCATTGAGGAACCAGGGCTGTTGACATATAGAAATTTCCCATGGCTTGGTTTTGCTGACTGCATACTCCTGGCATGCTTCCATTTCTTTTCTGCCCTCTGTACTGGCTGCTACTGGGCAGCTGGATCCAGAAACTAGATTGAACTCTTTGGCAAGACAACAGGAGACAGACAATGTCTGGCTGTCTCTTATGTTTTTATCAAACAATGTTGGATGCTTCATGTACCACAGAGGTTGTAGAAGGGTGACAGTCCAATTCTATGGGCTTCCCTTGTGGCTCAGCTGGTAAAGAATCCACTTGCAATGCAGGAGACCTGGGTCGGAAAGGTCCCCTGGAGAAGGGAAAAGCTACCCACTCCAGTATTCTGGTCTGGAGAATTCCAGGGACTGTATAGTCCATGGGGTTACAAAGAGTTGGACATGACTGAGTGACATTAAAAAAAAAAAAAAAAAAAACCTAGATTCAGCCATTTCTCCAAGAAGCCCTGGTTCCTTTCAAAGGAAAATAATATTTCAATGTTTTCAATATTGGGGAACTAGGGATATTCACTAATACTGGGTTGGTCATTGTTTCCAGACCTTTTCAATGGACAGAGATAGGAAATGCCTCATGAGTTTACAGAGATGTTGAGAAACAATTCCTTATCAGTTTCTTGCATTTCTGCACATTTTGTAAACAAGGAACTGCCTGCCCTTTTGTTCCAGAATATGTTTTTAAGGGTATTTGTTTAGTGAACAGCTTTGGAGATAATGTCTCCCTCTAGAGCAAAGGACAAGTGCCTGCCAGTGTAGGAGACACGGATCCCATCCCTGGTCGGGAAGATCTCACAGGCCGCGGAGCAGCTAAGCCCATGCGCCAGAGCTACTGAGCCTGTGCTCTAGAGCCGGGAGCCACAGCTACTGAGCCCACACACCCGAGAGCCCGTGCTCTGCAACAAGAGAAGCCACCGCAACTAGAGAGTAGCCCCTGCTCACCGCAACTAGAGAAAAAGCCCACATAGCCCACCCAGCTCAGCCAAGAAGAAGACTCTACCTTCCGATGCAGGGGACATGGGTTTGATCTCTGATCAGGGAACTAAGATCCTACACGCTGCAGGGCAACTAAGCCTGTGTGCACGGCAATGGAGACTCAGCAAAATAAAATAAAATAGAGAACCCCAAGCTCAGGATTCCTCTTCTGTTTTGAAACCCACCATGTGGGTAGGTGTCATCTGACCTTCCAGTTGCCTTTTGGGGCGTGGAGCTCATGAAACCAGCACAAAAATGCTGATATTCTGGTTACTGCTACTACCATAAGTCATAAACCATCCTTTGTCTCTGACCCATGAAACTGTGACTTGCTAAATTCCTGTCTTGCAAGTAGGATAAAATCTCAGACAACTTGTTCTGATAACTGATACCTTTATAAATTAAAGATCACAATGTCTTCTCTAATACTCCTGTATCACTTGCTTTCCATACTGAGAATCTTGGTTCCCAAAGACAGAGAGGATACCAGAATTAGAGTATCTCATAATTACTCTTCTACTTTATCCCATATTTCATAAACAACAGTCTCAGAATAACACTACTAGTTCTGCCACCAATATGATTTACTAAAAACATTATAAAACTTTTTTGCATGTGCTCTTCCCATTCTGCTTCCCATTTTGCAAATTATTGTACTCTATACTGTCAGATTTAACAGTCCTTATATACTGTACTTTTTCCTCTTAGTCCTCAATTAGACCTAGTTCTATAGATAATCACATATTTAATACTCCCCTTTAGGGAAAGTGAAAGTGTTAGTTGCTCAGTCCTATCTGACTCTGCAAATCCATGGACTGCAGTCTGCCAGGCTCCTCTGTCCATGGGATTCTCCCAGCAAGAATACTGGAGTGAGTTGCCATTTTCTACTCCAGGGGATCTTCCCAACCCAGGGATAGAACTCAGGTTTCCTGCATTGCAGGCAGATTCTTTACTGTCTGAGCCACCAGGAAAGCCTGGAGAAAGACTGGCAGTATAAATTTCTGGCATGTACCGACTTTCTCAAGAGGACCCAGTCTTGCCTTTATTCAAGGGGTTTTAGGTCTACAAACTGGCTCAAGTCTGGGAACTGACTAAGGGGCCATGACTTCTGTTTTTATGACACAGGTTAGACTTTTGTTCACTTGACCTAGAACTCTTCTGCTTATACAGGTCAAATAAGAATGTAGTAGGCTTTCATTCTTTACTCCCAGGGACACATGTCAACCAGCCAATGCCCTGTCTGTGTAAGTCACCCTGTTCCGATTGCTCCTTTTACTCTGCTGTCCATTATGGTAACCACGCCCATATTGCTTTTGGCCGCTGAGTGCCAACACTGCTACCTTGAGATCCAATTGCTCCAACTGCCCTTAGGTTTCCCAATTCATCTACTAGAGTTCCCACTGTAGGGTCTTGGCTGTAGATAAAATCTACCAGACAGCTCTTTAGTGATGCCAGGGCTCCGCTCATAAACTTATTTCTCAACAGTTGTGGTGAAAAGTATTACCTCTGGACACATTAAATTAACCACCACATTATTTTTATTTAATTATTTTTTTATGCCTTGATGTGTGGCTTGCAGTATCTTAGTTTACCAACCAGAGATCGAACCCATGCTCCGGCACTGGGAGCACAGCCTCTTAACCACTGGACTGCCAGGGAAGTCCCAACCACCACATTACTTTAATGACCTCTCCCTGAATTCAGCTGGTGAGCAGAAAATAACAATTATAAACATTAATTGGTTGGGAGGGAAGAGAGAATATAATAAATTTCATTTGTTGTGTTGTTGAGTCACCAAGTCACGTCCGACTCTTTTGCGACCCCATGGACTGTAGCCTGCCAGGCTCCTCTGTCCATGGTGGGACTTCCCAGGCAAGAATACTGGAGTGGGTTGCCATTTCCTTCTCCAGGGGATCTTCCCGACCCAGGGATTGAATCCTGGGTTGGTAAGTGGATTCTTTACCACTGAGCCACTCAGGGAAGTCCCCCTTTAATTTGAAAGACATTTCTCAAGTCCCTAGAAATCAGGAATATAGAATGACAGTGATAGACCTACACTACATGTCAAGAGCCATCACCCTGCACTGCTTCTACAAAGAGTAATCTTGTAATCATGTAGTATTAACTACTTGTGTAATGGTTGAAGATTTTCCCTATCTGTCCCAAGATCACAAAACTAAAAGACTTGAAGTCATTTGATGTGTGACTTTTTACATTTCAGTGTGTTTTTCCCCAATCTTAGCTTCTAGTGCTATGTGAATCTCTGTGAGTTCCCTATATTTCAAGTAAACATTAAGTATGTACATATCATATACACATGTATATATTCTGTGCTAAGTCTCTTCAGTCGTGTCCAATCTTTGCGACCCTATGGATGGTAGCCAACCAGGCTCCCCGTCCACGGGATTCTCCTTGCAAGAATACTGGAGTGGGTTGCTCTCCTCCAGGGGATCTTCCTGACCCAGGGATCAAGCCTGAATCTCTAAAGTCTCCTGTATTGGCAAGCAGGCTCTTTACCACTAGTGCCACCTAGGAAGCCCCATACATATACTTTAACATATATATTTTGTAAGATAGATACTTTTTCCCCTGTCTCTATTTTAGTCTTTCCCTATCCATATCTTTGTCTTCTCATTACAGTAAATAAATAAATTATATTTTACAATTTTAATGGATAAAGGTTTATTCTTAGGTTTTAATTTTAAAGGTATATGAGTAGAGTATTACATTTTTTTCCCTTTTTTTTTTTTTTTGGTGGCGGGTGAGACATGGGTCTTAGTTCCCCCACTAGGGATCGAACCTAGGCCCACAGCAATGAAAGCAGAGAGTCCTAACCACTGGACTGCCATGGAATTCTCCAAATGTTTTCGTTTCTGATAAAAGGAGTTTTACCTTTTTTTTCTCTTCTATTTTGTATACATTAATCTGTTTCTTTTTTAAAGATGTATTTATTTTATTTATGGCGGTGCTGGGTCTTTGCTGCAGGGCACAGGCCTTCTCCGGTTGCAGGGAGCAGGGGCTACTCTCTGGCTGCGGCGCTTGGGCCTCTGACTGCTGTGGAGGCGGGCTGTAGGCACGCCGGCCTCAGCAGCTGCGGCTGGTGGGCTCAAGAGCTCAGGCCCGGTACTTGTGGCACACGGGCTCAGCTGCTCCGTGGTGCGTGGGATCTTCCCGGACCAGGTACTGAAACCACATCTTTACCACTGAGCCACCAGGGAAGCTCAACTTGGGACTTTTTAAAATGTCTTTTATTTTATTTTGCTAGGGAGTCAGTGTATCTAAAAAAAAAAGACTTCCCAACCATTGTTGGTCTGCTCTGTGTCCCTGGAGCAGAATCTCTCCTCCCAATCTCAAGTGCATCTCTCTTTCATTGCTGAAAGTTGAATTCAAAATACACATCTCAGAGATGACACTCTTTCCTTTCTAAGGCTGTTTCTGATTACATTCTTGACACTCTCTCCTCTCCTGTGTCCACAATATATACTGTCCTCATCCTTTTTCCTGCTTACCTGACTCCTTTTTCTCTTTTGCCAACTAGTCTGTTTTCTAAATGTGGCCATTCTCCATGGTTTGGTGCCCTCTCTATGGACTCTCCCTCACTTATTCTCTCTCAGCATCAGACATCATCTCTGTTCTATGCTGTGCTTAAGTCGCTCAGTCGTGTCCGATGTTTTCTGACCCCGTGGACTGTAGCCCACCAGGCTCCTCTGTCCGTAGGGATTCTCCAGGCAAGAATCCTGGAGTGGGTTGCCAGGTCCCCCTCCAGGGGATCTTTCCCACCCAGGAATCGAACCAGGGTCTCCTGCATTGCAGGTGGATTCTTTACCAGCTGAGCCACCAGGGAAGCCCCCATCTCTCTTCTAACAGCTATCAAATATCTCTCCTCAACTCTATTCCCTCACCAAAGCTCTGGTTACCCAGCTTCAGCACTCACTGGATATTTCTAAAGGGATGTTCTCTATAACAACACACACAATCATGCAAAAATCACTTTCACTGTTCTTCCCAAGTGGAGTCTGCCTTCCAATTTCTATTTCATTTGGCATGAATGAATATTGCAATCGTCTCAGCTAGAAAGATTAGGTCCCTATGGCTCATTTCCTTTGTGTCAGAATAAACTAATGGGATGTAGTGTGGAATTAAATCTAACCCCAGGACTGCCATTACTTATTGTGTGATCTTGGATTAGTTACTTACTCTCTGAGCCTAGATTTTCATCTGTGAAATAGGATTAACAATACCCATCTCACAGGGTTTTAAGGATCAAATGACCCACACTGCATGCCGGACACAGTTGGCAAGCAATAGCTTCTCTCATCAGTTACCAGATTTTGCCCATTCTTCCTCTGAAGGTCTCTCATATGTCTACTCCCAATTCTAACTCTTAGTTACACCTGGTTACTCTAATAACCTCTCAGCCACCTGCCTTAAATCTAGCCTCTTCAATCCATCTTTCACACTGCTGTCAAAATCTTAAAACTAAGTTTGTTTCCAATGGGGAAAGAGGGGCAGAGATTTAGAAGATTTGGATTAACATATATACACTACTATACATAAAATGGGCTTCCCTTGTGGCTCAGCTGGTAAAGAATCCGCCTACCATGTGGGAAACCTGGGTTTGACCCCTGGGTTGGGAAGACCCCCTGGAGAAGGGAAAGGCTACCCAACCCAGTATTCTGGCCTGGGGAATTCCATGGACGGTATAGTCCATGAGGTCGCAAAGAGTCAGACACATCTGAGTGACTTTCACTTCACGTACATAAAAGAAGACCAACAAGGACCTATGGTATAGCACAGACAATTATGTGTGTGTGTGTGTGTGTGTGTGTGTATGAATCACTGTGACATATACCAAAAATTGAAAAAATATTATAAACCAACTATACTTCAATACAAAAGAAAAAATAATCTCCTTACAATATATATTATCAAATGATATTCTTATTAACAAAATGTTCAACAGCCCCCTAATAATCAAGGCCTGTTCAGCTTTCATGTCTGCTGCAAATCTACTCTTTCAAACCTATTTCCTCTCACTTCTCATCACAAATATCCCAATTAACTGGCTTCCCCACCTCTATACACACAGCAAGATGTTCCCCACCATCATGCCGTTGCTCGGATTACTCCTTCCCTCTGCTCTCCTGGTCTTCCCCTTTCCTGACCACTGGCTGGACTTCAAATCTGTACCGAGCACACACTTCCTATGCTCGCCACTGGTTTTCATTTCCCTGGATTGTGTCACTATGTGAATCTTCTTTCTCCACTTTGATCATTTGTGGGTTATTACTCATGGGCCCCCTGTCTACTATGGTGTATCTTGGTGTAACCAAGCAGATTAAAACCTTCCAGATGGATTAAAAGAATGGAACAAAAGACAATTATCAGCAGTTCTAATTTAACGTACCTGAGTATTTAAAACTTTAAAGACTTGCACTAGTTTCTTATTGTTTATGTTGTCTAAGTTTTTATCAGCTTGAGTGGGAGCATCTTGAAACTAAAGATAAATGACTAACTTTTTCTGCATTCCCATAAACATCTAAGTTTATTTAGATTATAAGTACTAAGTTTATTTAGATTATAAACACATTATAAGTACTTTAGAGTAAAAAGTTTAATACAGCTTGGCTCTGAATAACAGAACAATGATTTCCCAGGCCAGGCATTTATCAACCCTCCACAGGGAAAGTTTTCTAATTCATATATTCCTTCCTAAGAGGATGCTTCTCTCTTTCCCATTCTCTTCTTCTATAGTAAGAATTCTACTGTAGTAAGCCACTGTAATTGAAGAGTCCATGTCACAATATTTAATAGATGTAGACCACATGTTTTAAAAAACAGGACAACATGGCTCTAATCAAAAGCAGGGAAAAAATAATTTTCAGCATTGTCTACGGACAAAATCCTCAAACACACCTACCATAATCAGCTGGTGTATAATTCAGAAGTTCAAATCTCCAGTGTTTGTAGCTTGAATAATTCTGGTACATATCAAATATTTCTCGGGTAAATTGTTGGCAGATATCACCTAAAAGAAAATTTAAAAATATTCAGTCAGTATACATTTTCCAAAGAAGACATACAGATGGACAACAGGCACATGAAAAGATGCTCAACATCACTAATTATTAGAGAAATGCAAATCAAAACTACAAAGGAGGTATCGATTCACACTGGTCAGAATGGCCACCATTAAAAAGTCTATGAATAACAAATGCTGGAGAAGGTGTGGAGAGAAAGGAACCCACCAACAATGCTGGTGTACATTGCTACAGTGTACATGAATGTAAACTGGTACAGTCACTATGGAAAACTAAAAATAGAGTTGCCATATGACTCAGCAATCCTATTCCTGGGCATATATCTGGAGAAAACCCTAATATGAAAAGGCACATGCACCCCAGTGTTCATTGCAGCATAATTTACAATAGCCGAGACATGGAAACAGCATAAATGTCCACCGACTGATGAATATATAAAGAAGGTCTGGTACACATATACAGTGGAATACTACTCAGCCATAGAAAAGAACAAAGTAATGCCGTCTGCACCGCAATATGGATGGACCTAGAGATTATCTTACAAAGTGAAGGAAGTCAGAAAAGAAAGACAGACAAATATCAAATGATATCGCTTCTATGTGGAATCTAAAATATGACTCAAATGAACTGATTTATGAGACAGAAACAGACTTACAGATACAGACATCAAATTTATATTTACCAAAAGGAATAGGGGATGAGGAGGCATAAATAAGAAGTCGGGGATTAGCAGACACATAATACTATATACATAATAGATCAACAACAATGTTCTGCTGTATAGCACACTAGAATATATTCAATATCCTATAATAAACCAATAAAAAATATGAAAAAGAATATATATATAGGTGTAACCGAATCACTGTATACTAGAAACTAAGACAACACTGTAAATCAACTATACTTCAATAAAAAAAAAATTTCTGCTTTTTCTAGGAAAAGAAATTCCAGGAAATTTTAGGAAAGTCCTCCTTGAAAGGCCCCTTAGGAGTTGAGAAGTAACTACTTCCAAAGGGAAACACATTTAACAAACTTTTAAAGTTATAGTGTGTCAAATCAAGGTAACATTCAAGTATTTTTTAAGATCATTTACAATAAAATTATTTTATTGACCTCCAGTCGTTCTTCCAGATGTCACTTCTAAAATAACATCATTTTTGTCATATTTCTCCTTTGGCAGTAGACTCTGGAAAAGCTGAAAAAGGGAGAAAAATCAGTATTAGTGTGTATAGTTTCCATGGTATGCTGTTATTACTTGAACTTAGATAAGAGATTCCCAAATATTAATAAAATCAGTAATTAATAAAATCATAGATCATCCCAAGAGGTCTGGCTTTAATAAGTAGACCTAATTAGGCCTAAGATAAGCAATCAATTAACATTAAACAATGAAGTTACTTGTTGGGATAGTTTCTACAATGCTATCAGATTATCTCAATTTTCTAAAACGCAGAAGTTCAGATCAAAGTCCAGGGTTCCATTCAATTTTCTTCAGATTCTGCTTCTAGTAGTCCTGAACAGTAGCTTCTTTCATCTAATGAAAGAAAGCTTTCAAAGTATTCATATGGAGAAAATGAGGACTTTTCATATATGATTACATGTTCTCTCCCGCAATAAATGCCAGTGCCAGGCCATGCCCTGTCTTCTCAGCAGAGTTGCTATTTAAAGAGTAGATTGAGGACTCCCAAGATAAGGCTCAAATATCTTCTCAGTGTAATAAGAAAAAGAGGGACTTTCTGATAAAGAAAGTAACCAATTTCCCTCTTAGGAAGAAAAAGGAAGCAGCTTTATTTTTATTATTACTAAAAGGTCTTTCAAATCAAACTGAAATTACCCATGTATCATGACTGTTCCTACTGACAGTTTTTGAAATAGTCCATCTCTGCTAGAAATGTTATGGCCTGATGGAGAGAATATTAGACTAGGAGTCAGATGTCTGACTTCTGTTTTTGACTAGCTGTTTCCATCAGGGAAAAAAATATTGATATCTCCACCACATCCTCCTCAACCCCTCAAAAAGCCCTTCCAGAGATTATTATCATACTAAATGAAGTAAGCCAGGCAGAGAAAGACAAATATCATATACTGTTGCTTATCTGTGGAATCTTAAAAAAAAAAAAAAAAAGGATACAAATGAACTTATTTACAAAACAGAAATAGATGCACAGACATAGAAAACAAACTTAGGGTCATCAAAGGGAAAAGAGGAGGGAAAAGTTAAGAGTCTGGGAGTTGGTGATGGACAGGGAGGCCTGGCATGCTGCGATTCATGGGGTCGCAAAGAGTCGGACACGACTGAGTGACTGAACTGAACTGAACTGATACTACTATCTATAAAATAAACAACAAGGACCTACTGAATAGAAGAGGGAATTATACTGAAAATTTTGTAACAACCTATAAGGAAAAAGAAGCTGAGAAAGAAGATATGTGTGTGTGTGTGTGTGTGAATTATACTGAAAATTTTGTAACAACCTATAAGGAAAAAGAAGCTGAGAAAGAAGATGTGTGTGTGTGTGTGTGTGTGACAGAATAACTGTACTCTACACTTGAAACTAACACAACATTGTAAATCAACTGTACTTCAATTAAAAAGAAAAGCCCATCTACTGGATTCCTAGAGTAGGGAAGACTGAAGGTAGGAGGATGGCAAACAGGACAAAGGGGAACATAAGATGCAGTGCTGTATCTTCATTTTCTTTTAGACAATCCATCCACTGAGCTAGAAAGGGCTAAAGACTTACATTAACCCATTGTCTCTACAGTCTTGGATTCGTTCCATAATTAACCTAAGCAGCATGGACCACTCCCTCTTTCTAAGACTTAAAAACCCTGGACTCCTCCCCTTGTTGAAGTAGATTCAGTTTTGGAATACTTTTGCCTGGAGGTAGGGGGCTTGTTCTTTTCTTTGCCATCACAATCTCTTCACTCAATCTCATTCTGTTGTAAATTACAGCACTAAACCCAACATTATCAATCTTTCTAAGAGAAGACTTAATAAAACTGGTGTTCAAAAAGTACTTTAAGCACCAAAACATAATCTAGCAAGAACAGTATTCCTTTATATTCACAGTATTAGGTTCAGTTTACCTCTTAAAACATACCTCACTGTATAACATGTTGATTTTCTGAGCAATGGTTTGCCTCTCTTCCAATGCAAGTTCTTGTAGCTGTTTTTCATCTTGTTTATTCAGACCTACAAACCATCAAATAATAGTAAAAATGTTCAAATACTCACCAAGAAACTTTTAAATAGCTACCTAATCTCAATCTACTGAATTTTATCTTGTGAAGGCAAGGGATTATAAAAAAGAACTATTAACACTAGTTAGAGAATATCAATTAAGTATTTGGTAAGTATGTCCAAAAAACTTGGGTGAAAACAAGTATAATCTTGCTCCAAAGAGCTGGTGATATGAACGTCTATAAGTAAATATAAAAATCAGTGATGAGGTCTTCCCAGCCCAAATAAGCTAAGTTTCAGAGTAAATTGGGGTGACTACTTGTCTAAAGGTCGCAGCCATTGGTTAGCCCACTGAGTACCCTAGCATGGCTAGAACCTCCATTTTTTTAAGTCAGAAATAAGAACTCTTAAAATTTTGAACGCTCTTAAAAATGCTCATCCTTAGTAAACATTTTTTTAAAACACCACATGGGTCAAAAACCCACACATCTTGGCGACCTCTGCTTTATGGAAAGAATGGTTCTTTTCACATTTCAAAGCAGAAAATTAAATCCTGGAACTCACAGAACAAGCTCTCAATGAGATAGTGGCCAAAACAGGGTGAATCCCATAACCTCTGACCCCATTGCTTTAGATGCCTAGAGACTGATGTGTGCTAAATGATTTTTTTTGATTCTTAATAATTAAAAAAATTAGAAATGAAGACTCATAAAAGACAGAAGGCTCTCTAAAATCCTTCTCTAATCATGGAAGTCACCGGGGTCTGGTGGAATTCTATGCCTCATTCCGTCTTTCAACATTTAACACTGGCTCTAGTTGCTGGGGACCCGAGGATGAATAAAACACGGTTCAGGTCTCAAGGGGCTCAGTCTGCTGGCAGAGATGGACACACTCACCTGGTTACAAGAGGCAGTAAGAGCGGTGCCACTGAGGCCTGAAGGGTGGTCTAGCCGAAGAGTCCTAAACACGGTGCCATCTGAACTGCATCTCTTCCTTTTGTGTGTGTGTGTGATCTCAGCTCCCTGACCAGGGATCAGACCCGCACTGCCTGTACTGGGAGGTGAGGTCTCAACCACGGGACCACCAGGAGGTCCCTGGCCTCAATTTCTAATTATAAATGGCCTGTTGCAGAACTGTACCATCACTGCTGGCCTCGCCTTGTGCCCGTAAGCCTCAGACGGTAGCCAGGCTGCCATGACTCAATGTGTCGGCTGGGTCAAAGGTGTGCCAGAAAAACCTGCTGATTTGCAACCATATAAAATTACTTTTGTGGTCTTTTATTCCTTACTGAACTGTAAAAGCCAACCTGTAAAATCAGTTTCACCAGATTCAATTCATTGTCAAGAGATCCAAGAGTCTATTATACCCTGTGTCTGGTGCTGCAGGAAATAAAAATAAGACACAGGCCCTGTACTTGAGGCTTAGGGAAAGGGACTGAAGTTAAGACAATTACATAAAGGATCAGAACACAAAACAGAGAAAGGTAATCATACTTGTTTTACAGAGGGGAGTGAAGCCAAAGTATGATATTCAAGCCATACTTTGTAAGTAGACTGAATTTCAAGAAGATGAAATTGGTGGGTTAACATGAGCAAAGATATGGGATGGTCTGAGTATATCCAGGAAATGGCAAATTGTCTATTTTGGTCAGAAGATAGAACATGCAAAGGGAATTAATAGACTACAGAGAGAGGTGGGGGTCACTCTGTGGGGACTCTTAAATGCCAAGCCAAACAATCTATATTTACAGGCAATGGGATTTACTGAAAATTCAGCAGGGAAGTAGTATAGTTAAGGTTGTACTTAGGCTGGGAACCCCTCATAGCTCAGTTGGTAAAGAATCCGCCTGCCGTCAGGAGACCCTGGTTTGATTCCCGGGGCAGGAAGATCCTCTGCAGAAGGGATAGGCTACCCAACTCCAGTATTCTTGGGCTTCCCTTGTGGCTCAGCTGGTACAGAATCTACCTTCAATGCGGGAGACCTGGGTTGGGAAGATCCCCTGGAGAAGGGAAAGGCTACCCACTGCAGTATTCTGGTCTGGAGAATTCCATGGACTGCACAGTCCATGCAGTCACTAAGAGTTGGACATGACTGAGCGATCACTCACTAGGCTGGAAAAGCTTGGAGATGAGACTACAAGTTAGGAATTTATTGTAGGCATCTTTGATGAGCTATAAGGAAGATATAAAGCAGTGGAAAGAATAGGAGAAGACTCATACAAGATATATTACAGAGGTAGACTCTATATTGGACTTTGAATCCTTGGGCAGTGAATAAGAGTAGCAGCTGTGGAATCTCATAGATTGGGTTCAAATCCCTGCTCCTCTCTGGACTAGCTAAGTGACCTTTGGCATTTTAACCTCTCGGTTTCTTCATCTATAAAGTGGGAATATTAATAAAAATTCCTACCTCATAAGGTCATTGTGAGCATTCAAATGATATTAATATTTGCAAAATACTTAGCTTAGTGCCTGGCACATAGTAAGACTTAGTAAATGTAGCTATTATCACTATTATTATAAAACAGCAGAACTGTAGTAGAAACTTTAGGAGCAATCTACTAATTGAGTCTACTAATATTGCATGATACAAATGTGGCTGAAAGAGTTTGCGTCAGTTTAATTTGGAAAACATTTAGTAAGCTCCTATTATGTGCAATAGGGTTTGATCCCTGAGTTGGGAATATTCCCTGGAGAAGGGAATGGCAACCCACTCCAGTATTCTTGCCTGGAAAATTCCATGGACAGAGGAGCCTGGCGGGCTACATATAGTCCATGGGGTCGCAAAGAGTTGGACATGACTGAGTGACTAACATGCATAATATGTGCAAGCAACTTTCCCAAGTAATTACAAATTTGAGAGGAATTATGCAAAGGAGTAAAAAATAATACACATTAAAAGAGGTGAGAAGGGCTTCCCTGGTGGTCCAGTGGTTAAGAATCCGCCTTTCAGTGCAGGGGGCATGGGTTAATCCCGGGTCTGGGAAGATCCCAGACGCTGCGGGGCAACTAAGCTTGTGCACAACTACTGAAGCCCGAAAGCCCTAGGGCTTGTGCTCCACAAAAAGAGAAGCCAGCACAATGAGAAGCCCGTGAACCGCAACTAGAGAGCGGTCCCGGAACTAGAGAAAGACTGTACACAGCAAGAAACACCCAGTGCAGCCAACAATAAAATAAATACATAAAAATTTTTTAAAATATATGCATAAAAAATAAATATATGCATATTAAAAAAAAAAAGAGGTAAGAAACTCACAGGACCACTAATAGAAGGCAGAAAAAGGTTAAGGGTTTGGACATCCAGGACTTTACAGGTATAACTGTGACTGGCTGCAATATTGCTTAACATCTCTAAGGCTTAATGAAACAGGATGATACACAGAATAAAGCTTATAAACTAAACTAAAAGCTAATAGCAAAGTAAGTGTTGAATCCCAGGTTAATCCATTATACTTTTTTCTCAACTTCCATATATTTTGGAAACTGTTTATAAAAGAAAAATGTTAAGACAATAATATTAAGAGATACTAAAATTGAAAATTAACACCTCTCACATTATGTATATAAAATTAACTCAAATAGATCAATGACCTAAATATAAGGGCTAAAAATATAAAACTCTTGGAGTAAAACACAGATCTGAATCTTTGTGACTGTGGGTTTCTTAGATATGGCACCAAAACACAAACAAGAGGGAAGAAAAAAAGATAAACCTCATCAAAATGAAAAACAGTGGTGCTTCAAAGGACGACGCACAGAATGGAAGAAAAATTCTGAAAATAACGTATCTGATAAGGAACTTGTATCTATAACATAAAGAACTCTTACAACTCAATAATAAAAAAAGACAACTCAATTAAAAAATGGGCAAAGGATTTAAAGAGTCATTTATCCAAAGGTGACATACAATAGGTACATTCATCAGAGAAATGAAAGTCAAAATCACAGTAAGATACCATCTCACACACTAGGATGGCTAGAATCACAAAAGTGGATCACAAAGGTTGGAGAGGATGTGGAGAAACCTGAATTCTCATACATGGGAGATGGAATGTAAAATGGTGCAGCCACTTAGGAAAACCTGTCAGGCAGTTCCTCAAAAGATTAACCCTGGAGTTACCACACAACAATATATGTCCACACAAAAACTTGTACACAAGTATTCGTAACAGCATTGTGCATAGTAACCAAAAAGTGGAAACAAATCAATAACCAACAACTGACGAATGGATAAATAAAACGTGAGATATCTATACAATGGGACATAATTCATCAATAAAAAGAAATGACGCCCAGAAACATGCTGCAACGAAATTGAACCTTAAACATATCCTAAATGAAAGAAGCCAATCACATATGGTAACATATTGGATGATTCCATTTATATAAAATGCCTGAAATAAGTAACTGGGTAGACAGAAAGTAAGGCTGGTAGGGGTGGCGGGATTGGGATGAGATGGCTAAAGGGTGCAGGGTTTCCTCTGAGGGTGATGAAACAATTCCTGTACCACACGAGCCCTCTGATGGGGTAGAAATTGTAGTTTTGAGTCCATGGCATGTAGCATCTAGGACAGTGCTCAACAAAGATCTATTCAATAAATTAAAGCTTCTGAAAAGGTCAGTATTCAGTCTCCCAGACCTTAACAGCATCTCGGCGAGTACCATGAGGACCTCAGTCTCATAGTAGGAGTTACTCTTTAGTAACTGTCAGACACCCAGACTACAGTACAGAATCCTGTCCTTTCCAATTGTAGGGCTTATTACTTGTCGGTTTTTTAAGAGCTTGAGTTCAATATAGCTTTAACTTAGAGACTCAATCCTGTACTTGTACACACACACATCTTTTACCTACTTTTACACATTGATTCTAATTCTTCAATGGCTTGTTCAGCCTCCTGAATTTCTTTGTAAATGACCGCAAGCGGGGCCAGCTCAGCATGCCTTCGAGTCAAGGACCTCCGGTCCCCTTCACTGGCAGAGATGTGTTGCAAACAATGATCAAGTGTTTGGTACTCCTTACTCAGGTCCTCCATATATTTTTGTAGTGCTTTATGCTTCCAGAGCATGCTGGTATCTTGATGACAGTATCTCCTGGAGCAATTCTTATTTAACAGATGATGGAGAACGTGATTCCTGTTTCGCCTAAAGACCCACAGCCTTGTGTCAAGAGGGCTCTGTGTAAGCTGATGAGAATGGTGATGGACGTGGCACTGGAGGTGACCATTAAGAGACAGATGTCTAAAAAGCCAGGTAACTAGGTGACGATTCATCTCAGCGTCTGAAACAAAATAAGCGCAAGTTGAAAAATATCAACTCCACAGACAGAAAAACTAGGAGGAACCTCAAGCAATCTAGCTCAGTTCACTGCCTCAGCCAGCTCCAAACATAGTCCCCAAATTCAATAATCCACAAAGGAAAACGATTCTTCAAATCTCTGAATCAAACAAAATAAATGAAGACAGCAGTTCCACCCACTCACCATATATAGTTAACTAAGGCAAATGAGTAAGAGTATAATGAATAAATATATCAATAGAATAGGTTGTATCACCTATTTCTTATAACATATCCAGAATCTAAAATTGAGTGTGTGAATAAGCACAAGTACAAAATAACCATGCAAACTTAGGTGGCTCACATATTAACAGATTTTTTAATTTGAAGGAAATACTACTTCCTTGTCTAATACTTTAATTTTAGGTACCCAGATGCCCAAGGAGTCAAGTAACTTAATCATGATTATTCATTCATTCTACCAGTTTCAGGCAGAGTTGAGGTGAATACAAGTTGCCTGTTCAGAGCTCAGTGTTTTTCATTCCCAACTATGCAATCTCTCTTCAAAGATGCTTCCCTTTTAGCTGAGATTCAACGGATAAAAACGTTACATATTAATAGTAAAAAATGTAGAAATTTGGCTTAAAAAAAAAAGACAATGAAGCTAATTATACTAAATGAAAAAAGCAGATTAAAAAACAATATATTATCAATTAGGTTTTCAAAATTTCTACAGTATACACAATACATGGATTTATGGGGACATAACCCCTCATAATTGAGGAAGATTTTTATTTTGAAAAAGGAAAACTAGATAAAAATACACACCAAAATGTTAATATTATGGTCTCTAGTTGTGAGATTATGGATACTTTTCCTTTTTCCCCTACTTTTTAGTGTTTTCTGAATTTCCTATACATGCAGCACATAGTATTTTTACAATCAAGGAAAAAATTACTTAAAAAATTACAAGTTAGGTGAATTTGGCTGTGTCCAATAACTATCTGTTCTCCTTCCCTCTAACAGAGATAACTAAAAGAGCTAACAAAGGTACACAATTGTGATTGTTGAATAAGAAAGGGAGAAGATAAAATGTTCTAAGAAAAATACTTTGCCCCTAGAATCCTGAGGTTCGAATTTGAAATAAGGGTCAAAACTGATCAGAATCAACCTTTATTATCTCCAGTGTTCCTACTATCCTAGGTGTTATTAATATATTAGTTCAGTTTATCATTGTAAGTCGGCTAACTTGGATATCATTATTTCCTAGGAAATAGAATGGTGTCTAAAATATTCAAAGTTTGCAGGGTTCTGCTAACAAAATGTAACTTAATCACACTTTAAAAAGGGCACCAATGTCCAGTAGCCACAAATGCTAGTCCTCCAGCAGGAGTTACTACTCGTCTTCACATTGAGACAGGCTGGGACCTGGGACCCCCTTGGTGCAGGGCTACCATTCTTGCACCTGGACAAACACCTCCAGGAGCAACTAAATAGGAAGAACTATAAGGGACTTAAAATAACTGCATGCATGCGCAGTTGGGGCAAACTCTGAACAACTAGATACAGAGACCAAAAAGCCCAACTGCCACCTCCCAAGAGCCTGAAGAGCTGGAAGTAAAAGCATGGTAGTGGGCTTGACCCCTCAAAGGGATGGACAGACCACTTAAGCTACCCCCGCTTCCGACCCTCGGACACGAACAAGCTCGCCTATCTCTCTCCACCCCCAGCAAGTGAGCAAGGAAGCAACCTTGTTCTGGCTGCCCCCTGCTGTAGCAGGAGCCTCAATAAAGCCTTGTCTCCATTTCCTGACTAGCCTCTTTACACTTTCTAGTGATTAAGGAGGCCAAGAACCCTGATGGGTAGCAACATCTAGTCTCCATCACAAAAGGTGTGTCCATTTGAAAAAGGACAGAGAAAAAAACGGCAAAAAGCTTTTTGTTGAAACACTTCTAGCTAGAGTTCCTTTTTAGGAATAGTTAGTAGAAGGGGGAGGACAGAGGGTGAGATGGCTGGATGGTATCATCGACTCAATAGACAGGAGTCTAGGCAAACTCCCAGAGATAGTGAAGGGCAGGGAAGCCTGGTGAAGGGTCGGACACCACTGAGCGGCAGAATAAGTGAAATACCTCTCTAGGTCGTGCACTTCAATGCTAAGTAACCCCCAGGACCTTCACCCTCTAGGGTTATCTATACTTGAGAACTGCAAGTCTTCTCCATCACCCCTCAGCCCCTCGCCCCCATACACACAAACAGTTAACAAGATTAATCTGAAATTCTAGGAACGCTCAGCCTCTGCAACTCAGAAGCGACATTAAGCCGGCACGAGGGTATCACGTGTAAGTTACGCTAGGTTACTCGGTATCAGGAATGATCCCAAATGGAGGCACCATGGGAGGGGAAAAAGCTAGAGAAAGAAAATAGATTTTTAAGATCAGCAAAGAGAAATGAACTCTGAGTACTTAAAAAAAATTAAGGACACTAGGTTTCCTTACTGAAGTCGGAACCTTCTGTGATCCACTACATTTCAGCCCAGCGGTCACCGGATCCCTTTCACCTCCGGGTTCACCCAGTCTGGGTTAGAGCCCGACCCCGCCTCCTCGGGCGTCTCCACTCCTCTGCGGAAGGAGTCCTTGAGTGTGCGCAACAAGCTAACAGAGAAAACGATACAGCAAGAAAACTCCCCACGAGACGGCCGTGGGCTTGCTCATCTGGAGTCGGAACCCAAAGTGTGGCTTGCCAGGGGAGGGAGAGGGGAGGTGTGCGGGGCACGGGGGCCCGCGTGTTGAATGAACCACGACTCCCGGGAGCGCCGGCCCGGGAGTCCTGGGAGTTGTAGTTTCTGTCCGACAGGCGCTCCGCCCCCAGCCCCCTAGGCCGAAGGGGCAGCTTCGTTTTCACAGCTTAAGGCGAGCTCAGAAGGGAGGTTCTCTACAGTTCTGATTAAGAGCTCGAGATATACAAAAATTTCCTTACATGTGGAGCCACTCGAGCAGAGATTCCTGATTTTTTTTAAAATGAGGATTCGAAAGTTTACAGGATTCTGAACGTCAATAGCTGTACTTCTCAGCTTTCCTTGCCTGAGAAAATACCTAATGGCTAGTTGAGACTGTACATGTATATCTTTAAAAAAAATCATACCAGTGCTCAGATAGCGAGTTGTGTTCCACACTTTGTGACCCCCATGGACTATAGGCCTCCAGGCTCCGGTGTCCATTCTCCAAGCAAGAATACTGGAGTGGTTGCCATTTCCTCCTCCAGGAGGTCGTCCCTACACTGGTCAAGCCCTGGTCTCCCACACTGCAGGCAGATTCTTTACCCCTAGCACCACCTGGGAAGCCCTAAATGTCGTAAGGAGGATCCAAAATATGGGAGACCATATATAGTTACAAGTTAGTGACTTTATATCTGTTGTATATGCATAAACAGACTTTGGGGGCTCAATTTAGGTTTGTAAACCATGAGTTAAGTAAAGCATTAAAAAACATAAATAATAAACAATTCCAGCAAAATGCAAATATATTGCCTTACTTTAAATATTCAAGTAGGATACTTATTTACATTGCAGATCACATTTACAAGTCATTTGAACTCTGTGCCTCAGTATTTCTTCCTGAAAAGCAGAGGCAACAAGAATTCCATATTACCAACTTCACAGAATATTTTCTTAGGTTATGAACATAAATATAAAAAAAGGAATTAGGCACAAATATAAATATCTAACATTTATTACCTATTTCAAGGTATCCACTTCTACCAACTACATATTGGATACTATTCTAAATGGCTTAAGCCTTTAATTTAATCCTTACAACAACCCTAAAATAACCCATTTTGCATAAGAGAAAACTATGGCACAGAGAGTTTTAGTAACTTGTCCATGGAAAAGAACTAGTGATAGAGCTTACCTGTCTTGATAATCTATGGCTCTTAAGCTCTGATACTAGCTCCCTCCTCCAGAAAAAAAAGAAAGGAAAGAATTCAGTCATTCATTCAGTAGATATGGAGCACTAATTATGTGCTTCTCACTGTTCTAGACGCGAGAATTTAGCAATGAATAGAAAAGACAAAAGTCTTTGACCTCACAAATTCCAGAAACTGAAAGTCACTCAGTCATGTCTAACTCTTTGCGACCCCATGGACTTCTCCAGGTAAGAACACTGGAGTGGCTAGACGTTCCCTTCTCCAGGGGATCTTCCCAACCCAGGGATCGAACCCAGGTCTCCTGCACTGCAAGCAAATTCTTAACCATTTGAACCACCAAGGAAGCCCTGCAAATTCCAGAGGAACCACATAAACCATTCTCCTAAATTATTCAACAAAATCTTTTGACTTTTTATTTTGATATCTTATTCAAATATATAACTTAAGTAGTACATTTAAGGCTTTCTTCTTAAAAAATAAACCTTAGTGCTATGGACTGAATTGTAACCCTTCCAAATTCAATTTATTAAAGCTAACACTGCTGACAAAGGTCTGTATCGTCAAAGCTATGGTTTCTCCAGCAGTCATGTACAGATGTGAGAGTTGAACCATAAAGAAGGCTGAGTGCCAAAGAATTGATTCTTTTGAACTGTGGTGTTGGAGAAGACTCTTAGAGTCCCTTGGACAGAAGGGAGATCAAACCAGTCAATCCTGAAGGAAATCAACCCTGAATATTCACTGGAAGGACTGATGCTGAAGCTGAGGCTTCAATACTTTGGCAACCTGATGCAGTGAGCCACCTCACTGGAAAAGACCCTGATGCTGGGAAAGATTGAGGGCAGGAGGAGAAGGGGATAACAGACAACGAGATGGTTGGGTGGCATCACTAACTCAAAGGACATGAATTTGAGCGAACTCCAGGAGACGGTGAAGGACAGGGAAGCCTGGTGTATGCACTTCATGGGGTTGCAAAGGGTCGGACATGACTTACTGACTGAACAACAACAGCAATGCAAATACATAACTTAAGTAGTACATATAAAGCCTTCTTTTTAAAAAATAAGCCTTGGTGCTGTGGATGAATTGCATCCCTCCCAAATTCAATATACTAAGGCTAACCTCCCAATATGACTGTACTGGAGATAGGGCCTTTAAGGTGATTAAGTGAAATGAGGTCATATAAGTGGAACCCTATTCTGATATCTTACAAGAAGACACCAGAGAGTCTGCATAGTCTCTCTCGATTCCCTTCTCTTTCACAAGAAGTTAAAGAGGTCACGTGAGCAAACAGCAAGCTAATAGCCACCTACAAGTCAGGAGAAGAGGCCTCAGAATGAAACCTACCTTGCCAGCACCCTGCTTTTGGACTTGCCAGCCTCCAAAACTGTAGACATTTAATATGTAAAAATTTATTGTGATGTACATAAAACTTTATATACTTTATGTTATTTATCTATTTAAAAAAATCATTAAAGAGAATAAACATTGTTTCCTACTCCATGTTTTTTAAAGAAAGTAATGTGGCTACAATTGTATTAATTAGTATGCAAAGATGTCCACAATATATTTAGTAAAAGAGGATTTTTAAAAAACTTATCAAACTATTCTATTTTAAAAACATATATGATGTATATTTACTTAAAAGTCTGGTGGAGGGTTCAGTGGTTAGGACTTCTGCTTTCACTGCTGTTGCCCCAGGTTCAATCCCTGCTCAGGAAACTAAGATCCTGCAGGTCATCCAGAGAGACCCCCCCCGCCAAAAAAAAGTTGGTGGAATTATAGGTAAACTCTACTTTCCTTTTTATAATATTACAAATTTCCAGAAATTTTGTGATGGGTATTGTAAGCAAGAAAGCTATAAAATTTAAAAAAAAAGACATTCTTTCATGTTTGATTGAAAAGCCTTATGGAAGTTACTGTCGAATCATTCTATGAAGTTATGAAGTTATATTTCCAAATGTTCTGATATATTACAGAAAAAAAGTTTCCAAAAATAGTAATAACAGAGGTTTATTCAGTGGGGGAAAAAAATAGCATTTTGATTAAATTAGGAAAGCATATTTCTCACAATCAAGTCAACTATGAACAGTTTTTTTGTTGAATGAGTTTGTAATGGGCAATGCAATTTGGTATCTCTTTGTCAGAAACGAAATGACCTGCTCCCTCCTACCCCCACCCCATCTTGGAGCATGCTAAGACACCAAAATTCGTGGGGCCATTTTTCAGCTCCATTTAGAGCAAAATCTGCCCCAAGCCCAAAGGGGTAGGGAATGGAGATGTTCACTTGGCTTCCTCTCAGAGACTTCCGGATTGTTTTAAAGGTTCTGAGGATACTCTTGTGCCTACAGTGCTAACAGGAGGTTTTCGTTTGTTTAAGATTTGTTTACTTATTTTTGGCTGTGCTGGCTCTTCATTGCTGCGTGTGGGCTTTCTCTAGTTGCGGTGCATGGGTTTCTCACTGTGGCGGCTTCTCTTGTTGCTGAGCATGGACTCTAGGCACCTGGGCTTCTGTAGCTGTGGCTCACCGGCTTCGTTGCTCTGTGGCATGTGGAATTTCCCTGGACCAGGAACTGATGCCATGTCCCAGCGTCCCCTGCATTGGCATGCAGATTCTTAACCCCCAGGGAAGCCAATAGGAGGTTGATTTGTGCCCTTCTGCAGAGATTTCTCATCAATAAAGTGTCTGCTTAGGGCTTTCCAAGAGAGAAGCAGAGCTGTAGACTTTCCTTAACCCTGGATGTTCCTTGGGGAGCTCGACAAGGGTAGGTGTGGAGACTGTTTCAGGCTAAGCTGAAGCCTTTGGTCCTATGTGGGAAATTTACAAAGGCACTGGAAGCAATGTTAAATCCCAGCTCACAAGCTATAATACATGATACTTTTCTGGTTCCCTGGAGTTTGGCCTCTTGACCACATCTTGAGACATTTCACAGTGGGAAGACCGGCAACAGCCTGGGATTTTAATCAGATATATTGCTACTAGAGGAAAAAGTGAAAGAAGTTATTTAGCAATTTAATACAAAACTCAATCTCTCAATAAGATGGTAAAGTAGAAAAACAAAGATTATTCTTTTTGTATTCTCATAAACAATCTTTCTTGAGAGAAGTGGATTATGAAGAATGAAAAGCAGCATTTCTTATTTTCACACATTCATTCAAGTTCTCAAATTTTTCGGCGCTTGAAAAAAATAAAGCTAACAAACACGCCACCTGCTGGCGTTAACTGAGACTAGATCACAAATAATGATCACAGTCAAGAGGTATTGAAATGTCAACTTATACTGTATTCCTTTTACTCTACAAAAAAAAAAAAAAAAGGCAGATCCCGGAAACTCATCTTTTATCCCGTAAACTGGTATTACCCTAGGATGAGGTCAGCTTTGTTAACAAGCTCGTTTCCTGTTGTCTCCTACAACTTCTTGAAATTTCATCTCTTCTTTTTTTCAACCTAGGTTTCAGGCCAAGTATTTTTCTTAAATTTTTTACTTCAGTTTTGAATTCTACATTTCAAATTTTCATTTCAATGAGTTTTGTCTTTCCATCTTTTTCTACTAACAGTAGTCTTCAAATAACCTTTATACGCATTAAAGTACTTTCCAACTTACATCCAAATCCTCCATCGAGGAATACTCTGTAATCTATACTCTGTGTGTAAATAGGTATCTTTTTTTTTCTTTTTATTATGAAAATTTTCAAACATGTTCACAAACAGAACAGTGAAATGACCCCCTCTGCATTCACCATGAATTCTCAATGTTATCAGTTCAGTTTTACCTGCCCTCCTCCATCTGCCTTCTCATACTCACTGGATTAATTTGAAACAAATACAAAACATCTTAATTTTCATATGTAAATATTTTTGTATATAAGTCCAGAAGATAAAGACTTTCAAATCATATGATCATTCTTAAAAATTAAAAATAATTTTCTAACATCAAATATCTACTTGTGTGCTCAACTGCTCAGTCATGTCCGACTCTTCGTGATCCCGTGTACTGTAGCCCATAAGGTTCCTCTGCCATGGAATTTTCCAGGCAAGAATACTGGAGTGGGTTACCATTTCCTACTCTAGGGGATTTTTCCGGCCCAGGAATTGAACCAGCATCCCTTGGGTCTCCTGCATTGGCAGGCAGATTTGTTACCACGGCACGACCTGGGAAACCCATTAAATAGCTAGTCAATGTTAAGTTTATGTGATTGTGTCAGCTTTTTTCCCCCTTTTTCTTATTCTTTTCTTTCTTTTTGGCAGTTTCTTTATTCATGTGAAAGTGGAAGTGTCGGTCACTCAGTAGCCTCTGACTCTTTTCGACCCCATAGACTGTAGCCTCTGTCCAAGGAATTCTCCAGGCCAGAATACTGGAGTACGTAGCCATTCCCTTCTCCCGGGGGTCCTTCTGACCCAGGGATTGAATACAGGTCTCTTGCATTGCAGGCAGATTCTTAATGTCTGAGCCACCAGGGAAGCCCCCTTAATCACTGATGGAGGAATTAATTCTGCATAGGCTAGTTCACTTCAGTCACTCAGTCATGTCCGACTCTTTGCAACCCCATGGGCTGCAGCACGCCAGGCTTCCCTGTCCATCACCAACTCCCAGAGATTGCTCAAACTCATGTCCATCAAGTCGGTGATGCCAGCGAACCATCTCATCCTCTGTCCTCCCCTTCTCCTCCTGCCCTCAATCTTTCCCAGCATCAGGGTCTTTCCCAATGACTCAGTTGTTCACATCAGGTGGCCAAAGTATTGGAATTTCAGCTCCAGCATCAGTCCTTCCAATGAAATATTCAGGACTGATTTCCCTTAGGACTGACTGGTTTGATCTCCTTGCAGCTCAAGGGACTCTCAAAAGTCTAGAAGTCTAGAAGGCGCCATTTTTGCTGAAAGGGGAAGAAAGAAGTAGAGTGATGGGGGCTGCCCAACAAATGTGGATTGAATGAGTGAATAGATAAGGAGAAAATGTTGTACCCAGAAACTGGCAAGTTAGATGCAGTTGAAGAGGAGGTATATTGAGAATAGAAGGGTGCATGAGCTAGCTTCACGCACCATTTAGTACACCATTCACCAGACCATTCAGGTATGACCTAAATCAAATCCCTTACGATTATACACTGGAAGTGACAAATAGATTCAAGGGATTACGTCTGATAGACAGAGTGCCTTAAGAATGGACAGAGGTTTGTGACATTGTACAAGAGGCAGTGATCAAAACCATCCCCAAGAAAAAGAAAGGCAAAATGGTTGTCTGAGGAGGCCTTACAAATAGCTGAGAAAAGAAAAGATGTGAAAAGCATAGGAGAAAAGGAAAGACATACCCCTTTGAATGCAGAGTTCCAAAGAATAGCAAGGAGAGATAAGAAAGCCTTCCTCAGTGACCAATGCAAAGAAATAGAGGAAAACAACAGAATGGGAAAGACTAGAGATCTCTTCATGAAAATTAGAGATACCAAGGGAACATTTCATGCAAAGATGGGCACAATAAAGGACAGAAGTGGTATGGCCCTAATTGTTGGGGTCCTTTA